>NW_008340043.1:425595-426231 GCF_000622305.1 Nannospalax galili
GTGTGGTGGCACACGCCTTTAGTCCCAGCACTCAGGAGGCAGAGGCAGTTGAATCTCTGTGAGTTCAGAGCCAGCCTGGTCTACAGGGAGACCCTGTCTCAAAAAGAGAAAAAAATAATAAAATAATAAAATAAAAAAGAAATCAGGCCAAAGAGCTATTGTTAGCTGTCAGTGTGGCTCAGATGCAGCTCCCAGCCAGGGCTGTATGGCCCTGGCCACTCAAATGCCCTCTCTGAGCCTCTGCTCGTCACCTGTGAAGTGACCATGTCAGAACTGTTACTTGGTCCTATGTGTATTAACACTCAAGAGAGTGGATGTGGTGGTATACAGCTATAATCCCAGTATTTGGAAGACTGAGACAGGAGCTGTCAGTGTGGCTCAGATGCAGCTCCCAGCCAGGGCTGTATGGCCCTGGCCACTCAAATGCCCTCTCTGAGCCTCTGCTCGTCACCTGTGAAGTGACCATGTCAGAACTGTTACTTGGTCCTATGTGTATTAACACTCAAGAGAGTGGATGTGGTGGTATACAGCTATAATCCCAGTATTTGGAAGACTGAGACAGGAGGATTGCTTGAGTTCAAAGCCAACCTAGACTATATAACAAATCCTATCTCAGGAAGAAAGGAAGGGAGGGAG
>NW_008340043.1:426342-446690 GCF_000622305.1 Nannospalax galili
AAGGGAGGGAAGGAGGGAAGAAGGAAGGAAGGAAGGAAGGAAGGAAGGAAGGAAGGAAGGAAGGAAGGAAGGAGGGAAGGAAGGTGATGTGGTGGTATATGTCTGTAATCCCAGCACTTTGGATGGTGAGGCAGGAGGATTACTTCAAGAGTAGCATAGGTTACATAGCAAAACTCTGTCTCAAAAAACCAAATAGATATGAGATCCAGCCCCAATTTAACCCTGAAAGTAACAAACAAGAAACATTAAACGGGGCGTGGTGATTCATACCTATAATCCTAGCACTTGGGAGGCTGAGGTAAATAGCTTCCATGAATGGAAGGCCTACCTGAGCTACATAATGAGGTCTAAGCCAGCCTGGGCTATAGTATGAGGCCCTGTGTCATGAAAAAACAAAGGGGGGGTGGAGAAAAAGAGAAAGAAACTCAGCCAAACCTGGTGGTGCACGCCTTTAATCTCAGCACTCATGTGGAGGCAGGTGGATCTCTCTGAGTTCCTGGCCAGCCTGATCTACAGAGCAAGTTCCAAACTAGTCAGGGCCACATAGTGAGACCCTGTCTCAAAAAAAAAATTCAAAAAACACCCCCCAAAATAATAGTAAGAAGATGAAAGAGAGAGAGAGGAAGGAAGGAAGGAAGGAAGGAAGGAAGGAAGGAAGGAAGGAGGGAAGGAAGGAAGGAAACAACACTCAGGCCCAAGTTGGCTTGGTGGGCCATGGTAAAGCCTGGGGACCTAAGTTTGATCCTCGGACCCATATGGTAGAAGGAGAATCAATTCTTGAAGGCTGTCCTCTGACTGCCACAAGCCTCTTCTGGTCTCTACAGGCATTGTACACACAAGGTACACTTACATACATGTAGGCAAAACAGTGATACACATAAAAAAATTTTTTTAAGTTAAAAAAAGAAAAGAAATCAGGGCCAAAGAGTCATTATCAGCTGTCAATGGCTCAGATGCAGCCCTTGGCTCTGGCTGTGTGGCCCTGGCCACTCAAATGCCCTCTCTGAGCCTCTGCTCATCACCTGTGAAGTGACTCAGACTTGTCACTTGGACACACGGATGGACACACACTTATTTTTTCTTTTAAAAAGGAAACAACACAGGACTGGAGAGATGGCTCAGGGTTAAGAGCACTGACTGCTCTGGGTTCAAATCCCAGCACCCACATGGCAGCTAACAACTGTCTGTAACTCCAGTTTCAGGGGATCAAACATCCTCTCCTGACCTCCTCAGACACTGCATAACACGGATGCAGTTACACACATGCAGGCAATGCACTCATACACATAAAATAAAAATAATAAAATTTTAAAAAGAAAAGAAAACAACACTCAAGGTGTTGCTGTCCCACAAACAAATGAATGGCAAATGAATTTGGGGCTGGAGGGACTTCAGAGGTCAGAGCTGAAAACCCAGTCCACAAAGCAGAAGCCAGGAATGACCGCAGAGGCGGGGTGGGGACTCTGGCAGCAGCTTCCCTTAGCCCTGGTCACCCGCATTGCCAGATCCTTTATTGCTCAAGAGAAGCCAGAAATCTTGAGTTTTACAAGAGCTTTCTCAATTTTTAAGTGTTGGAAACCACTTTAAAATGTTTGAACACATCTGTAGGAAGGATGTGGTTATCAGAGGTTTGAGTCCCCAGATTATCCTAACTACCCAGGGCAAAGGGGAGATAAAGGCCCAGAGAGGCTAAGCTACCAGCCCCAGGCCATGGAGCACAGGAAGGGAGGGGATACAGTGACCTTTCTTCTCTGGCTACGGCTAGCTGTCAGGGCATGGGCTGGGCTCTGAGCCTGAGCGCGGCAGCCCAGGCTTTGCCCTGAAGGCCTGGCAGCTCTTGGTAAGGGAGGCCATAATGTCCTGCCCAGGGTGTAGCAATCTGCCTTCCTAGCCCTGACCAGCCTGATCAGATCGGAGATCAACAGAATGGCTCCCAGCAAGGACCACCCTCACCCTAGGAGACAGGAACTGGGAAGTGCGGGAAAGGGACACTTTCCTTTCTTCAGTGACCTGGAAACCACTTCTTCAGGCTTGAGAGAGGGGAGAAAGGGACAATTCAAGTCCAGGAGTTTGGGGCTGTGGGGATGGCTCAGTCAGCAAAGTACTAGGCAAGCAGGAGAACCTGAGTTCCAATTCCCAGCACTCACATAAAAGCCAGGTGTGGCAGCACACAACTGGCATCCCAGTGCTCCATAGGTAGAAGAGAGGAGGATCCAGCCAGCCTAGCCAAAACCACAATGTCCAGGTCCAGAGAGAGGCTCTATCTCAAAAACTAAGATGCATCAGCTAGAGATTTGTCTCAGCAGTTAAGATCACTTGCTGTTCTTACAGAGGACCCAGACTTGGTTACCAGCACCAACATGACAGCTAACATCCACCTGAAACTCCAGTTCCAGGGGATACAACACCCTCTTCTATGGCCTATGGGGGGCATTGCATGACACAGGTGCACTTACATACATGCAAGCATAACACTCATATACATAAAATAAAAATAGGTAAACCAAGTCAGGTGTGGTGGTGCACACATTTAGGCCCAGCACTCAGGAGGCAGAGGCAAGCAGATTTCTGTGAGTTCTGGGCTAGTCAGAGCAACATAGTGAGGCTGTCTCAACCTGCCCCCCCAAATTAAAAGTAAATAAATAAAGTGGAGAGGTGGTGAAGACAAGACCCCTGGCCTCCATATTCCCACCAACCCTTCCTTGGCCATCCCCACATTCCTGTTGCTTACTCTCCCTGGTCTCCAGAACCCATCCAGTGTTTAGATACACCACACAACCCACCCCAGGACCTTTGCATTTGCTGTCCTCTTACCTGGTTACTTCCTCCATTAAACTCACACTCTCACCTCTTTTTCAGCCTCTAGTTCAATGTCACCTCTCCATGGCGCCTGTCCATTCCTGTTCCTGTGTCCCTGTTCTTGTGTCCCTTCCATGCTGCCCTCACCAACTGCCACAGACTCGGCAGCAGAAAATAACATCAAGCTACTATCTTACAATTCTGGGGGTCAGAAGAGCAATTTACATCTCATGAGGCTAAAATCAATGTGAGAGCAGGGGTGGGTCCCATCTGGAGGCTGGAGGGAGAAGCTGCCTCCCTGCATTTTCTAGCTTCTAGAAGCTGCCACACCCTGGCTGGTAGTCCCCTATGCCATCTTCCACATGGGTGATATATCTATCCGGTCCTGTGCTGTGTCCTAGTCTGGCTTTGAACTTTCGTTTCCCTTCTACCCCGGAAGGCGCCTTGTTATAATGCTGGTCCCCTGGGTGATGAGGATAGCCCAGGGCCAGCTGCACAGCCACCTAAATTGTACCTGCAACTTTTGTCCTCTTTCCCATAACCCACCATAGTCACGGGTTCTGGGGATTGGGACACCATTCTATCAATGCACAGGCACACACCCACATGTGGGAGCTTCTGTACAACACAGAGGTGTGTTTTTTCTGCCAAGTGCCTGGCACAGTGGGTGTGTTTGTGGCCACGCCATAAATACCTGATAACTGCATGGGTGACAGAGAAGAATGTGGCGGCTGAAGGAGAGGGAAACAGGCAAGTGACTCAGACAGGCCAGGCATCTTCTCACCTGAGGGATGAAGAGATAGTGGCTCCCAGAGGCCCCCATGCCAAGGGCCAGGCAACAGTGACTCGCCCCTGGCCTCCTCACTGGATGGCGTGGACAGCACCTCTCTCTGTCACTCAGGGTGTTCTTGGAAGGGGTGGGAGCCCCAGGGAGAAGGCCAGAGGGACAGGCAGCCTTGAATAGGTGGTAGAGCCCTGAGCAGGCCAGACAGTGGGCAGCCTGCCGTTCAGGCTCAGGGTGTGTGCTGGGGCATGATGAGGGTTAGTCACGCCCCCCTCCTGCCCTGCGTGACTTCCCGCCTTCTGCCTCACAACAGGCAGGCTCCAGCCCAGGTTTCCTCACAGCTGAAAAATGTTCTGTCTCAAAGGACGTGAGGCCTGCTGAAAGGAAACAGAAGAGCTTCACAGCCTGCAGCCAGGCACTGAGCAGCAGAGGCCATCGCAAAGGTTGGTGGAAGCACAGGAATCTACACACCGGAGGCCATCAAGGCACACAGGTTCAGCCAGTGTCACCGAGATGGCCAGGTGGGTAAAGGCGCTTGCAGCCAAGCCTGAAGACCTGAGTTTGATCCCTGGAGCCCAAGTGCAGAAGGAACGAACTGACTCCCACAAGTTGTCCTCTGATCTCTACGCACAGGCAGTGACACACACATGCATGTTAGCACACACAAGCACATACACAATCAGTTAATCGATGTAAATTTAAAAATTTAAATACAGGGCCAGGTATGGTGTCCCATGTCTTTATTCCCAGCACTTGGGAGGCAGAGGCAGGCAGATTTCTGTGGGACGGAGGCCAGCCTGGTCTACATAGCAAGTTCCAGGCCAGCTGGGACTACAGGGAGACCCTGTCTCAAAACACAAACAAAACAATTTAAATCCAATAAAGCGTAGAAGGAGGCCTCCTGACACAGGAGCCTCACATGAGCTCACAAGCAAGAATGCCGCTTCTGTCTCAGCCGAAAATGACCTTTGGGTTTATTGTTTTAGTCCTGAGGATCAAACCCAGGGCCTTTCACATGCTCGGTGAGCACTCACCACTGAGCTACCCCTGTTCCCTCCACCTTGCCTGGTCCCACAGCATGGATGACTGGTCCCCCTCACCCCTCCAGCCTCCTTCCTTTTGTCCTGATCCCCTCACCAGCCATGGGGATGATTCTGAGTTCAAATCAAATCCACCCTGGGTCTATCCTTAGTGTCTCTTCCTGGTCCAGGGTCTGGGGTTCTAGACCCCCTCCATGGTCTTGACCTACCGAAAATATCCAGAACCCTAAGCAGTCCAAAGAACCCTCAGTTCAGTCCAAACCTCAACTCCATCCTCACTGTTCCCCAAGTCTTCAGACTCTTCCCGCCTCTACGCCTCACTTAGCTTGTTCCCACCCATCCACCTGTTGCATGAAACTATCCCCGGGTAGATGTGAACAAACGCCACCCCAGATAGGGAACCAGTGAAAACCAAAGGAAGGATTTGACCCAAGTCCAACTTGGTGAACTAATGAAGTTTTATTGGGGTTATTTACAGGGGTATGGGTGAGGTGTTACTCACAGCTATAGAAATGACTCACAGACAGCTTTGTCACCAAAGCCTACCCTGGTGTGGGTTGACAACTGATGAGAAGGCAGGTTGATGAGTATCTCTTCTGACAACTCAGTTTGCCCAACCCTCTTCTAGGTGGTCCAACCTGAGTCTCTCAATAGTCCTTAGGGCTTACATAGTGGGGAGGGAGGGGCCTACTGAAACTTGTCAGTTTCAGGGACTTCCAAAACCTTTGAGTTCTTTATTTCCTGAGCTTAAGATGCTTCTCTGCAGGATAGAGTGTGTCACCTCCCCTTAGATCCCTGGTCTTAATGAGTTTTGCTCTAGGATGGAAGGGTTTATCTCAGATGAAACTGTTGCAACACCCCTATACCTTTATCCATAACATACTCACTGTTCAGCTGCCAGGCTTCCCTTACACCTCCCAGCATTCCCACACATCACTCTCATACATGTAGCTAACCTCTCCCTCCTGTGCACCCTTAGCTTTTGACCCCTTTGAGGGTCAGAGCCCGTGTGTGTCCCCTGGGGCCAGTCCCCAGCATGGAGCTCAATCCTCATCCTCTCTGCCTGCCTAACACCAGGCACAAAGGGCCTGGCACAAGATCATTCCCAAAACCACACTTCTCTCCTGGCAGGAGGGTAGCTGGTGGTGCTGTGTGGGTAAGTTGTAGAATCTTAGGGTGGGGGTTGCTGGCTGTTGGCCACTAGGGCAAATCTTGAAGAAGGGAGCCCAGCCCTGCTTCCTGCTTCCAGCCCCATCTCTGTTTCCTGATCCTCCAGCATGTGAACAAGCCTCACAACAGACTCCCACCACCACAGACAGAACTGCCCCACCACCATGCCTTCCTGCCAGGATGTCTCCAGGACCCTGAGCCAAACAAACTCTTCCTCCTTAAAGCTGCTCTGTCAGGAGTTCAGTGGCAGTTGACAAGAGAAGTAACTAACCCAGGTGAAGACCTCGGAGCTCCTGAGACAACAGGCAGGATGCACGGGGATCAGCATCTGTGCTGAAGCCATGATGAGAAAACTGTGGGTTTGCCAGGCATGAGAGCTTCCCAAGACAAAATCCAGAAGACACGGGTGTGAGGCAAAGCAAGATGTCGGGGAGCGGGCTGTGACTTTATTTATTTTTTCTAGAGTGATTTATTTTTATTTGTATGTTTTGATTGCTGGTATGTTTATTGGTATGTGTGTAGTGCCCTAGAAGGCCAGAAGAGGATGACAGAGCTGTCATGTGGTGCTGGAAGTTGATCCTCTGGAAGAACAGCAAGTGCTCTTAGCCACCTCTCAAGCCCCACATTAGGCTTTTCTTTTCTTTTAAATTATTTTAAAAACATATTATCATTTTTGCCAGGCGTGGTGGCGCATGCCTTTAATCCCAGCACTTGGGAGGCAGAGGCAGGCAGATCTTTGTGAGTTCGAGGCTAGCCTGGTCTACATAGTGAGTTCCAGGACACCTGGGGCTACAAGGAGACCCTGTCTCAAAAAAAGACAAAAAATTTATCATTTTTTAAATTTTATCTGTATGAATACATTTTCTACATGTATGGAAATGTACCTGTGTTGTGTAATGCCTTCAGAGGTCAGAAGAGGGCATCGGATCATGTGGGTATTAGGAATCTAACCCAGGACTTCTGCACAAGCAGCCAGTACTCTTAACCACTGAGTCATCTCTCCAGTCCCAGGCTTTTCTTATAATAATAAAAAAAATATATTACTTGGTAATATATTCCGAAGGCTCCTCGGAAAAGCTGGAGTTGATCCAGGGTGCTCGTGGGTGATGCAGAGCACACTGGGAAAAGGGAAGGAGCCACCATCATATTGAGCATAGGCTTACAGCGAGTGAGGAAGACTGCGGGCTGGAGGCGGATGGCACGTGCATTCAGATATGGCAAAGGAGAAGCCTGTAAGACTCCGTGTCTTGTAAGTCACCCCCTCCCAGATGTCATATAAACTACGCAAAATCCAAATAGAATGTCTTATGTTGATTTGTCAATCCGAGTCAGGATCAGGAGACCCTAGAGTCCTCAGAGGGCACTCTCAGGTCCCCCAGGGAGGGAAAAGGGAAAAATTTAGTGAAACAGGAGGCAGAGGCGGGAGGATCTCTGTGAATTCTAGGCCAGCCTGGTCTACATAGTAAGTCCAGGCCAGCTGGAGGTTACAGGGAGACCCTGTCTCAAAAAGAAAAAAGAGAAAAATATTACATTTTATTTATTGTGTGTGTCCATGCACACACACACACTCACGCCATGGTATGCATGTAGAAGCAGGAGGACAACTTGCAGGAGTCAGTTCTCTCCTTATACAGGTCCTAGGGATCAAACAGATCATCAGCCTTGGTGGCAAGCCCCCTTACCCCTGAGCCATCTAGCTGGCCCTCTTACAACTTTTGTTTCCAGTTAAAAGTCTTTCAAGGGGGTGGGCAGGTAGTTCAGTGGTTAAGTGCTTTCTGGCATGCATGAGCCCCTGGCTCCAACCTCAGCACCTCAAAACATAAGAGACACCCCCCTCTTCATCCACTCATACAGCTTCTTGGGCAGTTGTGTCAAAGTCCCAAGGCATCCAACCAGGAGGTCCTAGAGGCACAAGCCTCCATCAGCATTGCACGTATGTGGTGCACTTACACACATGCAGATAAAACACTCATACACATAAAATAAAAATAAGATATTTTTAATTTTTTTTAAGATTTATTATTTTGGGGGCTGGAGAGATGGCTCAACAGTTAAGAGCACTGGCTGCTCTTGCAGAAGACCTGGGTTCTAATCCCAGTACTGCCATAGCAGCTAACAACCATCTGACTACGGTTCCAGGACATGTAATGCCCTCTTCTGCCTTCTGTGGGTACTGCATGACATGGTGCACTTACATACATGCAGGCAATACACTCATACACATAAAAAGATAAATAAATCTAAAGATTTATTGTGCGTGTGTGTGTGTGTATGAGTTTATGTGCACCACCTGCATTCAGGAGCCCATGGAGGCCAGAAGAGGATGTTAGATCCCCTGGAACTGGAGTTAGAGGCAGTTGTGAGTCACCATGTGGGTGGTGGGAGCTGAAACCCCGTCCTCTGCAAGAGCTGAGCCATGTTTCCAGCCCCTTAAAAATCTTTCTTAAAACAAAACATACACATTGTCCCTTTTCCTCTTTCTTTCCAACCTTAAATTCACTTATACTGATGACTTGGGGCTGCTCCCTCTGCAACAGCCAGGCCCAGGGACTCTCCGGGATGGTTCTAGGCCCAGGTATAAGAGAGTGGATTGGGTGAGTGACAAGCTTTTGACCCCCAAGTGCCATCACTGAGGCCATTCAGGGCCCCCATGTCCCATGCCCTGAACTCACACAGTGGAGGGAGCTCTACCCCCACCCCACACCTAGTGCTCCCTCCCCTCACCTTCAGGAAAGTCCCCAGCTGGCCCCGTGGCTTGTCCCAGTGGAAGTGGGTGGCCAAATGGCCTGTAATTTCAGCTGTTCTTTGTGCCTAAAATTATTTCTCCTGTGAAAGGGGTTTGAGAGCCCGACCCAGGAAAGAGTTGGTGGTACAAGGAACAGTTTGTGATTATAAATTAGACAAAAATAAACTGAGCCATCCAGCAGACACTCTGGCTCTGGAGGCCTGGCTGTGTACCAGCTGTGTATACCCTGCTTTAAGAGGTCTCTGCCTGGAGCAGAGCTGGGAGAGGAATAAAGGGCTCCGCCCCCAGGGTTCCCTATCCCTTGCCTATGCTATCCCTATACCCTGGGACAATGGTCTGGACACCAGGTATGAGAATTGCAGACCAGCCAAGGAGAAAAGGTCTGGCCTGGAGTCAAATGAGGCCTGAGGGTGTTTCTGGGTCACAAAGGCCAGGAAGTCACCATTAGATGTCATTCCTGTCAGAACCCTGCAGCTGCTGGATACACAGCCTCTTATTCATTAGTGCCTTCTCTTCCCTCCTGGCAAAGCACTGCCAGCCAGGCCTCTGTCACATCTGGAGCATGCGGTCATGTTCACATCTTACCACACCATTTTGTTAATTGTCTTTCTGTGATTAATGATGAAAGTTGTCCAAGTTTACTGATGATAAACTTGCCTTGTACAATACAACACTACTTGTTTTTAAATGATGTGTGTGGCAGCCAGGAGTAGTGACACGTCTCTAATCCCAGCACTCAGGAGGCAGAGGAGGCCAGCCTGGTCTACATAGTGAGTTCCAGGACAGCTGGAGCTACAGGGAGACACTGTCTCAACAAGACCAAAAAAAAAACGAATGACAACAAAGAAAACAAAAGCAGGTAAGAGCACCGCCCTCTGGTGTCTCTGAACTCAGTAGAGCTAGTGTCAGGCTCAAGCCGGCCTCATCCAGTCTCTCCACTGGAGTTCACCCAGCCTTCCCGAGTTCCTGGTGCTTCCTTGGAAATCCCCAGAGGGGTTCAAATCCCAGTCATTACCACCTCTGAGCCTTGGCATCCCCACTGTAAAAGGAAACACTGATCACCCTTAGAAGACCCCATAGGAGTGGGGGATCACCTTCTGGGACCGTACAGTACTCCATGTATCCTGCATCTGTCCCTGTAGCCAGGTCTCAGGGACTTGAGCCCACCCCCTCCCAACCTGCTCCCTGCCCCTTTGCTTTCTTGCCCCATACCCCCTCTCCCCCTTTGCCTGCTCTCTGCCTCCTTTGCTCTCCTTACTCCCATGCCATGGCCCCTCCCTCTTCCTCCCTTCTCTCTCTTTGGCCCCTGCCGTGGTGTTCCCTCTCTGCCTCCCTCTGCTTCCCTGATCACTTTAAGCAGATTCAGCTACTGGGGCTCCTCAAGTCACCACTGGACCTTGGTTCGCACTGTTCCTTCAGCCCCAAATATCTGCCTCCTTCCTTGGTGAACTGGTGCCCCTCTCCTCCCCCAGGATGCACACCCTCAAAACTAGGCCAAGTGCTGCCTCTCTGCCCCCACCCCTGCCCCAGTTCTCTCCATTAGCAAGAGACCATGAAGGTAGTCATCTCTATAGCACCCTCTTGGCCACAAATATTACTTCCTTTGGTGAGCAGGCACACTCCTCCCTGCTGGATTCAACACAGATGTTTAACACAGTCACATTCACACCTAGGGACACAGACTCACCTCCCTGCCCTTGTCATGCAGTCGTGGGACAGTGCTGCCTCTGGCTAGTGACTGCCCTGGAAATTTCAGTCACTGCCTCTGAAAAACAATGGGGATGTCATGGGACCACTTCCTCTGGGATGAGTGAAGACTGCAGGGGGCAATGCAAGTGGGAAGCCCCAGGATAGTTGTGAGTACATGTGGGAAACCCTGGCCAGTGTCCAGCACAGTGTGAGCGCTCCATGCAGGAGGTACAACAGAGTCCCCCAGGCCGGATGACACTGGAATGGGACAGGCAGCCTGCTGGGACACAGGATGTAAGCAGGTGCTCACTCTGGGCAGGGCCCAGTAGCCCCTGTAGTCACAGAGGAGTCCTATGTTCCCCTCACCCGCTGCTGGCTGCCCTGCAGAACAACAGCCTAGCCTCCAGGGACAAGCATGATCTCCAATCGTGTCAGTCTCTCTACCTGTAACTGGGCTAGGGGAATCTCCCTCCCAGCCCACTACTAGTATGACATCCTTCCCTCGGCACTAGCACTTAATGAGCACTTGCTGTATGCACAGGACCAGCAATAAGGCTATGCCCCTGCAGGGCACACAGAAACATCAGATGCAATGACTTGTGGAGACCACTTCATAACACAAAGAAAAATTAACTCCTGAAAGCTGTCTTCTGACTTCCATACATACACCATGGCACACCTATGCCCACATTTGCACACACTAATGTTCTCTTTTCTTAATATTTTATTAATTTTATTTTCTACGTATGAGTGTATTGCCTGCATGTGTGTAAGTGCACCTGTGTCATGCATTGCCCAAGGAGGTCAGAAGAAGGCATTGGATCCCCTGGAATTGGCATTATGAACGGTTGTTAGCCACCATGTGGGTGCTGGGAATCGAACCCAGGTCCTCTGCAAGAGCAGCCAGTACTCTTAACTGCTGAGTCACCTCTCCAGTCCCACAATAATGATTTTTCTAATGATTTAAAAACCAGGTGGGCCGGGCATGGTGGCGCACGCCTTTAATCCCAGCACTCGGGAGGCAGAAGCAGGCAGATCTCTGTGAGTTCAAGGCCAGCCTGGTCTACATAGTGAGTTCCAGGCTAGCTGGGGCTACAGGGAGACCCTGTCTCAAACAGACCAAAATAAATAAATAAATAAATAAATAAATAAATAAATAAATAAATAAATAAATAAAAACAGGTGGACAGCTCATGGGTTGATCTCTGGCCTCCACAGACATGAACACACACACACACACACACACACACACACACACACACACAAAAAAAGGATCCAGGGGTCCATTTTCAGTCTTGTGGGCCATTTGGGGACTGTGGATCTCATTATGATTAAGGTAGGAGGCCCCAAATTTCTGAGCCTGGAGGACCCACCTAACCCGCATCCTTACAGGTGGCTTGAGGAGCCAGGGAAGGGGCTGGGAGCCCAGGGATGAGGTGATGACAGGGGCTGGCATCCAGGGGGCACTGAATCACATTCTAATTGTATTTTTTAATTTTTGTTTATTTTTATTTCACATGTATGCGTATATTGCCTGCATGTGTGTGCAATGCCAATTGAGGTCAGAAGAGGTTGTCAGATCCCCTGGAGCTGGAGTTACAGTTTTCAGCTGTCATGTGGGTGCTGAGATTCAAACCCAGGTCTTCTGCAAGAACAGGCAGTGCTCTTAACTGCTGAGCCTTCTCTCCAGCCTCCTGACAGTGTTTTGTTGTTTTTAATATTATTCTTATTTTACGTATATGGGTGTTTTGCCTGCATGTATGTAAGGGCATCCCTGTCATGCAGTGCTCACGGAGATCAGAAGAAGGCATCAGATCTCCTGGAACTGGAGTTACGGAGGGTTGTTAGCTGCCATGTGGGTGCTGGGAACCCGATCCAGGTCCTCTACAAGAGCAGCCAGTGCTCTTAACCACTGAGCCATCTCTCCAGCTCCCTGATTGTATCTTAAGAGTAGGCGGAAACATGAGGGACAGACACAGCCTGGGTGACTTGAGCCTCTGGAAAGTGGAGCTGCCTGGAGTGTGAGCCACTGTGGGCAGGACAGCTGTCTGGGGAAAGGGAGCTGGGTTTCATACCAGTCCCAGCCAAGTGGCCTGTTTGTGCAGATTTCTAATTTCATTCATCCAGACAAGTCACCTGGCCTTGACTGACAAATTAGAAGCCAGGGCCAACAGATGACCATGGCCACCTCTACTGTGATTCTGGTGACCCACTTTTCTAGAACCAGACTGGGGTCATGGGATCCTCATGGTCTCAAAAGCACCCTCCAAACTGCAATTTCCCCTGCAGCCAGCAGGTGACACCAGCTCCTAGACAGATGTGTTTTGAGGGTTCATGGGGGTGGGGCTCTGCTGCTCATTGTAGGATATTAGGGAGATCTTGGCCCACTGCTCCAGGCCTGCAGCACCTCTCCTTCCCTACATAAGGGACATGGCTGAATATCCCTTGCTGGGTTGACTGTGTAAAATTACTGCTGCTGGGCACCTGCCCTGCCTCAGTCACTGAGTATCTCTGTGCCCGGGCCGGGGGTAAAGAGGGGTGCATCACCTGTCCTGTGAGGCTCACATGCAGAGGACCTGGCAGAAACAGGAGTTCCTCCCAGGTTTATGTCCTCTCCTCAGACACCCTCTACCCAGACACCTGATGGTTTACAGCAACCTCATAGGGCACCGGTCTGTTTGGTAATTTATTACCTGCTCTGTCATGCCAGAGATAAAGCCCTGCCTTGGGGCAGTCCTCCTTAGACAGTCAGCTGCTTGGGAGGGCAAGTGCCTCAGTGGGCCTGCCGCGGGAGTGATGGGTACCAACTCAACTGCTGGACAAGAGCCTTGTCGCAAGCCGGGCAGTTTAGACAGCCCTGGGGAGAGACCTGTGTGGACTCTGTCCCAGCTCCTTCATCTCCTGGACTCTCTCAAGGCGGCCTAGTCACAGAAGTGCATATGGCAGGAGGTGCACATGTGAGCACTGTACTGCATGCTGTGTGCAGTGGAAACAACCTCCATGACCATCAGGAGGGAAATGGCTGGGTTGGAGAGTGCTTGCTGCTCTTTCAGAGGACCCAAGTTCAGTTCCCAGCACCCACATCAAACTGCTCACAACTACCTATAACTCCGACTCCAGGGGATCCAATAACCCTCTTCTGGCAGCTGTGGGCATTTGCATGCACATGGCTTACTTATATATATGTACATATGTATACATATATATGTGTATATATATAAATAAAAAATAAATGTTAAGGGGCTGGAGAAATGGCTTAGTGGTTAAGAGCACTGACTGCTCTTGCAGAGGACCCAGGTTTGATTCCCAGCACCCACATGATGGTTAATAACCATCCGTAACTCCAGTTCCAGGGGATCCAGCACCCTCTTCTGACTTCCTCAGGTATTGCATGGCATGGGTATACTTTCATGTAGGCAATACACTCATACACATAAAATTTTTTTAAATCTTAAAAAGGAGGCGAGTGGCTAAATAAACTACTTATGTCCAATAGTAGATGACTTAATAGCCACCAAAGGAATAAGACACATTTCACTCAACAAACATTTATGGAGCACTTTGTACCTGTAGGATGATTTTTTTTTTTTTTTTTTTTTTAAGATAGGTTTTTCCTTTGTACCCCTGACGGTTTTGGAATTAAGACACCCCCCGCCCTCTCTCTCCCATAAATTTATTTGTTATTTGTTTTTTAAGATAGGTTCTTACTATGTAGCCCTGACTGGCTTGGAATTCAGAGACCCACCTGCCTCTGTCTCCTAATAACTGGGATTAAAGGTGTGTGCCACCATGCCCAATTTTATCAGTGGCTGGGGATGGAATCCAGAGCCTCATACACGTTAGCAGTGTATCCCATCCTAGGATGAGTTCTTTTATTGTTCTTTTGAGATAGGGTCTCCATGTACCCCGAGATGGACTGGAACTATGTAGACCAGGCTGTCCTCAATCTCATAGAGATCCATTTCGCTCTGCCTCCCAAGTGCTGGTATTAAAGGTATGCACCACCATGTCCAGTCTCAGGATGAGTTCTTGACAGGATGAGTTCTTGAGGGAGTAGGGAACAAAGGCACTACCTCCAGTGAATAGTGTGTCAGTGCACTGATGTTCATGATTCAAGCCACACCAGCCAGCAGTTAGAAGTAGAGTGAGCAATCTTGGGAAGCAAAGTAGAGCAGAGTTAAATTCCAGCCTGAGCACTCATGGATGGCTCTCAAGGGAGCTAACGTGATCTTTACACAGAGGGCTTTGACAGAGTAAGATAGTGGACCAAATGTTCGCTGGACATGGTGGTACACGTCTTTAATCCCAGCACTCAGGAGGCAGTCAGGTGAATCTCTGTGAGCTTGAGGCCAGCCTGGTCTACAAAGCAAGTCTGAAGCCAGCTGGGGCTACAGGGAGACCCTGTCTCATTCCCTCCCCCAAAATTATAACATTACCCCCCCATAATACATGTATGTAGACATCAAAGTATTCAAGGGAAGATTTAAAACATTTTCCACAAACATAGACTCCTTTTTTGTCTTTCTAATTCCTTTTAAGCTATGCCTAAAAAAGCTATTAAGAGCCCACATGCAAAAAAGCAGGCCTTCAGAGTACGTGGGCAATGCCCCGCAGCGCAGCCCCGCAGCTGAGCCACTCACTCTCTGGCTTCCTGTGACTTCTGACATCTGGTGACATTTTTGTTGGCACCTACGGGTAGAAGCCAGTGCTGTTGAACACCCTACACCAGGCAGAGCAGCTTCCCATGCCCCACCATCGGTCAGTTCTATGGGGAAGAGAACCAGGTCAAGGTCAAATGTGAAATTAAGAAGCACTATTCCACAGCCAAGGGGACAATGTGGCCATGTGTATAGTGTGCTCTGAACACACCAGGCCCTTAGGGAGTGGGAACTGCTATGTTTATTCCAGGACAGCCCCAGGTTGAGGCCATTCTGGTTGAAGGAAGCTCAGACTGGAGGGACCCTGGGTCCAGATAGCAGCACCTGTCACAGGAGTTATGCCTGCCAGGGAGATGGCCCAATTCCTCCTGTGGGTGATGAGCTTTCCGTGTCCATTCAAGCACTCCTCAGAGGACAGTCCCAGTGGTCCGCAGTTCTCAGGACTCTCCTGTTGGACAGCCAGACTCCAAACCCCACAGGCTCCTCCAGCAGAGGACCCACCGTCCATCACTGCTGTGACTTTCCTCATCTTCACTTTGGTATCTTCTGTTACCAGGTCAACAAGGCAGCCCTGGTCACACTGCCAAGGCTGCCCACTGCCAACACGATGTTCTCCCCCCTTCATACTGAGTCACTGTCACATCCTGTGTCACCATGTACAGCCCTGACTGCTGAAAACTGTTCCTTCACCCTCAGGCTGTGACCAGCCCCCTTCCCTGTTCCTCAGGCTGCTTACCTCCTGCAGCCAGCTCCCCAGCCCCACTTGCTGTGGATGGACGCCAGCCTCACTGCACTGTCACAGACAGCTGGTTTTGAGAGGTCACTGTCCTTCTAATTTTGCAGCATCATGTTCCCAGCACCCAGCAGAACTATCTACTCTTATTGCAAAGAAATATTGGGGGTGTAGCTCAGCTGGAAGAGAGCTTGTCTAGCATGCCCAAAGCCCTGGCTTCCATCCCTAGCCCCACATAAACTAAGCATGGTGGTAGTGGTAAACATTCAATCATGAAAGCTGATTATCATTTGTGAGCAGAAGCAGGCAGAAAGCAACACCAGACTGGCCTCAGAACCTTCTAGAACCAAATCCCATCAAGCCTCACTGTCTCTCCATTTCCCTGGTATCATATGGGAGAGAATCTTGAAAAGCGCAGAGTGTGGAAGCCCCCTCACCCCGCTCCCCCTGCCCGCCAGAGGAAAGGCGGATAACCCAGACAGAGACAACCACGGCAGTTTGGTTCTTGAATATGTATTTTTTTACTGAAAAAATCATTCATAAATTAACATACAAAAATGTACAAACACATGAGTGAATAATGTAATGACAAAGGACTATTTCTGTGAAAAGTGTTTTTTTTTAAAACATCTTTAGATTTCAGTGCAAAAATGTACCCCTGGCACCTCTTAAAACAAAGAGCAAGCTCAAAAGGGCAAAGAAAGGGACAAAAACAAGCTATGCTCCGCTGGCGGGGAGTGGACACCAGCAGTCAGCATGCGGCTGCCACTCTGCTGCTGACGTCTGAGGAAGGGATGTGCAGACAAGACCCCTGTTGTAGCAAAATCCACGTTTTCATAAATACCTCCCCCGAAAGACGCCAGTGTGTAGCGGTACCTTCCCCACACATGGCAGTCAAGGGCAAAGTTGATTTAAGGGGTCACCTATCAGTAGCCTTAAAGAATTTCAGCTGCCAAAATATGCACAAGGTCACCTTTGGTTGGTTCGTTCTTTTTTTTTTTTGTCTCTACCATGTGGCCTGGCAGTATGGTCTAGACTTTGACATTTCCCATTCGGCATTTAACTTGGTGGATAAAGGAGGCACAGTGAACACTTAAGAGTCCACACTGTAAAACAAACTTGGACATGATTCCAAGAAAATCTAAGTGACCCTACTTTAAGCAGTAAAAAGAGACCTTCTGTCCTCAAATCATCGTTTTATTCTTTAAGTATTAGCCTCTGCACCCTGTGGCAATTATGAGAACGCAGAGCCTCCAAGGGGAGACTTGCTGACAGTGTCCTGAAATCCCTCCAAAGCACACAGGGTCCTGTCACAGAAAGCAGCTCCCAGCCTTCCGTGACACGGAGGATGAGTAGAGCATGGGCCAAGCATGAGGCCGAGCCCTGCAGTTCTATTCCCAGCACTGCAGAAACAGTAACAAGAGAGAAGGTAAGAGGGCCGAGACTGGGCTAGGGGACAGTCCTTATTGCTCTGTGTACCATAGGACAAGGGCAAGTCAGATGCACTCCGGCGTGAGGCTCCTTGCCCAGCATTTACACACAGATACAGCTCACCAGCATTCTCAAGGGCAGCCACCTGCTCTCTCATACAAGCCGATAAGCACTCTGCAAAGCAACTTGTTTCCTAGATACCACTCTATTATTCAAAAACAACAAAAACACAAGCAGAAAAACAAGAGACCTGGCCAATCACTCCCACGGTTTGTGGGGATCATAAGTCCATGGAACCAACTTGTGCGACGCAAAAACCCCAACCCCGGCATATATACAACCCTCCACATCCCTGTAGAACCACAAACATCAAGGGCGTGGAAGGTGAAAGGCAATAACAAGAACATGGTCCTCCAGAAAGCTCTCCTCACAATGCACACAGACGCACTTGCTCCTGAATGGGAGGGACGGCAGAAGAGGATGAACACAGACCGGGACTTTGGCTCTGGAAAGAGGCACCTCTGCCAGTTTACCTGTCAAACCCCTGGTGTGCTCTCACCTGGACCCCAGATGACACACAGCACCCAAGTGCCACCTGCTTCCTGGCTCAAGTCTTCCAGTAAATTGTTTGTTAGCACAACACGGAACAGAGTGAAGGAAATGGCATCTTTCCAGACCAAACGGAAACGGGAATCACTGAAGGCCAGTGGCCGTGCAGGCACAGCTTTCAGAAGCTGGCCAAGTTCCAAAGAAGAAAGAAGTTGGGGAGAACCACCCAATAGCCCCTCTGTGAGGTGTAAGGATAAAAAGCCAAGTCCAGAGAGTAGGAGCGCATGCACAGTGAACCCAAGGGTCTTGCCGTGTACTGC
The DNA here is from genome assembly GCF_000622305.1 of Nannospalax galili. Classification (NCBI taxonomy): domain Eukaryota; kingdom Metazoa; phylum Chordata; class Mammalia; order Rodentia; family Spalacidae; genus Nannospalax; species Nannospalax galili. Next base: position 444,262 of record NW_008340043.1, read on the forward strand.
AGATCAGCCTGGAACTAGCTATGTAGCCCACGCTGGCTTCAACCTGCCTATCCTGCCTCTGTTTCCCATGCTGGGTTGACAGGCTGCACCACATGCCACCTGCAAGGGTCTGTGAGAGAGGAGAGCAGTGTGCCTCACCAGGAGCTCCCCTTTAGCTGCTGAGGTCCTGGGAGGAGAGAAACCACAGTGAGGGACTGAACAAGATTTCTGGGAGGGGAAGGGGTGTTCTCTGTTAGCCCGTGACATGCCCTGAATCTACTCCCTTCCAAAGTGACAGCAATTTGGGAAGGACATTCTTGGACAGCACTTAACCGAGCTCTTGTTTGCCACCCCAGTAAATGATCTGATGGATTAAGTAAGTCCTCACTTTGAAGGGAGCCAGCTATAAAATTAAATTTTAGAAAGGCATTCTACATGGCTTATTTACAACTGTACTTCTTCAAGAAGTGACTGTTCTGTGTCTAGTCCCCCAAACCCCTCCCCTCCACCCTCAGTCCCCACCCAAAGCAGGTAATTTTTTTCAAAATAGGAAACCAGAGTACACCAGAGCTGCTAAGGATGGTGTGGCGGTCTGCCTGCTTCTGGCCAGCGTGGCCGGGCCGGGGCGTCCTCTGGGCTCCACCGGCAATCTGTTCACAGGGGCATACAGCTCAGCTTGTCTGGGGTTCTGGAGGTTGTGACTGAGACAGGATCTTGGGGTAGGGACAGAAGAGCAGCAGGACAGACATCTGTCTTGTGGAATAGAAGCCAGTGCTGATGATGGTGTCCCCGAGCTGCCTGTCTCAGTGGGCCCTACAGCAAAAGGCGTTTGTGCGTGTGCTCTGTCACAGTTTCCTGGAAGCCGGTGGTCCTGCGTTCCTCTCTTCCTGTCCTCATCCTGTGTTGACCCCCAGGCTGGCGCATCAGGGCGCCTCCGAGGGGGTGATGGGTAAGTGAACACGGCTTCTCTCTGCATCTCAGTACTCAGTCACCTGAGCCAGCTCGGGTGTCAAGTTGACAGTTATGTTCTTATACAAAGCGTCGTATGTGATATTTGCAAAGTAGTTCAGGTTGTTGAGACCGTCCAGCACTTGCCTCTCCTTTGATTTCCTCAGCAGAGCATACCTGGAAAGCCAAGGACAAAGTGGGGCTCAGAGCCAGGACCCCAGCTCCACAGAGCCAGAGCAGGCCAGCCTTACAACCGTACCTCATTTAACGACCCCCCTAGTCCCAAGTAGAAACCAAACCTTGGTTATGTCCAGTCACAGCACGGGGATGCCCAGGAGACTATACACAGACCAGAACACCAAAGGTCTCCCTTGTCACTCCTAGTCACCTCCTAGCCCTGGGGCTGGGTGACTCCTGTTCACGTGGCCTGTCTCTTAACTCCTCTAGCCTCCAGAAGATCTAACTACCTAATGTCACCAGTGGTGTCACACTGCTAATCAGAACACACACACCTGTGATGCTCAATCACACAAGCATAGTGGTGTGACCTGAGATCCCAGCACTTAGGAGGCCAAAAGCAGGACAGAAAGTTGGAGGCCAGGCTGGACTATGGAACAACTCTGCTTCAAACAGTCAAAACAAAAACAGAACAGCCCTAAAGAAGGTCAGGGGAGGGACTGTGTTCAAGCCACCTGAAGGACATCTGCATAAGGAGTTAATAAAAGGGTACCAACCTTCCCAGAAACTGCACCTCTCCTCGATGGTGGTGAGGAATAGACTTGTATTTCCCTGTGTCTCCTTCGGGCCGGCTCACAGAATAGCCTGCATTATGTACTCTGAAAACCAAAGGGACGGCTATAAGACAGGCCCCATGCTGCTGACCTGAGGCCACCAAACTAAAGACACCCAACAAGCCTCCCTGGCGACAATGCCCAACAAACACCTCCTCACGCAACTTGTAACTGACCCACTGGCATTTAAAATTCAATCAACATGTCTTTCCTGTGTGTGGGTACACGTGTGTGTATGCGTGTGCATATGCATGTGTAGAGGCTAGATATCACCATGAATGTTATTCCTTGGGCACCCTGCACCTTTTCTTGTTGAAGATAGGGCTCTCTCATTAGCCTAGAGCTCACCAGGCAGGCTAGGCTAACTGGCCAGTGAGCCTGAGGGATCTGTCTATCTCCACCTCCCTAGCGCCTGGGATTACAGACATGAGACATCATGTCCAGCTTTCATTTTTTAAAAATATATATGTATTTTATTTCTTGTTTTAATTTTTTAAAATTTTATTTATGGGACTGGAGAGATGGCTCAGCGGTTAAGAGCACTGACTCCTCTTACAGAGGACCCAGGTTCGTTTCCCAGCACCCACATAGTGGCTACAAACTGTCCTTAACTCCAGTTCCAGCGGAATCCAAAGCCCTCTTCTAACCTCTGCAGCATTGCACGACACAGGTGCATTCACATACATGCAGGCAATACACTCATACACATGA
>NW_008340043.1:446789-465432 GCF_000622305.1 Nannospalax galili
AAATAATAAATAGAATATATATTTTTAAAAATTTTAATTATGTGTATGAGTGTATTGCCTGCATGTATGTGCACCCATGTCAAGCAATGCCTACAGAGGTTAAGCGAGGGCACTGGATCCCCTGGAACTGGCGTTAAGGACAGCTGTTAGCTGCCATGTGGGAACCGAACCCAGGTCCTCTGGAGAGCAGATGGAGCTCTTAACTACTAATCCATCTCTCCAACCCCTCTTATTTATTTTTTGTCTTTTTGAGACAGGGTCTCCTTGCACAGCCTCAACTGGCTTAGAACTCACTATGTAGACCAGGCTGGCCTGGATCTCACAGAGATCCTCCTGCCTCTGCCTCCTGAATACTGGGCTCCACCACACCCAGCTAGCTCTTTTGTTTTTAATATTTATATTCCCAGCACCCACATGGCAACTACAAATCGTTCTTAACTCCAGTTCCAGGGGAATCTGAAGCCCTCTTCTAACCTCCGAGGCATTGCACAACATGGGTGCACTCACACACATGCAGGCAATACACTCATACACATAAAATGAAAATAAATAAAATATAATTTTAAAAAAACATTTATTATTTTAATTTTATGTGTATGAGTGTATTGCCTGCATGTATATAAGTGCACCCATGTTGTGCAATGCCATGAAGGTCAGGAGGGTGTCAGTTGGAACTGGAGTTGCAGTCAGTTGTTAGCTACCACGTGGGTGCTAGGAACCGAAGCCAAGTCCTCTGCAAGAGCAGCCAGTGCTCTTAATCACTGAGCCATCTCTCTAGCCCCTGCCTTCTTAAATTTTTATTATTTTTATTTTATGTGTATGCGTGTATTGCCTGCATGTAGGTAAGTGCGCCCATGTCGTGCAATACCCGCAGAGGTCAGAAGAGGCTGTCGGATCCCCTGGGACTGGAGTTATGGACAGCTGTAAGCAGCTATGTAGGTGCTGGGATTTGAACCCAGGTCTTCTGCAAGAATAACCAGTGTTATTAACCTCTGAGCCATCTCTCCAGCCCCATAGCCCCCCCCTTTTTTTTCAAAAAAACATTAATTTTTATTTTATGTGTATGAGTGTTTTGTCTGCATGTATATAAGTGCACCACATGCCCATGGAGGCCAGAAGAGGGTGCTAGATTCCCCTGGAACTGGAGTAAACAGATCGTTGTTGGCTACCATGTGGGTGCTGGAAATCCAACCCAGGTCCTCTGCAAGAATAGCCAGTACTCTTAAAAGATAAGCCATCGCTCCAGTCCCCAATTTTAAAAATATTTTATTTATTTATTTATTTATTTTTGTATTTTTGAGACAGGGTCTCCAATTAAAAAAATTTTTTTTATTTATTTATTAGGGCTGGATCCCCTGGAACTGGAGTTAAGGACAGTTGTTAGCTGCCATGTGGGTGCTGGGACCCAAACCCAGGTCTTCTGCAAAAACAGTCAGTGTTCTTAACCGCTGAGCCATCTCTCCAGCCCCAATTATTGGTTATTTTTATTTTATGTGTATGAGTGTATTGTCTGCATGTATGTGAATGCCCCCGTGTTGTGCAATGCTGTGGAGGTCAGAAGAGGATTTCGGATTCCCCTGGAGCTGGAGTTAAGGATGGTTCGTAGTCACCATGTGGGTGCTGGAAATTGAACCTGGGTCCTCTGCAAGAGCAGTCAGTGCTCTTAACCACTGAGCCATCTCTCTAGCCCCCAATTTTTAAAAAACGTTTTATCTACATGAGTGTTTTGCCTGCATGTGTGTAAGTGTACCACAAGCATGCAATGCCCACAGGGGCCAGAAGAAGGTGTCAGATGCCCTGGAACTGGTGTTAAGGATGATAGCTGAGAACTGAACCCAGATTCTCTGGAAGAACAGCCAGTGCTATTAACTGTTGAGTCATCTTTCTTTCTTTCTTTCTTTCCTTCCTTCCTTCCTTTCTTTAAATATTTTATTTATTATTTTTATTTTATGTGTATTAGTGTATTGCCTGCATGTATGTGAGTGCACCCATGTCGTACAATGCCTCAAAGGTCAGAAGAGGGCTTTGGATTCCCCTGGAACTGGAGTTAAGGATGGTTCATAGCCACCATATGGGTGCTGGGAATTGAACCCAAACCAAGGTCAAGGTCCTCTGCAAGAGCAGTCAGTGGTCTTAACTGCTAAGCCATCTCTCCAGCCCCCTTCTTTTTTTAAAATATGGTTTCTAGGGATCATACTCAGATATCTCGTTGTCCAATTAATTGTGTGTAGTGTATGTATGCGTGTGTGTGTGTGTGTGTGTGTGTGTTACCAGGGACTGGTGCATACTGGGAAAGTACTTCATCACTGAGTCATACTCCTAGCACCTGTAAATCAATAGATTTATATTATTTTTTATATTTATGTTTATTGCATTAATTCATTCACTTGTTTATTTATTTTGGTCCTTTTGAGACAGGGTCTTCCTATAGCCCCTGCTGACCTGGAGCACGCTATAGACCAAGTTAGCCTTGAACTCAGAGATTCACCTGTCTCTGCCTCCTGAGCGCTGGGATTAAAGGCATGGGCCACCACACCTGGCTCCTGAATAGATTTCTTGACTGTGTAATGCCACTCTAGGAATGTAAACTTGAGAAATACCTGCACATGTGAACAAAGGATGGGCTGTACAAAATTATAAACATCTAGTACGCACCAATAGAGGATTAACATAAGCTAATTTACCTGTCTGAGGCAAGACCATGTAATTGCTATCGGAAACAATGGTTTAGGGAGCCTCAGAGATGGCTCAGTTAGTGAAGTGCTGACCAAGCAGCATGAGAACCCGAGTTTGGATCTCCGGCACCTGTGTAAAGGATGGGCACAGTGGTGCCTGTCTGTAACTCCAGCTCTGGGCAGGATGAGATGGACGAGTAGGTGATCCCTCGAGCTCATGGTTGGCTAGCTTAGCTAGAATTGATGAGTTCCAGGTTCTTTGGGAGACGGTCTCAAAAAATGAGGTGAACAATGATTCAGGAAGAGATCCAACATTCACCTCTAGCCTCCACCTGAACATATCTGTGCACATACTCACATTCACACATGTATGTATGTTATGATCATAAAAAACAAAACAGCCAGGCGTGGTAGCACACGCCTTTAATCCCAGCACTTAGGAGGCAGAGGCAGGTGGATCTCTGTGAATTTGAGGCCAGCCTGGTCTACATAGCAAGTTCCAGGTCAGCTGGGGCTACAGGGAGACCCTGTCTCAAAAAGACCAAAAAACAAACAACAACAAAAAAAAAACCCAAAACAAACAACAAACAAAAAGGCCGGGGACAGCGCTCAGTGCAGAACGCTTGCCTAGAGGTCTCAGCACTGCAGATTAACATTAATAGCACAGCATGAAGCGGTGCACATCTGTGACCTAGCACTCAACATATTGAGGCAGGAGGATCCTGAATTTGAGTCCAACCTAGGCTACACCTCTTCAAGACCTTCCCACCCCCATGAAGACACCAGCTAATTCCAGGGACGAAACAGGCTGCACTTTGACTTCAGTTCACATACCTGTGCATCACCTGAATTTCTATTTTATTTTATTTTATTTTATTTTATGCACATGAGTGTTTTGTCTGCATGCGTGTATGTGCTCCATATGCTCCTCACAAGGGGGATAAGCTAAGCACAGGCTCACAGCAGCCTGCAAAGGCTGAGAGAGCATCATGTGAAATGCAAGATATACCATGTTATACCAGTCACATGCTGAAATGTAATTTTGCATATACTCTATTAGGTAAACCAATTTTTCTTGGTCTATCTTTTAAAATGTGGCCACAAGGACACCAAGATGACAGCTACAGCCGGTCACCACATGCAGCTCATGGCATCCCCAGTACCTGTTCCACAGGTCGTCATCTTCTCCTCCCCAGCCCCAGAAAGCATTAGGAAAGCCATTGATTTTCCGAAACTGTTCCACCGTCAGGCCACTCACTCCACCAAAAAACTCAGTGTATGGAAGCCTGAAAAGACAGCAAGCCTTGGTTCAATGCCTACTAAAAAGAGCTAATACTGAGTTTTCCCCAATAAAATCTTTTTCTTTTCCTGCCATGATGGGTATGGAGCAGAGTCTCACAAGAGCTAGGCAAGTGCTCTGCTCAGCACTGAATTCCACCCCAGTCCCCTAAGTGACCTGAACAATTTTACTGATGGTTCACTCAGTGTCTTGATTCACTGAGGTGTGCTGTGCAACCATGACCAATCACTATCAGTATAATTCAGTTATCATCAGAATACCTTATGGCCCAAGACAGCCACTACCCCAACCATATCACCACCCAAAGCTCAGCCTCACTATCAACCCACTTTCCATCTCCAGGGGTCTGCCTGTCCTGAACACTTCCTACAGTGAACTGAATTATGACCTGTGGCCTTCATGTCTAATACCTTCGGAAGGCGCTTCTAAACTTCTCAGCACTGCAGTGAGCCTCAGCACCTCACTGTGTTTACTGTCGAACATTCCGTTAGCCATCCACCAAATGACAGACCCAGGGCTCTAGTTAACCTCATCTCAACTGATTTTTGACTCTTGGCCTTTAGATTGAACAGCTTTAATGAAGGAGGAATTGACACTCACAGATACATGTACTTATCCAACTTAGTTGCGAAGTGCCTGGGCATCTGTCCACAGCCGTAGTAATTTCGATCGCTTTCTGGTATGTGATCCACATCATGGAAGATTAGACAGTCCCAATCCAAGTCCTTCATGGCTTCTTGAAAACCAACGTTGAAAAGCATGGCTCGGTTAAAGGGTTGGGTGCCAACCTGAAGAAATAAAGGGTTCTTGAAGCAAAACCTACACTGCCATTCCTATGTCAAAAGGCCACTAGAACCAAATGGAAAGATCTCTGAGCCTGTGAGTTGGTGTAGGACTGCTCGACCCCAACCAACACTCAGTCAACTCCAGACATCAACTCAATTCTAGCCTTGACTTCTTCAGAGATGGTCTCTTGTATTAATACATGCTGCCACAGAGGCAGAGGCCTACCATATGGCAGGGCATAAAGGGAACTAGGCTGGGGGCACTGTCAATTCTCCTCTCATGTCCATACTACGCACCTGTCCATCCCTGCCTGCTGCACACCAAGCTACTTCATGAAAATCTAGTAAGAGGCTCTGCTCGTTGCTTTGTCTAGTGTCACTGAGCTCCCACAGACACATACCTATGGACTAGTTACAGCCTAGCTGTACTGCCAACATTCACTCATCCTGGCCAGTACCAAAATAGCCACTCGACTGGCACAAGTATTTAATCAAAGGGAAATGTCTGATTTGATAGTCAACAGGGACCCCCCCGCTTTTTTTTTTTTTTTTTTTTTTAAAGAAGTCAGGGAAGGGAAATTTATCAAAAGGGAAATTTTGATTTGATATTGAACAGGGGCCCCCCCCCCTTTTTTTTTTTTTTTTTTTTTAAAGAAGAAAGTATCTGTATACATGTGCCACAGTGTGCATGTGGATGTCAGAGGACAACTTTTGGAAGTTGATTTTCTACCTCCACCATGTGGGGTCTGGGGAGAGAACTCAGGTCATCAGGCTTGGAGTCAAGTGCCTTTACCCACTGAACATCTTCCCAGCCTAACTGGGGACTTCTTATAACATAATTTTACTAAGTCACAGGTAAAGCAGCAATGTACGTTTCTGCCAAGTATGGCAGTGCACATCTTTAATCCTAGCACTCCAGAGACAGAGGCAGTAGGATCTCTCTGAGTTTGAGGCCAGCCTGGTCTACACAGCCAGTGCCAGGCCAGCCAGGGCTACATAGTGAGAACTTGTCTCAAAATTTAATTAATTAATTAATTAAAAGTAGAAACTCAGTTTCCTTCCTTCTGTGGGTATCGTGACATGGTCTTGCTATATAGCCCAGGCTGGCCTCAAACTCATGATCCTCCTGCCTCAGCCTCTCAATGCTGGCATTACAGGCCTACACCACCATGCCTGGCTCCAAAGCAGAAATAAAAGTTCTTTTCTAGAGCTCTGGACTGTTCTGTCCTATTCCCAGATGCTTTCCTTTTTAGAATATCATCTTGCTATAAGGCAGCCACACCACAACCACTGAGCCTGGTGCAGGTCATGGCCTCTGCAGTATGCTGGCAAGGAGGCAGGGTCTGCAAACACAGGGGATTAAGGGGACTTTCCACACCTCCCAGAAGTTTCTGCAGTGTTCACCTAAGAAGGTAGGCCAGTAGTGTGAGTATGTGAACTAGGTATGAGAGAGTACTCTATAGGACCACAAGGGGGAAAAGGACTTAGATTGAATTTGCCTTGTGGGTCTTCAATTTCCATATACTTAAGATGAAAATAAAACCCCATGGAGGCTTAAAGAAGTCTAAGAAAGCCCCAGGCCATTGTGCTAGACTGCAGCTCCTTATCTTATGGGGAGTTTCTGGGTGGGAGCTGGGAAATATTATTAGATCACACTAAAGCAAAATCCCCATGCAGGAGGCCCTTGTTCCCAGGCAGAGTTCCACTTTGGACTGAAACCTGCCAGCACCAGTATATCTAAGAGCATGGACCTTTCCTGCTACCTTCCCACCTTGAGGTTAAGGTTTCAGTGCTGCTGGGTCTTCACATTGAAGAGAGCTGCACGTGCAGCTTTCCAAACCGTCTCAGAAGAAAACGAAGAAAGGAACAGTAGGACCACTCACTTGCTCAACCACATAGAAGGCGAACTGCAGCCGCTGGCGCTGGAGCATGGGGATCAGGTGACGGAGCAGGACTGGGAGGTGCTCGTGACGGTTCCGGAAGGGGATGAGGATTGCCACCTACAATGGATCATAGGAAATGAAGACAATCTGAGGTTCTCCTGCACAGCAGGGCACTTTGAATCATGGATGAGCAAACCATGGTAGTCCTGAGCACCTGGAAGCCTTAACATCCCCAGTGCCATCCTGGAACTAACTAGATCCTTTCTAGTCTTAGGGGGCATACACACCCACATGATCCACAAAAGCACATCTACAGGTGTGCAAACACAGCATGTTCCAGTCTTGCACACAGCACTATACATACAATGTACACCTACAGAATAGCCGTATATCTCATTTTAAGTGCTCACCATTAAACTGAGCTTACTTCTGGCTCACCTGCTTCACAGCTGCATCACCAGGCCCTCCTGGGGCCAGCACCATATAAGCACTTGAATAAACACTTGGTGAAAAAAGGGATTTGAACTGTTGTCCCAAGCTAGAGCCTCACTACTGAGTGTCCTCTCCTGACTACAGTCACACTACAAGGGCCTCAGGGTCCAGCTGGACAACTGCACTGGCTCCCACTAATCTAGTAGCCTAGGAGACCAGGTAGGAAGCTCTGGCTCTGCAGAGATGTAGTCTACAGATGTGTCAGCAGACCTGGTAACCCTGTCTGCTGCTAACAATACTGTCTGGGAACATAGGGGTCCAGCACTGCCATGGGAGTGCTATGAATTTCTATGGCTACAGCAGAGTCCTTGGGGAAAACCATTTCTCCGAAACATGGGGTAGAGCAAAAGTCATGCAATGGTACAGATCTTGAGTCCTGGCAATCCCAGATCAGTTTCCCACGCCTGGGGTCTGACTCCCAGCCCACCTTCCACCGAGGCACACAGTCTGAAGGTTTCCAGTGGCCTCCGAGCTTGATGGTTGGGTCTCTGGAGAAAAGCTGGTGAATGTCCTCCATTCTGATCTCGCTCATGTTTATGTCTATTGGGCCCTCTGAACACAGAGAAAGAGACATGATGAGAAGCCAGAAAATGACAGATTTTCCTTGGCTGGCCATGCTTTTCTCTGGGCCATCTCTCTGTCCTTGGGTGGGTCACTATCATCTGGCAAAGCAACACACCTAAGGACTGAGGCCTTAGAGATCTGCTTCTGCTAATGTGGAGAAGGCAGGACTGAAATGGGAACAGCTCATGTCCCAGGCCCTGCCCTGCTGCAAAACTGAAGCAGCAGTTAAACATCTCAGAAAAGGGCACATTTTGCCTATCGGCTCCCTTTGAAGTGAGGCCAGCTGCTGGTCTCACCTCATCCACTGGTGAGGAGGGCTCTGTAATTGTGTCCAATCACAGAACACTTGTCTTGACAAAGGCCAAGAAGCAGAACCTTGACAATCAATGAGTGCCAGTGAAAGGGTGGTTCCATGACACTAACTTCAGCCTGTCAGCTGATTTCTAAACCCAAATCTCAGCCCTACTTAGACGCAGTGGGATAGGTATACAAAAGGAAAGGAGGCACTGGGCATGGCGGCGCACACATTTAATCCCAGCACCTGGGAGGCAGAGATAAACAGATCTCTGTGAGTTCCAGGCCAGCCTGGTCAGGCCAGCTGGGGCTACTGGGAAACCTTGTCTCAAAAAAAGACCACCAAAAAAAAAAAAAAAAAAAAAAAAAAAAAAAAAAAAAAAAAAAACAAAAAAAAAAAACAAAGGAGGTTTCCATCACAACCTGCGTACCACAGAAGGGTCTCTTACACAGGGAGAGAAGCAAGTCCAAGGTCCGTGCAGGACTACCGCCAACACCTCCTCTTTTCATTACACTTAAGCAAAAAGCCAGCTCTGCAAACCAAAGATCTTCTTTTGCTTTAAAATTTCTTCTTTAAAAAACCAGAACTAGGGGCTGGAGAGATGGCTCAGCGGTTAAGAGCACTGGCTGCTCTTGCAGAGGACCCAGGTTAGGTTCCTAGCATCCACGTGGTAGCTAACAATCATCTGTAATTCTAGTTTCAGGAATCTGATGATCTGATGTCCTCTTCTGACCTCTGTGGGCATTGCACACATATGGTACACTTACATACACATTGGCAAAATATTCACACATAAAATAAAAACAAATCTTTTTTAAAAAAAGGCAGGCCAGGCGTGGTGGTACACACCTTTAATTCCAGCACTTGGGAGGCAGAGGCAGGTGGATCTCTGTGAGTTCCAAGCCACTCTGGTCTACAGTGAGTTCCAGGCCAGCTGGGGCTACAGAGATCCTGTCTTAAAAAGACCCCCCCCCCAAAAAAAGACAGAACTAAAGAGTTCTAAAAAAAATGGTATACACCTGTTGTCACTGCTTCAGGTTAAACATGGGACTTCCAAAAGAACAACAAAAACTGAGAGTCTGAGGGGTCTGTTTGTTTTAGAAGGGTCTTACTATGCAGCTCTGGCTAGACTGAACTGACTATGTAGACCAGGCCGGCCTCAGTCACACAGAGATCCACCTGCCTCTGCCTCTTGTGTGCTGGGATTAAAGGTGTGTACCACCACACCCACTGAGATATTTTTTAAAATAAAAACTGAATTTTTTTTTTTAATCAATATTTTGTTAAGAACTTCTACAGGCTAGGGAAATGTCTCAGTGGTTCAGAGGACTTGATATCTAGTGGTTAAGAGGACTGGAGTTCAGTTCCCAGCACACACATTAGGTGGCACACAACCAACCATCCGTAACTCTAGCTCCAGGGGATCCAATACCCTCTTCTAGTCTGTGGACAACCACATACACACATGCATATGCACACACACATATACACATAAATACAAAGAAAAAAAATAACTTCTAATAACCACCCAGAGGGACAAAGGGGGAGAAGGGAGAGCATGGGAAGGGAAACAAGCCAGAACAAAAAAGGACACACATATGAAGATGCCATATGGAACCCATTAGCTTATAAGTTAGACTAAAAACTTAATAAGGAAAGAAGGAAGGGGAGGAAGGGAGGAGCGGGAAGGGAGTAGAGATGAAGGAAGAAGTTAGGAAGAAAGGTAGGTCTGTTATATCAAACCAGTTATAATCAATGGGCCATTTATACTAAAAAGACAAAGCCAAGGATATCTTAGGAGACCCTAAGTCACAAACAAGGGTTATTGATTACCAAGGGTAGAGAACCTGGGCTACCTTCAGCTAGCATGGCTGAAGAGGAGCTGGAACAATGGGATTCCTCCAGCCTTGCTCCCAAGGCAGGGAACCATTTCACTGTCCAAAGAGGTGGGGAGACAGCAGATAGGGAAGGGACCACACACCCCCTCCAAGTTGGTCAGACACTCTACTCAGAAGCAGTGGAGGCAAGCTGGAGTCTACTCACTCATGGAAGGGAGCCTCTCCGGGCAAGGGTGGTTGGCGAAGTAGGTGAAGTCTTCAGGAAGAAATGTCGTGGTTGGGGGGAAGGTTTCACTCTGGTTCAAGTCAAGAGGATAATCTAGGGAGGGAAGGGAAAGGCAGCTCAGACGGGCTCCAGCCTTCTGTGATTCCTTCCACCCTAGAGAGGCACACTGGAGCGTGGCCTGGGGGAACAGGAATAGGATGACTTTGTGTAGGGGCTAAAAATAGGAAGCCACCCACAGAAGGGGAAGCAGGAGGCTGCGGAGACTGCTTCCTTCCCATTCCCACCAGTACTGTGTGCTTCTGTGCTCAGCTTACAGCAGCTGCGATCAGAATGGAGTTCCATAGACCCTCCTCTGCCTCTTAGTGCTTCGCACCTCCAGCCAGCTGCTCTGGCATTCACACCCAGCTCATGGGTCATGCACCTAGCTGGCTGACCTGTTTCCATCCAATCTTCTCCTGGGACAGCTCTAAATGAGGCAGTCGCCTGGCCTCCTCCTAGCCTACAGTTTCCCAACAATCATTGGCCATAACCGGACTTAGGGCAATCTTCAGTGTTGATATGTAACAATCAGTCAGAGCGGAGGAATGTGGAAGGCTATGCTGGTTTTTCCCCTGGGGCCTGATCAGTTTTCCCTGGAATGCCTCTGTGGACACTGCCTCCTAGACACCCACATTGCCTTGCAGTCTCCAGAAGGGCAGGCACCTTTCCTGTGGGCCTGTTGTAAAAATGCCTCCCTGGGACCCCTTACCCTCTGCCTTCACCCCTCTGTGCAGTGCTAAACCTTGTTTGTCCAGAGTTCCAGTTCTCCCTTTTCTCATCTATGGAGCATGATTCCAGTGGCTTCCTACAAAGGTTGTGTGGGGCGTGTGATTTTGAAACCTGGGCTGCCTGACAGCTTCTGTTGAGCCTCACTTGATTCAGTGTGGCTGTACTGTAGCAGTATAGGCTGAGACAACTTCCCGTGAACTGTCCACATGCTGTCCACCAACCCCCTAGACTGCCCTAGGGTGCTGAAGACTGAAGTCATGATCTGACAACCTCATTTCTATAGGTGGCCAGTCATTTCCTTCTGGAAGCATGAAGAATTTGCTCTTTGTTCAGGAAATTTTACATGGTACTTTCTGGGAGGCTATTTTCAGCCCCTGTGACGTGGACCTTTCAAGCCTGGAAACTTGCTCTCTGGCTCTGGAATGTTGGGGTGCAATATTACCTGGGTGATAGTCCTCCCTGCCACATTCTGCTTTTCCTTCTGTTTCCATCTCTAGCATAGTGCCTAGGATTGCTAAGTTTTGGGGTAGCCCGTTAGTAGCTACCTGAAGGGTACACCTACTGGTGCTCTGGCTAGGAACCCTTGTTGAAAGACGTCCAGTATCTCTTCACTAGGTCTGATGAGATTTTCCAGAAACCTATTCCAGTCCCCTGCCAGAACAGCATGGTCCTGGGTTAGACATCAGGACATAGGGGAATATAAGAGGGTAGGGGCACAGGAAACTCCTGTCTCTTCAAATTCTATAGTCACATTGTGGGACCTGTTTACACGCATGGAAATTCTCAGGGCTCCAGCTCCTTGCCAGACTGGGGACAAGGTTCTGGTACTGCTTAATCTCTTCTAGTTCACCTTGACCTCAGTTACTACCTTTACTCCTTTTGATTTTTTGAGACAGAGTCTCATGTAACCCAGGTTGGCTTTAAACTTGCTATGTAGCCAAGGATGATACTGAGCTCCCTCTCCTGCCTCCACCTCGAAGTGCTGAGATTAGTGTGCCCCACCACACCTAGTCTACCTTTCTTCTGATTCTCAAAAATACTGAACACTGGGCATTCCTGAGTTTTGAGGAGCTCTGGACAGTGACGCTTGCCTGCTGTGGCATTGGTGGTTAGTTTCCTTGGGTCTGTGGTCTTTTATCTTGCTTCCCAACTTAAAAAAAAATTTTTTTTTCTCAGTCAGGTGTGGTGGTGTATGCGTTTAATCTCAGCACTCAGGAGGCAGAGGTAGGTGGATCTCTGTGAGTTCGAGGCTAGCCTGGTCTCCATAGCAAATCCAGGCCAGCTAAGGCTACCGAGGGACCCTGTCTCAAAAGATCCAAAACAACTGGGCATGGTGGCGCACACCTATAGTCCCAGCACTTGGGAGGTAGAGGCAGGCGGATCTCTGTGAGTTCAAGGCCAGCCTGGTCTCCATAGCAAATCCAGGCCAGCTGTGGCTACAGAGGGACTCTGTCTCAAAAGATCCAAAACAGCTGGGCATGGTGGCACACACCTGTAGTCCCAGCACTTGGGAGGCAGAGGCAGGAGGATCTCTGTGAGTTCAAGTTCTGCCTAGTCTACATAATGAATTCCAGGCCAGCTGGGGCTGCAGGGAGACCCTGTCTCAAAAAAAGACCAAAAAAAAAAAAAAATCCATCTGGGCCTAGTGGCACTCTTACCTTTAATCCTAGCACTTAATAGACAGGTGGATGAATCTCTGTGAGATTGAGGCCAGCCTAGTCTACACAGGGGGTTCCAGGCTAGCTGAGGCTATAGGAAGACCCTGTCTCAAATAAATCAAAAAACTGAAACCCATTGAAGACGGCTCAGTGGATAAATGTGCTCTGCCATCAAACCTGACAACTTGAATTTGATTCCCTGGAGCCCACTTAGTAGAAGGAGAGAGCCTAATTCCACAAATCTTTGATCTCCATACACATGCTGTGGCATACATGCACCTCCTATCCCCTACCCACACATAAAATAACAAATAAATGTAAAAAAATATTAACTGAGGTTTCTCAAGTACTAGACATTATGTATATAATACACTTGTGTGTCCGAGAAGTCCATGTGTGGACTAAGCCATCTCCCCAGCGCTAATTTTAAATTCTGTACATTGAAACAAAATGTAAATAAAATTAAAACCTTTTAAAGCAGAACTCAATTGCTCATGACGTAGAAGACAGAACATGGTAACTATAGAAGCCCCATTCCTCCTCCAGCTAGAGGGAAATGGGCAGGGACACACACACAAACACACAAACACACACACACACACACACACACACACACACCACACACACACACACACTCACTCCCATAGGCAGCATCAATACTTTCGGAACTGATGAAGAGAAAATGAGCCTGTTGTGATCTGAAGGGTATGGTCTCACTTTTTCTTTCTTCCTGAGGCAGGGTTTCATGTAACCCAGGCTGGCCTAGAACTCACCATTACCGAGGCTGACCGTGAACTGATTGATCCTCCTGCTTCCTGAGTGCTGGGATTACAGTGCATCACCACATCCAGCTGTGGTTTTACTTTTAATTTAACTCTAATCTACTCCAATGGGAAACACGTTCCCCTAGCAGGGCAGGTGGCTGCTTTCAGTTTTATAAAGTGGGGAAACAGTATCTAGCAGAGGGGCTTGTACACCACTGTCGACCCTATGCCCCAAGGATCTTAAAGCTAGGCTAGCGGTGGAGCCACTCCAACACAGGGCTTTCTCGAGACACACACACACACACACACACACACACACACACACACACACACACACACCACACACACACACACACTCACTCCCATAGGCAGCATCAATACTTTCGGAACTGATGAAGAGAAAATGAGCCTGTTGTGATCTGAAGGGTATGGTCTCACTTTTTCTTTCTTCCTGAGGCAGGGTTTCATGTAACCCAGGCTGGCCTAGAACTCACCATTACCGAGGCTGACCGTGAACTGATTGATCCTCCTGCTTCCTGAGTGCTGGGATTACAGTGCATCACCACATCCAGCTGTGGTTTTACTTTTAATTTAACTCTAATCTACTCCAATGGGAAACACGTTCCCCTAGCAGGGCAGGTGGCTGCTTTCAGTTTTATAAAGTGGGGAAACAGTATCTAGCAGAGGGGCTTGTACACCACTGTCGACCCTATGCCCCAAGGATCTTAAAGCTAGGCTAGCGGTGGAGCCACTCCAACACAGGGCTTTCTCCCCAACCAACAAAAGTGCTGAGCAGCAGATTCCAGTGACAACCACACTTCCCTCTTCTGAGAGAAGACAGAACAAGGCCTTTCAGTTTGACAAATGCAAAAATGCATGTGTACTACAAAGATGTCATGGGCTCAGTGTAAAACAGAAAGAATTAACCTTGTCCGACACAGTGGCACACCATGTAACCCCAACACTTAGGAGGCTGAGGCAGGAGGATCAGAAATCCTACCTCAAAAGAATGAGCTGTTTGGGGAGTTAGCATGACAACCATCTAGCAGAGCATCACAAAGACGAGGGGGCCCAAACCAAGAGAAAAGGGCTCAAAAGGGTGAGGGATTCAGGGCATGCCAAGGCAGCAGACCTTTGAGTGAGTGAGTGAGAGAGCATTGCTCAAGGTGCTGCTAGAAGGGGAATGGGCCACACTCATGCACAGGTCCACAAGGGCAGGACATCCCAGCCCTGCTGTCCCAAAGTCACTAAGTAGGGGCCAGCAAGATGGCTCAGCAGGTAAAGGTGCTTACCACCAAGCCTGACAAGCCAAATTTGATCCCCAGAACCCACATGATGGAAAGGGAACTAACTCTGCAAGTTGTCCTCTGACTGCCACATGTCTGTGGCAAACACACACAACCACACACATAAATGCCTTTTTCTTTTAAGGAACAGTCTAGAAGACAACCTTGAGCTATTCAACAAGTTCCAGAATGAAAATGCAGACTTCCAGGGGCCTTAACACACTGTCAGCAGAGTGTGCAAGGATTCCCTCAGTAAGAGTGTCTTCAATGTACTTTCTCCTTTGAAAAGAATTCCTCAGCCAACTGAGTCTCTCTTGGGGACATGCTAGCGGACGGCCACTTTACTAACTCCTACCTGAGTCATTGAGGCTGCTGTTCCTCTTGGCGTATGCACTGCGGACTACCTGCTCGTACACCTGAGCTCCGATGGTTCGCACATTGTCTCGCAGCAGGATGCCTTGAGCCTGCACCATGAAGAGGTAGGTGTTCACTGTGGACAAGAGGGGCAGCAAAGAGCAGGATCAGAAACAAGGATGACAGTGCCTATCACATAGTTTGGGGTTTCTTTTTCTCTTGGGGGACTTTTAATAGCTCTTTCAGCTCTGAAACATCCCTATTTACTAGATTCAAGACATTCACGGTGTTACAGTGACCAGCAGGGCTCAGGTGAATTTCAGCCAATATCCAGTGGCTATAGAAAAGCCAAATACCAAAATTATACCCCACCTGGTTTGCAAATATTCAAACTGCCTTCTAGCATAATGATGGTCCAGAAGACAATGGATCAACTCAAGCATTCTTTAAAGGTCTCTTCTCTCTCTACAACTGCTTTCTCAACACTTGATGGTCACACACACAGATCGAAGCTACAACCCACTGTGCTCTCCAGACACTGGATCTAGTGTGCCCCGGCCACCCTTGTAGAGCAACCCTTGTAAGACAACACATTTCCTCTGGGAGTTTGCAGAAGAGGGCTCTGATAAAGACCACAGGGCAGCCAATATCCAAGACAGTAAGACAGTGCAGGCTGGGTGGCCTGTGCCAACTAATATGCACTGTGAACAACAGTACGAGATGGGCCAGCCACAGTCTCCTCTGGAGGTGGAGCTAGTGCAGATGTTCCTGCGAACTCTCTGAACAGCACAGGTGCATTAGAACTGAGTTCCAGCGCTGTCTCCAGTGCATGCTGCTTCCTCCCAGAAGCTGTAAAATTTAAGAACCACCTCCTCCAAAGGACTCATCTTCTCCTGGCGGGAGTGGGAGAGGGGTGTCTTGAAAGGGCAGCCCACTTACAAGCCCAACATCTGAGGGGGAATCTTCATCTTAACATTTGGCTGGCCTCCAACCTGGCAGAGGGCATTACAGGGTGAGTGTGTCTGGGCCACTCCTCACTAGAAATGCATGGCCTTGGGCTGTCAACTCCAGCTTCTCAACCAGCTGTGTCTTGTTGACAGGCGCTGTTATTATCACAGTGTCCCATACATAATGGGCAGTAATGATGACTGAATGGATGAAGAAATGAAGCCAATCACTTCATTCAAGTCTGGTCTCTACACTGACAATGGGATGGGGAGGATTGGGGACAAGGGTGTGGAGATGCCACACAATTGTCATAAGAGGACAAGCTAATGCCTTCAGAAATAACAGCAGTTTCCCAGATGGCTCTGCATGGAAGATACTACCTGCTCACCCTCCCCGCTTCTGCCTCAACACACACACAGAGCAGACCAGATCCAGGGCTCCTGCGCTAGTGGCTACAAGACTGATGTGTCATTTTCTATTTCAGCTTATGGCACAGTGCAGAAAGGCCAGAGGGCACCCGCAGTCCATCCATTAAACCTTAGACAGAGTCCTATCAGATTCCTCGTTTGCTTCTGTGGCGCTCCTTGTATGTCCCACAACCTGAAGTCATCTTTTCATCACCAAAAGACTACTATGCCAGCTGTCAGAAATAACCTAAAAAACAAGTTTTTTTTTTTTTTCTCTAATGCATGTGTGGGTTAGTGGATATGTGTGGGTGGGAGTGCACATGTGTGCATGAGTACTGAGGCTAGAGGACAGCCTTGGGTGTCATCCTTAGGAATGCTGTTGGCTTCCTTTGAGACAGGGGTCTTTCATTGGCCTGAAGCTCACTAAGTAAGCGAGACAGGCTGACTAGCGAGTCTTAGGGACCCTGTCTCCACCTCCCTGGTATTGGGGCTACAGGCACATGCCACCATGCCTGGCTTTTTGACATGGGTGTTAGGGATGGAACTCGGGTCCTTATGTTTGCAAAGCAAGCACCTGCTTAACAACTGAGCCGTCCCAGGCCCCCAAATAAGCATTTACCAAGTATCAAGTGCAGAGCGCTTAGTTAGGCACTGCAGAGCATTCACTCCCTCTGATAGACTGCCAGGGCCATGGTTGCTCCATGTTGCTTAATCCTCTCTCTTCTCACCCCTCCCCCAAAAGGGGTTGGGAAAGTCAGTTTCTTTCTTTCCTTTAAAATTTTGTGTGTATGAATATTTTGCCTGCATGTGAACGCACCACCTGTGTAGGCCAGAAGAGGGCATTGGATCCCTTGGAATTGGAGTTATGGACCATTGGTTAGCCGCCATGTGGGTGCTGAGAGCCAAACCTGGGACCTCTGCAAGAACAGCAGGTATTCTTAACCGCTGAGCCATCTCTCCAGCCCAGAGAGCCAGTTTCTTATACCTACTACACCCAAGGACTTGAGCTGGCCAAGTCTGACTTGGACACATAAATCTATACCTCTGGTTCTCCACTGCTCACGGGTTTTGTTTGGGTTAGGGGTGTGCTGTACCTGTGTGCACCTGTGGTGGCCAGAGGCTGACAAGGCTGATGTCACTGTCTTCTTCTATAGCATCTCACCACCTCATTTCTAAAGACCATACATCTCACTGAACCTGGTGCTCACTAATTATCTAGTATGGTCAGTTAGTGAGCTCTAGGGATCCACCTGTTTGCCTCCTAAGTTCTTGGACTGCAGGTGCATGCCACCACCACAGCCTTTTATGTGGGTACCAGGGATCAGGTCATTATGCTTGCTTACTTTACCCACTGAGTCATCTATCTCCCCAGTCTTGGTTTGGTTCTTTTGAGACAGGGTCTCCCTACGAAACTCAAGCTGGCCCCAGACTTGCTGTGTAGCTCAGGCTAGCCTCAAACTCACAACTCTCCTGCCTCACGCCTCCTGCATGCTGGGGTTACAGGTGTGTAATCACCACCTCCAGTTACAACTAATATTTTACTACCTTGCTCAGCCATGTGGCCTAAATAAATATAATGGTTGGTGGGGGGCACTAGCCCGCCAGGCTTCATCTCATGCACAAAACTGCCAGATGGATCTGCCTTTGCTAGCCTCAGCCACACACAGCTCCTACTCCAGAGCTTCTGTGTCTCTTGCCTTCACCCCACACTGCTGACTCACAGTGGTCTGCTCTTTTTGCCATGCAAATCCTAGGAACCTTCAAACCCAAGGCAACACAAAATTCTGAAGGAAACCTTCAGCAGTCTTCCCCTCTGGCCTAGTTTTACTTCTGGGATAAAATGCTCTGACAAAAAGCAACCTAGGGGAGGAGGGATTACTTGGCTCACAATTCCAGCTATAGCCCATCACTGCAGGAACGTCAAGGCAGGAACTGAAGCAGCTGGTCACATCACATCACAGTCAAGAGCAGAGATAAACAGATGCATGTATCAGCTCGATTTTTTTCACTCTTATACAGTTTGGGGCCCAGCCATACAACAGTGCTGTCCACTTGGGGGCTGGGTCTTCCAACATCAATTATGGTTATCAAGACAATCTCCCACAGACACACTCATAGGTCAACTTGATCTAGGCTACCCCCTCCTTGAGACTCTCTAGTGATTCTAGTCTGTGTCAAGTTGACGATTAAAACTAACCATCACACATTCCTGTAACATATCACCAAAAACTTGGCTTTGATTTACATACATCCAGACAATACACTCATACACATAAAATAAAAATAATAAATAAGCCAGGCGTGGTGGCACACACCTTTAATCCCAGCACTTGGGAGGCAGAGGCAGGCGGATCTTTGTGAGTTCGAGGCCAGCCTGGTCTACATAGTGAATTCCAGGAC
>NW_008340043.1:465473-475240 GCF_000622305.1 Nannospalax galili
ATAAATAAATAAATAAATAAATAAATAAATAAATAAAATATTTTTAAAGGGGGGACTGTAGAGATGGCTCAGTGGTTAAGAGCATTAGCTGCTCTTGCAGAGGACTCTGGTTCAGTTCCCAATACCCATATGGCAGCTAACAACCACCTGTAACTCCAGTTCCAGGGGATCTAACACCCTCTTCTGACCTCTGAGGGTACCACATGACATAGGTGCACTTACACACATGCAGGCAATACACTCATACACATAAAATTTTAAAAATTTTAAAAAGACTTGGCTTTGGGGCCTGCAAGATGGTTCAGTGGGAAAAGCACTTGCCATCAAGCCTCTAACTTCCACCCATACATAGGGAGGGAGGGAGGGAAGAAAGGAAGAAAAATGATTACATTTTAAATTGGATTTGGTTTGCAATTGGTCTCATTAAGTTTGCTAACACCGTCTCATGCTTTAGTCGTGTCATTAGACTAAGAATTTCACAGAGAACCCATACTATTAAAGCCTTTTCTGATTATCCAGAGGAACTTGCTCAATGCTGAAAAAGGAAAAGCTCGAGAAGGCAAATATTGACAAAGGGAAATAATCACAGCCCCACAGACCCAAGCCTGCTTGGGAACCACAGGAGCACTCTTCATAGTACTGTCCATGCTCTTGGTATTGTCAGAAACAACTTCCATGAACACAGGCAATCTGTAAGTTGTGCCATCCTCAAACAAAATCCTACTTTGGTTTGAGTCCAAAATGTTTACCAGTGACGTTCACCCAGTTCCTCACTCAATTCTCCACAGCCTCTCTAGACAGCCCCCTTACACATAGGTTCTCTTACTGTGTCCCACCTCCATCTTAGCTATGCTGAGGACAGGCCCAGTTGTCTGTGCTGATGGTGGGAACCCATGCTGATAGAAAGGTCCAAGTGCAGTCAGCAAGCCCACCAAGAGCTGCTCATCTGCTACCAAAAACTGTCAGTTTGACCCCCCTTCAGAGATTCACGGCAGACAGCTCAAGGCCCATGCCACTCCCCAAGCTAGCATCTGCCCCACCACATGCCAGCACCAGACTGATTCTGACTGATCTCTGCAGAATCCTCTTCAGGAGATTCTGATTGGGGTATTTCAGTTAATAAACCTCCTATCACTACTTGGCTAGAGTCAACAGATCTTTGCTGAATGTTGTTGGTAAATAGCAGCCATACCACATTATTAATTCATACTAAGCTCACTTGAGACAAAAATCCCCTAATCTTATTAGAGATGCTGCTGCTAAGCCTTCCTGCTGTTATGTGCTTAAGTGATGGAGTCAGAGAGCTTCAAGTACAGGACCTTACAAGTGTCCCTAGCAAAGACTGGTTGCTAAATTTAGCCCACAGCTCTCTCTGGCCTATAGTATACAAGCAGGCTTATGTGCTTTCAGTTGTACCTGTGAAGTAGATACCATCTTGACTTTTTGTTTCAAATTACCTCCAGAGGGCATTTGCCCAGGGTCATATGGTTAGTGAAGCCAAAGCCCCTTAAGCATAAATGTACTGGAACACTGTAATGAGCCTCACTCTGTGACAAGCATTACTTTCTGGCACCATGGTCCTGATCTATGCTTTCTTCACTGCAGTCGAAAGCCAATTTTAGCTTGACATCCAGCTGGTAAATGCGGGCCACTGGGTGCCAGGGTGACACAGCACAGAATGAGGCACCAACTCAAAAAGGAATTATGATGCAGTGTGAGGGCCGCCAAAGGGACATGGCACAAACTCAAGCTTGCTAGCAATCTTTTTTACTCTTTCATTAGATATTGTAATTATTATCCAGTCAGTGTCCTGATAAAGGAATCTCTTATAACCATAACTTACACACACAAAAAAAGCCTTGCCCAATGGGAAATTTTCATCCAGATGTGCAGCCTTGAAATGAGACTTTACACAGAAGCAAAGCCTGTGCCCCCTGCCCTGTGATCGCCTCTCCCTCTTCCTCCTGGATTCTAACTGGACCTGCAGTTTTCTCTTCAACACACAGACACAGACACAGACACAGACACAGACACACACACACACACACACACACACACACACACACACAGCATGTGATGACTATGATTCAGAAAAATTCTGCATAAAATCAGACTTTCCAAATTAGAGGTAAAATAATTCGACACAACGAACCCAGAGGTAGAGAAACTAAAGAGCGAATATACTTAAGGGCTGAGTGTTGATTCTAGACATATGTACCCTTAACTGCCTGCCAGGCTGCCTAAAAAGCTAAGAAGCCTAGGAAGCAGAAAATAAACTGGGCCTCGTAGGGCAGGCTTTAATCCCAGCTACTCAAGAGGCTAAGACAGGAGGATTTCAAGTTCAAGGCCAAACTAGGCAACTTAGTGTGGCTGTCCACCCCTCCCCCCCCCAAAAAAAAGACTAGGACAAACCTCTAGAATGGCAGAGTCTGCCCAGTGTCCCATGCTCAGTCCTCACTCCTTACAATCTACCCCATCCCCAATGTGTGCGCCAACATCTGGCACCCATGTAGACAAACATGCTATGTGCCAGTCACCCCTGTGCCTTACTTTCCCATTCACATACAACACATGTTTAAATTTGTGTTGTCTGGCATGAGAATGTGAGCTCACTGTAGCAGGAAGCACTGTCCCCTGCAGTGTTGGACCTCAGTGGCCAGACCTGGGATCCTAGAGCCTAGAGGATGCACAATAAACACACCAACAACTAACACGTGCTACGCAACATGGAAGCTGGATGCAGGATTTCAAGTCCTATCCTAGATTCTGCATTCTCTCTACTCCTTTCTAGGAGGAAGCCAGCGCCAGCTCTGCCACACTAACCTGCTCCTAAGAAAGCTCCTCAACTCCTTTCACAGGGACTGGGGCTGCCAAACAGATCAGCTTCCCGAAACCTTCCCTGTTCCTTTCATTCTTCTCAAAGCTTTTAGGCATGGTGGCGCACACTTTTAATCCTAGTACTCGGGAGGTACAGGCAGGTGGAGCTCTGTGAGATTGAGGCTAGCCTGGTCTACATAGCAAGTTCCAGGCCTGCTGGGGCTACAGCGAGACCCTGTCTCAAAAATGCCAAATAAACAAACAAAAACCTTGTGCAATGTTCCCCATGATAGGAAAACACAGAAAAATACTAAACGTTCATCTAACCAAAAAACAAACTCTGGTTGAATTATTGTACATTCCCATAGACAGAGCACTATGCACAATAAAATGACTGGGCTGGATCAGGGACACACACTTGCAATCCCAGTTCTTTGCTATAGATCTTTACTACTGGCATCATGCACAGCTGATTTCCAACATTCTACTTCAGTGCTGGACACCCACACAACATGCCAGGAGGCACCCCAAGTACGTGCTAAGATGTATGAAGTTTTCAAAGTTTGTTGCTCTAATGTGAATCGCGATTTGCATTTCAAATCTACTCAAACTGCTGGAAGCTCACGGCATACACTGGGAAATGTTAAAGACCCATGGTTATGGGCACACACAGTAACACACAATTTTTTCTCTTGAGAGAGAGAGAGAGAGAGAGAAGCCATGCCTCACCGGTGGTACCTGCCTTTAATCACAGCACTGAGGAGGCAGAGATAGGCAGATCTCTGTGAGTGTTAGGCCAGCCTGGTCTACATAGTGCATTTCAGGCCAGGTCGGGCTACTGGGACACCTTGACTAAAAAAACTTAACTACATAAATAAACAAAAAGTGTTTGCTGCATAATCCTGAGAACTAGAGTTTGGATCCCAGTACCCACGAAACAAGCCAGATGTCCAGGAACGCCTCTAACTCCAGCTCCAAAGTAGCTCCAAAGTGAGCAGAGATAGGAGGAGCCTGGAGCTCGCTGGCTTCCAGCTAGCTGAGAAAGCAAAACCCCAGGTTCAGGGAAAGAATCCACTTCGAAGGAATGAGCAGAGAGTGAAACTAAGACACACATGCCTGCAACACATACATGCTCATGCACTCACACACACATGGACACATTTGTGTGTAAAAACAAATCTTTAAAGAAGACTATAAAACCTGGGCACAGTGGCTCATGCCTGAGCTGGAGGAGGTAGGAAGGTCAGGAGTTCAAGGTCATCCTCAGCTATAAGAGTTTAAGTCTAGCTTGGGCTACATGAGATCATCTCAAAAGAACAGAATTAAATTTTCAAAGTAAATTAAAAAGCTGAAATTTCTTTAAGGGACAAGATGCATTTTTGGCAACAAAATTTGTACTCACTGTCACATCTATTTAAATGTTTGGAGCAACTGTGTGATAATTTTCACACAAGAAGTGTCTAAAGAAATCCAGAGGTGGGCTAGAGAGATGGCTCAGAGGTTAAGAACACTGGTTGTTCTTGCAGAAGACCTGGGTTCGAATCCCAGCACCCACATGGCAGCTAACAACCAACCATAATTCCAGTCCCAGGAGATCCAACAGCCTCTTCTGACCTCTGCAGGCATTGCATGACACGGGTGCACTTACCTACATGCAGGCAATACACACATACACATAAAATAAAAATAATAAATAAGCAACATGGCGTGGAAAGCGAAGACAGAAGCTCCTGCCCCTCCCAGAGCTGAAGCCAAAGAGAAGGCGTCAAAAGCCAAGAAGGCAGTGTCGAAAGGCGTCCACAGTCACAAAAAGAAGATCCGCACGTCACCCACCTTCCGGCGACCCAAGACCTTGCGGCTCCGGAGGCAGCCCAAATACCCTCTCAAGAGCACCCCCAGGAGAAGCAAGTTTGACCACTACGCTTCATCAAGTTCCCCCTGACCACTGAGTCAGCCATGAAGACAGAAGACGGCACACTGTGCTCATTGTGGATGTCAAGGCCAACAAGCACCAGATCAAACAGGCTGTGAAGAAACTCTACAACACTGATGAGGCCAAGGTCATTGCCTTGACCAGGCCTGATGGAGAGAAGAAGGCCTGTGTTCGTCTGGCTCCTGATTACGATGCTTTGGATGTTGCCAACAAAATTAGACCATCTAAGCAGTCCAGTAGTCTAATTCCAAATACAGATTTTTTTTCACCATAAAAAAATTAAATTAAAAAAAAAAAACAAAAAACAAATCCAAAGGTAGATTAACATACATACTAACAGAGCAAAGATTTTCACAAAAATGCCGGGGGTGAAGGGGTAGGGGTGGGGGATCCTGTAGAGATGGCTCAGTAGTTAAGAACACTAGCTGCTCTTGCAGAGGTTCAATTCCCAGCACCCATATGGCAGCTAACAACCATTCATAACTCTAGTTTCAGGGGATCAGACAGTCTCTTCTAACCTCCTCGGGTACTGCCCGGCACAGGTACACTTAGACACATGCAGGTAATATACTCATACATATAAAATAAAAATAAATTTTTTTTTGGTATTTTTGAGACAGGGTCTCCTTGTAGCCCCAGCTGGCCTGGAACTCACTGTGTAGACCAAGCTGGCCTGCGACTCACAGAGATCTGCCTGCTTCTGCTTCCTGAGTGCTGGGACTAAAGGCATGTGCCACCACACCCCGCATAATATTTTTTTTTTTAAAGACTATGGGGAACAGTTCAACTGGACAACTCTGCTCAGGGAGTCCTTCCTATATGAAGCACAAACATTACCAAGTCAATCACACCTTGTTTTCTAGTCAAATTATGTCCAAAGTTTTTTTTTGGGGGGGGGGTTGTTTTTGTCTTTTTGAGACAGGGTCTCCCTGTAACCCCAGCTGAATCCCTGAACTCATTGTGTAGACCAGGCTGGCCTTGAACTCAGAGATCCACCTGCCTCTGCCTCCCAAGTGCTGGGATTAAAGGCATGCGCCACCATGCCTAGCTTTCCAAGTAGTTTTAAAATGTGGCAAAAAGGAACAGCCATGTAGTGTCTTCCAAGCAATTCTATGGACTGGCTACTCTTTGATCTAGTTTGATAAATACATTGTTAAATACATACATGATTAGACCTCTAAACAAGAGCTAAGTGGACACTTCTGATGATCAGATTGGCAGGGCCATCCGCTTCCATCATTACCTCTATGAGAACATGGGTTATCTCCGTATTTATGTAGATAACACACATTCTAACCACATCTAAGAACTTTTAGCTTCTAACAGCACCACTGATGATCAAACTTCACAAGTCCCCACACCAAGGTACTCACCCCTCCAAGGTCTCAGCCAACAAAGATGCCTAAATCTAACCCTAAACACCAAAAAGAAACCCTGAGCCAGAGCAAAGTACACACCAGCCTTCGGGCACTGTTGGTACTATACCTGTATGGATCAACACTCACTGTGCCCTGGCCTGGGTGAGGCGAAGAGAGGAGACATGCCTCTTCGTCCCAAGTTCCTCTGTTCTCCATGTGCGTCTTTGTCCCTGTCTGTCCTGTGGTTTCAGGCCCCTGCCATTGCTCACTCTTTCTCTTCCATCTCCTGATGTCCTTCTGGCCCCACAACTAAAACTGTCCACTCCTGTGTCTGGTCTTTTCAGCTGACACACCTTCTACCATGACCCTGACGAGGTGGGGGCTGTCCATCTCTGTCAGCCTGGAGGCTCCACAGGAGTCTGGGTAATGCCAAGTGAAGAGGTAACCCTGGCTAAGAAATCTGACACAGAGCCATAACCTATGCTGCTCATCAGCATGCTGCTCAGCACTGGCTGCCAACAAGGGCTGCCACATTTTCAAGTCCTCCCCGTCCTGAAGCCCTGTAGAAACCAGGAGCTTAGGCTCTGACAACTGCTCCAGCCTTCCATCTTTTGGGAGTTGTGTGTATCTATACCATACAAATGACATGACAGGAGTAGGATTTTAAAGAATCTTACTTCTAGCTCCATGTATTGGTTTGTGTACACCTAAAATCTGAGTATATGGGATACACAGGCAGGAGGATCAGAAATTCAAGGTCAAAGACGGCTACATATCAAGTTTGGGGCCAGTGTGGGCTACATGACACCCCATCTCAAAACAAAACAAAACTTTCTAAGGGAAAAAGGATGGGGGAGGGCCTGGAGAGATTGCTCAGCAGTTAAAAACACTGGCTGTTGTTTCAGAGGACCCGAGTGTGACTCCCAGCACCCACGTGGCAACTAACAACCATCTGTAACTTCAGTGCCAGGGGATCCGACACCCTCTTCTGGCCTATGCAGGGCACTGTACACACGTGGTGCACTTACACACATGCAGGCAAAACACTCATATAAAAATAAATGAAGCATTTTTTTAAAAGGATGGGAGAATGGAGAAGTCCCCTCCATTAGTGATGACTTAATAGATTCTGTAGCAAAGAGCTGGGGGGCTTCTTCTAATCCTTTGCAAATGAGTAACAGAATTTTAGGATGAAGCTGGAAGTCACTTGTCTGAATGATTCAATAAGCTAGTTAACATGTACTGAGGAAGACGCACTGAGGTAGCCATCTCACAATGTACACAGAACAAAAACTGGTGCACTGCTTCTTGAACCTGCAGTATGAACAAGAAGACAATGTTCATACTCCAGCCCAGCAGTTTCCACTTTCAGGTATTTGCCCTAATGAAACGGCTCACAGGGCCAGCGAGTTGGCTCAAGGAGGAAAGGTGTTTGCGTCAAGCCTGTCTCTGGGACCCACACAACCTTCACACTCATATTGTGACATGTGATGCCCTTTCCAGAACATAAAAATGTAATAAAAAAATTTTCCAAAGTAGTTGCTGCACAAAGGGGAAGGGGAGGGTGTTAACGACAGACTGTGTAGTGTGTGGTTCTCCTGAGCAACTGAGCTTTTACAGACTGGGGCCTGAGAACAGAAAGAAGGGGAGAGAGAAGGAAACGTTTCTAAGGTAAAATTAAGACATCTTGGTTTTAAATTAATTTTATTTGTTGCCTTGAATGTTTCCCCAAACCTATGGGAAAACCTTTGCATGGTAAAGGTCTTTGAGCAGATGGACTGAGAACCCATTTCACACAGCACCTATTTAACATACGAACACACTCAGGGAAGGTTGTCTTAGGACATGGCCTTTGTTTTCTTTTTTTTTGAAACAGGGTCTTATTATGCAGCCCTGGCTGACCTTGAACTTCCTATGTAGACCAGGCTGGCCTGCCTCTGCCTCCTGAATTCCAGGATTAAACACATGTGCTACCATGTCTGGTGATACTCTTCTTTTTCTGAACAATGATCACACTTTTATATGGGAAGCACAAAAACGACTAAGCTTCCCTGGGTTGCTCCCGGTGAGTCCCAAGCACCCTAGAACTCCTAGGCTCCCTGCTTTCTCTTTACCAAGCAACCTCTCCTCTCTGGCATAGAGTCTGTGCTGAATAGCTTTAGTGTCAACCTGACACACCTGGGTTAAGGGAGCCTCAATTGGGGAATTGCCTCTATTGGACTGGCCTGTGGCCATGTCTGAGGGGCATCTTCTGGATGAGTGATGTGGGAGGGCCCCGCCCACTGTGGGTGGTGCCACCCCTGGGCAGGTGGACCTGTGTTGCATAAGAAAGCAGGCTGAGCAAGGGCCAAGGGAGCAAGCCAGTAAGCAGCATTCCTCCATGGCCTGTGCTCCAGCTCCTGCCTCCAGGTTCCTGCCCTGAGTTCCTACCTTGGGCTCCTGGATGAACTGTGACCCAGGATATCTAAGCTAAATAAACCCTTTCCTCCCCAAGTTGGTAGTGGTCAGAGTGTTTTGTCGTAGCAATGAAGAAACAAACTAGGACAGAGTCCAAGTCAAATGAACTCTTCTTCCCAGAAGGCATGTCAGGCTGGCCCTGAATTCTGGATCCTACTGCCTCAGCCAGGTTTCAGATGCACTCTTCAGTGTGTCCGGTGGCCTCTGCCCAGATCCTCCTTTAGGGAGACTGCTGTTTGGTCCAGTGAGGATGATACTAATATCCTATCGATGCTAGCCTGGAAGGCTGGAACTGATTAATGGGTAATTAGCTACTCACCAGGAATTAGGTCTTTCCAAGAAGGTATTGTTCCAAATCTTACTACCACCCAACTTACCAAACACTTGAATGGAACTGAGCTTTCACAAGAAGGGAGCGCTTTGAATCTGCCCAGCCTGAGGCGCACACAGGAGCACAGTAAGGATGGAGCCTGCCTCAGGCCAGAGGCCATTTCTGTGAACACCTGCTACAGCCCCAGCAAAGACTGAGCTGGGCAGAGCCCAGTCTTCCAGTGAGCTACTGTGGCTTCTGTCTTTCCCTTGATCGAGAATGAAGAGGCATTCATGCTCCCTTTGGCTTTGTTCTGATCCACCAGGTCCACAGAAACAGAAGGGGCAACTTGCTCTAGTTAAAACTTTGAGACTGTTCTGAAACATTAAAAGCTAGTTCTTCCCACGGATTACTTAATTACAAAGAGGGAAATGTGTTTCTACAATGGAGAGATCAGACAGGCACTGCCTGAGCAGTGGATCAGATTGGATGCCACTAACACTGGAAAGAATCATTCCTCCTGTAGAGGAATTTATGCCCAAATTAATCTACACCAAATCAAACTTTAAAAACTATACTCTGGTTTACAAAACTAGGCAGAACTGGACATGGTGGTGCATGCCTTTAATCTTAGGAGGCAGAGGCAGGGGGATCTCTGAGGCCAGCTTTGTCTACATAGCAAGTCAGTGATGCATAGTGAGACCCTGTCTCAAAAGAAAAAAAAAAAAAAAAAAAGAAAAAAACTTTAAAAACTATACTCTGGTTTACAAAACTAGGCAGAACTGGACATGGTGGTGCATGCCTTTAATCTTAGGAGGCAGAGGCAGGGGGATCTCTGAGGCCAGCTTTGTCTACATAGCAAGTCAGTGATGCATAGTGAGACCCTGTCTCA
>NW_008340043.1:476696-477557 GCF_000622305.1 Nannospalax galili
GACCCTTTTTAAAAAAAAAAAAAAAAAAAAAAAAAGGCAATCCAGGCATTGACATTCACCTCTGATCCTAGCATTCAAGAGATACAGGCAAAAGGATCATTGTAAGTTCCAGACCTGCCATGACTCAGCAAGACTGCCTCCAAAACAAAACAAAAGCAAGCACGCACGCACGCACGCGTACACACACACACACACACACACACACACACACACACTAATAATTATTAAGGAATACCAGAATGTAGAACGCTGATCAACAGCTGATCCAGAGAAGGGGGACAGCTGCCATCAACCAGATCCAGACAGTCACATGCAATGTTTAACAATAGGGGGGAGGGCAACAGAGAACATTTTGAGTATCATTTTACAAAATGTATTCTTTCACAATGGAAATATTAGGGGGGCGCTGGAGAGATGACAGATAGGTTAAGAGCACTGGCTGCTCTCGCAGAGAACCCAGGTTTTATTCTCAGCACCCACACAGCTGCTAACATCTGTCCTAACTCCAGTTTCAGGGGAATCTGAGACCCTCTTCAGACCTCTGTGGGCACTGCACGACACAGGTGCACTTACATACGTGCAGGCAATACACTCATACACATAAAAATAAAATAGGGGGCTGGAGAGATGGCTCAGTGGTTGGGAGTGCTGACTGCTCTTGCAGAGGACCTGAGTTCAATTTCCAGCACCCACATGGCGGCTACGAACCGTCCTTAACTCCAGTTCCAGGGGAATCTGACGCCCTCTCCTGACCTCCACAGCACTGTATGACATGGGTGCGTGCACATACATGCAGGCAATACACTCATACATATAAAACAAAAATAATAAAATATTTTAAAAATAAAAATAAATAAATAA
>NW_008340043.1:477578-517774 GCF_000622305.1 Nannospalax galili
AAAAAAAAAAGAAGGCATATCTCTGTGAGTTCAAGGCCAGCCTGGTCTACATAGCCTGGTCTACATAGCAAGTTCCAGGACACCTGGGCCTATAGGGAGACCCTGTATCAAAAAGACAAATAAATAAAAATAAAAGTAATAAAATATATTTATTTTAAAAAGACATGCTGGGGCTGGAGAGATGGTTCCGCAGTAACATAACTGGCTACTATCACAGAGGACCCAGGTTTGAATCCCAGCACCCACATGGCAGCTAACAACCATCTGTAGCTTCAGTTTCAGGGTCTTTTTGAGACAGGGTCTGATGCCCTCTTCTAACCTCTGTGGGCATTGTATAACACAGGTATTACACTCGTACACATAAAATAAAAATAAGAAATAAAATATTTTTTTAAAAAGACCCCAAACCCAAGATTTCAAATAGAAAAATTCCACCACAACAAAGATGAGGAAGAGTGGGGAAGTAGGAAAGATTCCAATGACAGCCAAAATCAGCCACACCTCTTCTCCGCTTACACCCAAGCGTGGGCTCCTCAGAATCCCTGGCCCTCAATTCTCCTCAGTTACTTCTTTTTTCATGTAGCCCTGGCTAGCCTGGAACTCCCTACATATACCAGGCTGCCTCAACACCCGGAGATCCACCTGCCTCTGTCTCCAGAGTGCTGGCACTAAAAGCGTGTGCCACCACACCCGGCTCTCTCGTTACATTTGTAGATACACCAAAACACCAACTCCTGATTGTTATTCCCTCACTGTCATTCAAGGTCTCACACTACACAACAAAAATAAAGCAATAAATAAGTGATAACAGCAACAACAAAAGAGGCTAACAGCTAAAACTCAGCCCAAAGACCTTAGAACACTAAACCCGAGCTCAAAACTCCATAGCTCTAAAATTCAACAAATTTGAATTACAGTAACTGTAATAGATTTAGCACTTTATTTTTAAATATTAACAAGGTTGCCAGAGGGAGCATGTTTATCAAGGGATAAGAACCCAAAGCACCTCCCCATTCACTCTGAGGCCAATTAGTGTTTCACACCACAGCTGACAACCAGTCTCTCTGGGTGCTCAAAGCTGCTCCGAGCCCTGTGGATTTGCAGCTCATGCCTCTGCCGAGAGTCTCTGAAGACCAACCCATCAGTTTGGTGTCACGGAGGCAGCGCCTATATGTGAAGGCTACCTGAGCAAACCTAGGATTTATTCTTTTAAGATTTATTTTATTGTATGTAGTGTGTCTGTCTGTCTGTCTGTGAGAAGGGGTATGCAACTAAGTACAGGTGCCCCAAAAAGTCAGAAGAGGGTGTCTGATCCCCTGAAGCTGGAGTTACAGACAGCTGTGAGCTGCCCCATGAGAGTGATGGGAACTGATCTGGATCCTCTGGAAGAGTAGTATGTACTCTTAGCTGCTGAGATAATTCTTCAGCCCCCAAACCTAGGGTCTTTGTTTTGTTTAGTTCCTTTTCCTGTCTGAGAATTAAAAACCCAATATGGCAAACTTGAACATGGTGGTAACCCCAGCCCAGGGGAGGCAGAGGCAGGAGGATCAGAGTTCAAGGTCAGCCTCAAGGCCAGTCTGGGCTGCATGACACTTTGTCTCCAAAACCAAAGGGGGCTAGCAAGATAGCTCCACAGGTAAAGGCACCTGCCACCAAGCCTGATGACCTGAGTTCAATTTCCAGAACCCACATGGTGAAGGGAGAGAACCAACTCCTACAAGTTGTCCTCTTACCTCCATAAGCACATTGTAGTATGTGTGATATACACACATACATACATTCATACATACATACATACATAAATGCAATAAAACTCTCCAGAAAATAAAAAAGACAAAGGGCCAAGGAAGCATAAGACCTTGGGCATCAGTCCCCAGCACCCATGAAAAAGCTGTATGTAGGTGTGAGCACTTGTAATCCCAGAGCTTCAGGGGCAGACAGGCAGGTCCCTGGGGCATGCTGGCCAGCTAGCCTAGCCCACTTGGGACTCCCTAGGCTGGTAAGAGAGCCTCTCTCAAAAATTAAAACCAGGTGGATGGCAAATGAGGAACCCGAAGCTGATGTCTGGTTCATATACAGTACAAGACCCGAACACATGAACACACACACACAAAACCCATGTGGCTCCTTGATATTGATGTTCGGTTTCCCCTTTTGCCTTGGTTTTCCCTCCTGAGTCTTTTTGTTGTTGTTGTTTATTGAGACAGGGTCTCCCTGAAGTCTCAGCTGGCTTGGAACTCACCGTGTAGACCAGGCTAGCTTCAATCTCAGAGATCCACTTGTTCTCTGCCTCCTGAGTGCTGGATTAAAGAAAGGTTATGCATCACAATGCCCCAGTTACTCTTGAAGTTGCCCTGGTTTCTCTTGAACTCACTCAGCTCAAGAAGGCTTTCAAATAGTTTTGTTTGGTTTGCTTTTTGGACTTTTGAGATAGGGTCTCTAGGTAGCCCATGTTGGTCTAGAAGTCCCTGTGAAGCCCCTGAATCATTTTAAAAGTCAGCCTATATTTGGAAGCTTCCAGAAGCCACCTAAGCTTCTCAATGAACTCACAGCAAAACAAGTTGTGGTTCTGGGCTTCACGGTCCAGTCTGCAAGATCACTGAAGGCTGGGTGACCTCATCTTTACAGTAGGGGACTGCACTGAGGCTACCCCAAAGTCATCCACTGAATTCAAACACTTGCAGGCCCTTCCCAAGTCTTAGGGTCAATGTTTACTATGCTCTACCACAAACACAGCCTCCCAAACCAAGCGCTGTACTTCTGGACCCCTACCCATAGAATGATTGTCTACTGATAGGCAAGTGACAAGTCCTCTAGGGATTACAGTATAATCAAGTGAAAAGTGAATTCAAAACATACATAAACAGGGTGTGGCAGCCCATATCCGTGATCCCAGAATGCAAGAACTGATACAGGAAGATGCAAGTTCAAAACCAGCCTGACAAAAAAAAAAAAAAAAAATGGGGGCAGAGGCAGGTGGATCTTTGTGAGTTTAAGGCCAGCCTGGTCTACATAGTGAGTTCCAGGTCACCTGGGGCTACAGGGAGACCCTGTGAAAAAAAGAGAAAAAAAAAAATAAAAAACAAAAACAACCGAACAAAAAAAAAAAAAAAAAATGTGTGTGTGTGTGTGTGTGTGTGTGTGTGTGTGTGTGTGTATGTGTGTACACAGGGAGACTATTATTTGTATTAATAAAAGGAAAAAAATAATCAGGGAGCATCAACTATAGCATCCTATGCAAACAACCCCTCTAAATGAATCCTCAAGCAGGCTTTCCGGAAGTGTCTTGCTAATTTGCAGTTAGAACAAACATACTCAAGAAAATGAACCTCCCTTCAGGATACCGATGCTCCATGATGGGATGAAACTGTCTGCATACCTGGCTAAAGAGCTGATGCTAGAGCAGCAATACAGGCAGAGGTGAATGGCCCAGCTCTGGAGGGGCCTGCCAATCCATCTCACCCCTCCTCGTAAGCCCATCAGATGCAGGACAAGGTCCTGGGCTAACTTAAAAAATGGAGGTCAGGGCTGAGGGTACTCAATAGTAAAATGCTTGCTTCACACATAGAAAACCCTGGGTTTGAGCCCCCCAGCACCACCAAAAACAAAAAGAGGAAGGTCAGCCTAAGACAGGAAGTAGACAGACAAAATAAACCCTGGGCTCAAAGCAGGGCTGGAGACAAGTCACAGCTGACCAGGACAGAACAAACGACCTGGCTGGACTGAGTTTGTTCTTGTAGTGTCCCAAGAGCAGAGGCTATGCCAACTGTGGCCACAAGACAAACATTAGCCACAGTCCTTAAGCAGGTACACCTTCTGGTATGGGAAAAGACAAGCCTTGTAATCAGACAGGAGCTCTACGAAGTCACTGGCACATATGCTGTAACAAACACCACAGTCTGGGAGCCAGACAGAAGCACAGGAGACATGTTCTTCCCAGACTTCCGTCCTGCACACACCTTAGCAACGGAAATTAGAAAGTGAGAGGTTTCATTTACCTTTGATGAAGGAGGCATTACTAGAATCCCCGTTTCACAGAAAAACAAGCCAAGAATCATGGCTTTGATCTGGCCAAGAGCCTATTCCTCTGTTGTCCACTGAGAGCTCCTTGAGACTGGAGGTCTCTGACCACCTGGCCAGGTCACTGTGAGTATGTCAGCGCTGCACCACTAACAGCAAAAAGAAGTCCTCAGAGTTCCTGACCCCCAAAGAAAGCTCTCCACTTCTCTCCAACAGACTTTACTGCTCACTAGGCCAAGGGACAGGCTAAGGCTAAGACCAAGGCTAAATGCAGACAAAAAAGGACACCTCATCTTCACCCCTGCCTATAGCTGACTGACTGTTCACAACTGCTGCGATGATTTAATGGATTATGGGAAATGACCAGAAAGGTCTCCTGGACCCTAGACTAAATCCAATTCCATCTTAAAAAGTAATCTCAGCTGGGCGTGGTGGTGCACACTTTTAATCCCTGCACTGAGAGGCAGAGGCAGGCAGACCTCTGTGAGTTTAAGACCAGCCTGGTCTACGTAGTGAGTTCCAGACCAACTGGAGCTACAGGGAGACCCGACTCAAAAAAATAAAATAATAATCAGCCAGACGTGATAGTGGACACCTTTAACCCAGCACTTGGGAAGCAGAGGCAGGTGGATCTCTGCGAGATCGAGGCCACCCTGGTTCACATTGTGACTTCCAGGTGGGCTGTGACTAGAGAGACCCTGTCAAAAAACAACCAACAAAAAGACCAAAAAATAAAAATAGAAGTAGCTTAATGAAGCTGGGGGTGGTGACATACAGCCTTTAAAAAAAACAAAAAAAAAAACAAAAAAAAAAAAAAAAAAAAATGCACCAAATCATGTCAGGCTGAGAGGAAACTACCCAGCTACCCAAAAATACTCCTGCCATTTTTTTACTAGCAGTACAAAAACCAAGAGGGCTTCATAGGCTGAAGAGCCACTTGGACAAATTCTTATAGCTTTCTGGATACATACAGAGGCTGAAGTTACAGAAGCCTCTCTGCAGCCAAGAACTCCTCTTAGAAATAAGACTTGACACAAGAGGTTATTCAACAGCACGTTAAAAAAATAAAAATAAAAACGAATACATGTTGTAACCTGGATGAATCTTAAAGACATGCTATGCAAATAATTCAGAAAGACCTCACTGCAGGGCCACCTGCCCCTTGCTTTTCGCCAAACATTCAGACTGCTTCCCCCGCCCAATCCATTTTTTACTCACACAGCCTTCCCTAAGCACACTATCTGGATGACTGACCTCCCAGCTCACCAGTAAGCCACTGATGGTAAGATAATGTGCCTTTTTAATTTGTCTAATTCTAACCCTGCACTCTAGAATATAAGCTCCAAGTCAGCAGTGATTTTTGTTCTATGTATCCCAGTGCCTGGACAGTGCCTAGCGCATGGTAGCAGCCCAACAAATGTTTGTTAAATGCTATTAGGAGTATGTGTGATGTATTTACTGAGTCTTAGGCAAAAATTCATGCCATTTATTCTATTTGTAGGGGCAGGAAGGTGCCAAATAGTTAACAAACAAGGTGGAAATTAGGATCTATACTTAAACTAGAACCTAAAGATAAAAGTCATAACATAACTATTTACTTCCACACTTAAATTTCTCAAAACTAACTAACTAAATAAATCAAACCAGGTGTGGTAATGTATGCCTGTAGTCCCAGAACTTGACAGGCAGAGGTAAGAAGATCAGGAATTCAAGGCCACCTCAGCTATATATGGCTAGCCTGGGTTACATGTAACCCTGTCTCAAGCATGGTGGCACATGCCTCCAGCACTTGAGAAGTGGAGGCAGGAGGCTCAGCCATTCTTGGTTACAACAGAGAGTTTGAGGCCAGGCTGAGCTTGTGAAACTCTGTTTCCAAAAATAATTCAGGGGTATGAGAATGTTCAGTGGTAGATCCCATGCTTGTATGCATGAGGCACTTTAAATGAGCACTCAATCAATCAATCAATCAATCAATCAAAGGCTAGAGAGATAGCTCAGCAGTTAAGAGTGATTGCTACTCTATCATAAGGACCAGAGTTTGGATTCCAGTACCCACATTAGGTGGCTTACAAATGACTGTAACGCTAGGGATCTGAGGCAATCTTCCGGTCTCAGAGGGTACTTCATGCACATGCACGAGTGCGCATGCACACACACACACACACACACACACACACACACACACCAAAAATAAATAAATCAATAAAAATGATAAATCAGCCAGGCGTGGTGGCGCACGCCTTTAATCCCAGCACTTGGGAGGCAGAAGCAGGCGGATCCCTGTGAGTTCAAAGCCAGCCTGGTCTACATAGTGAGTTCCAGGACAACTGCGGCTACAGGGAGACCCTGTCTTTAAAAAAAAAAAAAAAAAAGAAAAAGATAAATCAGGGACTGGAGAGATGACTCAGTGATTAAGAGCACTGGCTGCTCTTAAGAGGACCCCCACCCACATGGTGGCTAACAGCCACTCATAACTTCAGTTCCAGGACATCCAATGCCGCCCTCTGGTCTCCATGGGCACCGCACACATGTGGTGCACTTAGATACATGCAGGCAAAATACTCATGCACATAAACTAATTCATTCATTATATCTTACAAAACCTCCTTGGAAGCGCAAGCATTTGTGAGAGTGTCTGTGGGTGTGTCACTCAGTGTGGTACATTTGAGGCTCTGGGCTCCATCCCTAAAACCCAACCCAAAAGTCAGCATCTTTTATATACATCCTAGTTGCTAATCGCAATACCCATACAGATTTTTCATCTCTTTCCTAGTTGAAATGACCAGAAACAGAGGAAAAAACTACTGTGATGAGGCAGGCTAATGAAATGGTACAAATTAAGTGAAAAACAGCCCACCCTGAACTTGGAAATTGCTAGTTTCTAAAGGCAATATTTAACAGAAAAATGCTGAGATCACACCATGCAAGGAAAACCAAAAATGAAATCAGACAGAAAACTCTTTACCTAAAGATTCTCTAAGAACTTTGGATTTAAAATGTACCAGATGAAGTTAATATACCAGCCATGGGGCCCAAGCTTAAGAAATGCAGTATATTAGGCCGGGCGTGGTGGCACGTGCCTTTAATCCCAGCACTCGGGAGGCAGAGGCAGGAGGATCTCTGTGAGTTCAAGGCCAGCCTGGTCTCCATAGTGAATCCAGGACAGCTGGGGCTACAGGGGGCCCCTGTCTAAAAAAAAAAAAAAAAAAAAAAAAACAAAAAAAAAAAAATGCAGTATATTTAATCAGATACCTGAAGTAATTTAGAAACTAACCATGTATTAGTTTGTGTTGAGGAGGAAGCTTTTAAAAATGGACTAGACTGATGGAATAGAGAATGTGGAACTATTTTTGCCTTTTTAAATTTGGGGGTTTGTTTGTAGGCAGGGTCTCATGTAGCCCAGGCTGCCCTTGAACTCCTTAAGTAGTGGAGGTTGACCCTGAACTCATGATCTTCCTGCCCTCACTTCCCAAGTGCTGGGATTACTGGTGTGCACTGCCACACCAAGCTGAACTTTTCACTTTTTAGATTATATTATTTCCAAAATGTCTGAATTTTATGTAGCTAGATCTTCCTTTGTGAGAAATATGCAGAAATAAGAGAAATGGAATACAGGAGAGAAACAAGCGCCCAGCAGAGTCTCAGCCAAAAATGGGTTAGCGGTGCAGTTAATGAGCCACTATGGAAAGCAGGACGGCCAGCCATCAGAGGGCAGTGTGGAGATGGAGATGGCAGATAAATCCAGGACTGCACATGGTGCCACTAAATGGGAATTTACCAACAAGTGTGTCTTGGGTGACACCTGGACAGGAGGACCCCACGGGCTGAAGAAAGAAAATAAGGTTTACATGCCAAGTTAGACAAAGCTGAACCCTGACCTGGTGGAACACTACCTGGCTTTGTCAAAAACCATTAATACATCTGTTAAATGGCAGCTAAGAAACAGTCTGAAGGGGCTGGAAAGCTGATTACAGTT
Source organism: Nannospalax galili (assembly GCF_000622305.1). Lineage (NCBI taxonomy): Eukaryota > Metazoa > Chordata > Mammalia > Rodentia > Spalacidae > Nannospalax > Nannospalax galili. The sequence continues at coordinate 485,575 of NW_008340043.1, forward strand.
AAGAGCAAGTACTACTCTTGCTGAGGACCCGAGATTGACTTCTATGTTAGGCAGCTCATATTCACCAAATAACGCCAGCTTTAAAACCCTCTGAGGCACCCACATTCAGATGCATACGCTCCCCTCCCCAAATATACACAGTTAAAAATAAAATTTTTTATTTTTTGGTTTGAGACAGGATCTTCCTGTAGCCCCAGCTGGCCTGGAACTCAGCTATGTAGACCAGGCTGACTCTGAACTCAGTGAGATCCACCTGCCTTTGCCTCCCAAGTGCTGGGATTGATTAAAGGTGTGGGCCACCCACCACACCCTATTTAAAATAAATCTTAAAAAAAAAAGAAACAGTATGGGGCTGGTAAGATGGCTCAGTAGGCAAAGGTGCTTCCTGCCAAGTCTGAGGACCTGAGTTCAATCCTCTAGACCTACAATGGTGGGAGGAGAGACCCAACCAGAGGTTCACTGGTTAACCTGATTTCTACACACATGCTATGGTACCAGCTCACACACATACTACAAATACACACCTATATACATATATAAAATTAAAAAAAAAAAGTCTGGGTGGCCAGTATAAAGCACTTGGCTATCTTTTGTCTGCTTGAGGCAGGGTCTCACTCACTATGTAGCCCAGAGAGACCTTGAACTAAGAATCTTCCTGCATCCCCCTCTCAAGCTAGAATTATAGGCATGGGCCAACAACAGCAGGCTTTGTTTGTTTGTTTGTTTGGTTGGTTGGTTGGTTTGTTTGTTTGTGACTGGGTATCTCTCACTTTCTAGGCTAGACTGGCCTGAAACTCATAGCAACCCACCTGGCTGAGTCAATGCTGGAATTACAAGTGTGAGTCATCTCTCAGTAGTTAAGAGCACTGGTTGCTCCTGTAGAGGACCCAGGTTCGAATCCCAGCACCCACATGGCAGCTAACAAACCTTCCGTAACTCCAGTTCCAGGGGATCCAACACCCTCTTCTGACCTCCAAGGGTACTGCACAACACGGGTGCACCTACACACATACAGGCAATACACTCACACACAGAAAATGAAAGAATAAGAAATTAAAATTTTTTAAAATTGTTTAAATAAAACAAGTGTGTGTCATCTTACTGGGCTTGGGCTGACTATGTTAGTGGCTTTGTTTACTCTAGAATGGTTTGGGATGGTGCTGAGTGATCTGCTGGGCAAATGGTAGTCATGTCAAACTAGATACCTACGTATAATTTCATAAATACTTGAGTTAATGTTGAGCTCAGAAGCTTAAGCTGTTTGAATATAAATGTGCTATATCTGGTCTACTGAATTACTGCAAAGTAAACAGCTGGTGGTTAAAAGTGTCAACTTTGTTAGAGAATCATGTAGGCTGAGTCCTAAGCAGGTAAGTGACTTTGGGAAATGAACCATTCTGAGTTTCAATTTCCTCAACCACAAAATGAGAAGACATCCTTATCTCATGTAAGATTGAGTCAATATTTACAGACTACTTGAGGATAATAGCTAGGGGTTAGAAAGATGGCTCAGTGGGGAGAAGCATCTCATGAACAAGCATGAGGACCTGAATTTGGATCCCAGCACTCATATTAAAAGCTGGGCCAGGGGCTGGAGAGTTGGTTCAGCTGTTAACAGTGCCTGCTACTCTTCCAGGGGATCCAAGTTCAGATCCTAGTTCAGTACCCACTTCAGGCAGTTCACAACTGCCTGTAACTCCAGCTTCAGGGATCCAGTGCCCTCCTCTGGTTTCTGAGGGCACCTGCACTCACATGAACACATTCACACACATATACACACAGAATTAAAAATAAGGGAGCAGGGAGTGGCTGAGGAGATGGCTCAGTTCGGTTGGTAAGATTCTTGCTGCACAAGTATGAGAACCCAAGTTCAATGCCTAGCAGGGAAGTATGTCCCTATAATCCTAGCACTGGGGAGGAGGAGGCAGGCAATCCCTAAGGATTTCTGGCCAGCCAATCTAGGAGAGCTCCAGATTCAGCAAGAGGCCCTGCCTCAAAAAATAAGGTGAAGATCACTGAAGAAGATATCCAATGTGAACCTTGGGCCTGTACACACCAACACTCAAATGTATGTACACACACACACACACACACATACACACACATGTGTACGTGCCAAGTGGACAAACTTAAGTCTGTTAGGCTGTATCAATTTAAAGAGTGTCATGAATAAGAGGCTTAACACAGACCTGGCAACATTCTCCCTGCCACCATCACCACAAAGAGCTTCCACAGTTCAGAGGAGTCCATTCAACTCACAACACAAACCTTCTTCTCCAAGGGCCCTCCTCATCTTCAGAAAAGGAAAAGCTGGGGCAAGACAAGATAGGCTACCATCTGAGGGCAAGGGCAGTAGCTGCTGAGCCTGGAAGGTGGGATGCTGCACAGGCACCTAGAAAGCTGTAGGCTAGGGAAGGCCTGAGGGAGCCCTGGCTCCAAGCCCAGCTCTCAGCTCATGGACAACTACTGGTTTGTCTGTTCCTGAATGTCTATTCACCTCCCACAGCTGTCTATCACAGATGTGCTGGGAAGGGTTTTTTAATTTTAAAAAACAGAAATGAGGAACTTGAAGAGCCACATCCAGACCATAACTAGAAAATTAGGAAAAGAGCAGCTATCAACCCAGAAATCAAACACAAGTCACCATCCAGACCCATTTTTTGGATCTCTCAGGGACCCCGTGTCATTACAAACAGTTGTGCATCAGTTTCAAACGCTTCTTGAGGCAGAGTTTCACACAGCCCAGGCCGGCCTCAAATTTCCAATGTAACCAAGGGTGACCTTGAACTCCTGATCCTGTCTCCACCTCCTGGTGCTGGGACAACAGACACGTACCACCACACTTGGTTTTTAAAGTCTAAATTCTTTGTTGTTGTTTTGTTTTGTTGGGAGGACTGTGGTGGTGTTTTATTTTTTTGAGACAGGGTCTCACTATGTAACCCTAACTGGCCTAGAACTTGCTATTCAGACCAACCTGACCAGGAACTCAGACATCCACCTGCCTCTGCCTAGAGAGTGAGTGTTGGGATTAAAGATGTGCACCACCATGCTCTGCTGAAGCCTTACTCTTCAGGAGTAAGAAAAATAAACGCATGCTCCAGACTGAAGCTTTAAGGTGAAAAACTTTGCTACAAGTCAAGTGTGTGTGAAAAAGAGCAATCTGAGTAGTGCTAAGGGAGTCTCCTCCTCCCCATCCCCTCTGACTCAGCATCTGGAAAGCTCCACAGACTACCAAAAGCCATGCATTATTAATTAACACCTTTGGCACTGGAGCAGGATCTAGAAACCCAGAAAATATCTGTAGAGTATGAGAAAGTGGCTAATGTCTTAAGCAGTTTGGGGCAGACTTACACCATTCAAAAATGTCTGCTGTTTTTATCTTCTCTCCTCCCTCCCAGGCTATTACTATGCTGCCTACATTGGTTCAAATAATTTCTCTTAGCTTTTAGCGCTAATTCTGACCTCTTGTCATTCCAAAAGCTATTTATTTACATTCTCAGCATGACTTGCCTGGTATATGTACTAGACTGCAATAAAAACAGACTGCAACAACACTGCTTTGCAAAAGGAAGCCCAAAGTAGATCCAGGCTGTAACATGCAACACACACCATCACCTGGAGGCCCCAAACACTGCCTTCTACACCCTGAAATAAGTTCGCGGGTCACTTTCTCTCAGGAGTCTGCAGCAGCTCAGGGTCTCTCATCAGCTGTCAGTCCTGAATGAATGAAGCATGCTGTACTAACCACAATGACTGGATCAACTTAAAGTTCCATTCTATTTTTCTAGTAATAGGAGGTCAGGAACATTAATCCCTCATGAGACCAGTAATTCTCAAGTAGGAGTGAGTCTGCTTCTCAGGGCACATCTGACAGTAAACAGGGACATTCTGGGTTGTCACACTATAGGAAAGGTACTACTGGTACTCAACATACTGGCCAGGGAGGCTGCCAAGCATCCTGTAGCACAAGGACAGCTCCCATGACAGAGACCAGCCTGGACTATCGCCAGTGCTGAGACTGGTAGGAGCTCATTTTGGAGAATTGCTCTCTGTACCAACACTGCCTTTTCAGTCAGTCGCTGATACTGCTGCATTCACGATTACAGTAGTTAACATACCAACAACACATCTGTGCTTCCTGGTTCACTTTTAGACCAACACACATTTTAATTCCCTATAAACTGCCTTTTCTGAATAATGGAACACAGGAGCCATTGAGATGGCTCAGGAAATAGGTAAAAAGCTTAAACGCTAGGTGTAGTAGTGCATGCCTTAAACCCAACAAGCTCAGGAGGCAGAGGCAGGCAGATCTCTGTGAGACCCAGGCTAGCCTGGTCTACATAGTGAGTTCCAAGCTAGCTGAAGTAACAGGGAGACCTTGTCTCAAGGAAGAAAAAAGCTTGTCACACAAACTTGACAACCCGAGTTCAATCCCCAGATTCAAGGTAGAAGGCAGCGAGAGCTCATTCCTGAAAGCTGCCTTCTGACTTCCACACAAAGATGTTTTTTCAATGGCTCAGACTCCCAGCAGCATCTTTTCTGTGGTATGAGGAACAGCACTGGGAAGCTCTGCAGGAGGACATATATGAAGTAGCTCTTGCTGTGGCTACTGAGAACATCCAGCTCTTCCTCTGAGCTATGGAGGAATCCCTTCTTGTCCTTCTCAGGGAGTCAAGAATTTACATAAAGCAGCTTCTGCTCTGGTGCTGACTGAGGAGCTGTGGCAGACCAGAGACCACTCAGAGAGCAAGAAATGTCAGGAAAAAGTCTGAAGACTGGAGAGGTGCCAAGGCCAGCCAGGACTCTAGGAGACAAAGCCCCAAGGAGAACCCCAGGATGGGACAGCATCCTGCAGCCGCTCTGCCCCAAGGCCTTGGCCAGTTCCAGGTTCCAGGAAGGAAGCCAAGGAAGCAGCACACAGCCTGGCACAGACAGGAGTCACTAAAGGCAGCAGAGAACCTGGCAGCCTTGCAGCAGTATCTCAGTATCACAGAGAGGGAGCCAATGAAAAGAACAGGTTCACCCTGAAGGTAAGTGAGGATCTCCACGCTGCCAAGGCCAGGAGGTTCAGCAGAAGTATCTAAGGGGCATGTTCCCAGTGCCAGGGGAGGGGCTGGGGAACACCTATGCTCTCTGCTGGCACATGCAGGCCTACCAAGAAGGGTGCTGGCAAACCAGAACAGAAGGAGTCCAACAAAACCTCACCCTGCGGTCAGCTCAGGTGCTGTCACAGTCAGCTTTCCATACTGTAACAAAGCACCCAAGATGACTGGTTCATAACAGAGAAAATAATTTTTAATTATCTTTATTTTATGTGTATGCGTGTATTGCCTGCATGTAGGTAAGTGCACCCGTGTCATACAGTGTCCGCGGAGGACAGAAGAGGCAGCCGGATCCCCTGAAACTGGAGTTACAGACAGTTGTTAGCTGCCATGTGGGTGCTGGGATTCAAACCCGGGTCTTCTGCAAGAACAGTCAGTGCTCTTAACTGCTAAGCCATATCTCTAGGCCCAGAGAAAATAATTTATAAAAGAGGCTAAGGCAGGAGAGTCAAGAGTTCCAGACCAGCCTGGGCTGTGTAGCAAAACCTTACATCAAAAAAACAAAAATAAACAAAACAAAGCGAAAAACAGGGTTAGTGAGATGGTCCAGCAGGTATAGGTGCTTACTGCTAAGCCTGAGGACCTGAGTTGGATTCCCAGAACCCACAGAGTAGAAAGAGAGAGCTGACATCTGAAAGCTGTCCTCTAACTTCTGCATGCATGTCATGGATGTGCATGTACATAAGCACACACATGCATGCATGCATGCATGAATGAATGGTAAAAGGACAAGGGCTAGGGATACAACTCATTTGTTACAGTGCTAGCCTAGTGCCCTATGATGCTCGAGTTCAATCTTCAGGACTGAATAAATTGGGCATAGTGGCACACACCTGTAATCACAGCACTAAGGAAGTAGAGGCAGGAGGGTCAGGAATTAAAGGTCATCCTCTAAGCTGGAGAAATGACTCAGTGGTAAGATCACTTTATGTTCTTCCAGAAGACCCAAGTTTAGTCCCAGCACCCACATCAGGTGGTTTACAACCTCCCATAATTCCAGCTCCAAAGGATCTGGCCCCTCTTCTGGCCTCCACAAACACCTACACACAAGTAGTGCTTACTCATAGACCACATACACATAAAAGAAAAAAAATAAAAATAAATCTTTTTAAAGGTCATCCTCAGCTATATAGGGAGATGGAAACTAACCTGGAATATGTGAGGTCCTGTCACAAAAAAATTGAAAAATAAAAACTAAATCTAACGGGCTGTGATAACAGGCAGGCAGATCTCTGTGAGATCAAGGCCAGCCTGGTTTACATAGCGAGTTCCAGGTGAGCTAGGGCTACAAAAGACCCTGTCTCAAAATAAAGATAACTCTAGAATTGACCCTGAAATTAGAAATAAATTAATTTAATATTGGATTAGACAGGGAAGAGAGAATGAATAAAAAACTAGACTGAATTAGAAAACAGTATGAAGTTTGGAGAAAAACAGAAAACCAGCCTTGGTGAACCAGTATCTTGGTAAGCAGTTTTTGCTTTTGGGTGTTTTTTTTTGAGACAGGGTCTCCCTGTAGCCCCAGTTGGCCTGGAACTCATTATGTAGACCAGGTTGGCCTTGAACTCAAGAGAGATCCGCCTGCCTCTGCCTCCCAAGTGCTGGGATTAAAGGAGTGCGCCACCACCCCTGGCCTTGGTAAACAGTTTTTACTTGTAGCTAGGAGACTAGATCTAGAAATGAATTCAAGTGCTTGACAATTATACACAGTTTCACCTCCACCTGTGGGAACCACAACTTAAAGACACTGAGTGGTGACATCAGAACCAGTTCCAGCTGTCAAAGTTCTCAGACATCTCGCAAGATTGAATTTTTCCTTTTCTCTTGCTCCATGACCAAAGGAATCCCTGAGTGGAGAAGGGTGCAGTGAAGGACAGTTACCTGGCAATCAGCTCAATTAACATTAGCAGACTGCCTTGCTCCTAGGCTCTTAGGTAACAGACAGCAGATAAGAGCTGGAAAGGATCCAAATGATCTGTTGTCCCAGGCATTGCAGACTGGGTAATTTATTATGCTTTTCATTCCTCAGATAACCTATAGATGGGAAACATGAGTCACTCTGATAAAAACAAAGGTACATGCTGAGGGAGGCAGTCCTGCTGTCACGTACAAGGAGAAGCTGAAGTTGGGTGTCTAAGGTATAGAGATAGGATTGTGGTTACCAGGACCCGCTAATGAATGGTGAGGAGGCTGCAGAGCTGGGCAGAGTACAGTGACATAGCAGAAGAGAAGAACTTCCACTCATACAGTCCAATCATACATGGAATTATGGTTCTGGAAAATGACATGTACACTGTGTGGTAACTACATGTAGAACTACGGCTGACAACCATTAATTGAGTATTTCAAAATGCAGAGGATTTCAAATGTTCCCAACACAAATATATGACTAAGGTGGCAGATGCTAATTTACACACCACACACATTGTACACATGTACTGGACATACACATAGTGGCACACACTTACAATTCCAGCAACTGAGAGGTAAAGGCAGGAGGATCATAAGTTGGAGGTCAACCTGAGCTATATAATGAGTTCTGGGAATGCATCAGGAGTTGATGCATTCCTTCTACCAAGTAAAGCCTTGTCTTAAAAAAAAAAAAAAAAAAGCTGTCAAGCCCAGCCTGGTGGTGCACACCTTTAATATTGGCACTCAGAAGGCAAAGTGATCTCTGAGAGATCAAGGCCAGCCTGATCTACATATCAAGTTCCAGGCCAGCTGGGGCTACACGGAGACCCTGTCTCAAACAAACAAACAAACCTGCTAGGTCTGCTGGACCATGCCTTTAATCCCAGAACTAAGGACGAAGAGGCAGGTGGTCTATATAGTGAGTTCCAAGCCAGCCAGGGCTACATAGTAAGACTGTCTAAATAAACAAACAAAAAAACCTAAAACTAAAAAGAAATGCTACATTGTACCCCACAAACATATACCACTGTTATGTGTTAATTAAACATATGTATTAACGTAAGGACAAAGAAATTAAGGTATAGGGTAATGGGTCAGCTTTAGACATTATTCCCACACAAAGCATAGCCCAGAGCTGGTCCTTGATGCAATGTGGCATTGTGTCCATTTGCCTAGCACACTTCAGCCTGACAATCACTGCCCCTGAATTAGACTTTAACACTTCCAGTCAGTATATAAAACTGTACATTGTAATTGCAATTTTGGTTTTGAAAAATTATGCACACAAAAATAAAAAGTCAAAAAGTATGATGTTAACAGTGTGTTATCTTGGGGTCATGATAGTTTTTTTTTTTTTCATGCTTTGCTATGCTCCTGAAATTTAAATACACTGACTATATATAACTATTCATATTTAAATTTATTTACATATTACGTGGATGTGTGGGTGTAGGGGTATGGGTCAGAGCACAATTTTCAGGAGTTGATGCATTCCTTCTACCATGTGAATCCTGGGGAATCAGATCATCAGGCTTGGTGGCAAGCGCCTTTACCCACTGACCTATCTCCCTAACTTTTAATATATTGTTTTTTAATCCAAAATAAACGAAAGTGGTAGGGGTCAGGTCATGACACAAAGCTGTTGGTAGTAACAGACCTACAATAACCCTCTTTGGATTAACTTTATCACATACCACCTATGGCCCAGCAGTGCCCTTCAGACCCAATTTATACTTGCTGCCACTCCAGAGATGCTTACAACCAGGTTGTCCCAGCAACACATACCCAGGTGCCCCGCCTGCTTTGCACTGTTGAAGCTGTGTCCTCTGGGGTTATGCTTGCTGGTTTTGCTGTGTTCTCACCTGCCAGGCCTTCAGTGTTATCTGCATTAGAAATGGCAGGTATGTTGAGTGTGCTGTTTCTATATTCATACACAAGTCCCTCTGTCATAGAACCAAAAATATCTCCATCGCCATCACCCATCTGATGCTGCTGGTGAAATCTTCCTATGACTACACTAGAGCTCAGGGCTAGCTGAGTATTGTGTGGGAGGCTGGGGTGGAGGTGGGGGACAGGGAATCAATGAACATTTCCAACATCCCGTTTCCATACAGTCAAATGCCAGAGTGGGTCCAGTACTCTCACAACACCGCTGTACAGCTTGCTAACTCTGTACAGCCTGGAGGCCAGATAGCTAAGTAACCTCTCTAGACCTCTTGTTAGGAATCCAGGGATTCTGCATTTTAAAAAAGTCCTTACTGTTCTTATGCATAAACAGCATTAGGAAACTAGCTTCCTTTCCTCATCACGATTTTTTTTAAGGGGGGAAGGAGTGGGACAGGGTCTCTCTGTAGCCCTGGCTGGCCTAGAACTATGTAAACTAGGCTAGCCTCCCAGAGATCCACCTGCCTCTGCTTCCTGAGTTCTGGTTATTAAAGGTGCATGACACCACTTGAGGCCTTCCTCACCACTTTCAAACACCTAAAAAGCCTGGCTGGGGTGTGGCTCAAAGGTGGACGGCTTGCCCAGCATTTGCCAGGTTTATATGCCCAGGGGCATATAAACAAAAACCTGGCTGGGTGGTGGTAATGCCTATACTCAGTAAGTGGAGGAGCTCACAGTTAAGAGGCCGTTATGAACAGGATGGCAGTGCCTGGGCGAATCCAGTGCAGGCCGACAGCTTTATATAAAGGTACCCTTTGCATAGGGACCACCCCACTCCCAAACAGACACCTGCTACTGTCTACAGCCAGCCAAAAGGATGGCTGGTGTAAAGGGGAGAGCGTAAGACAGTTCATCTCTGCAGCTAGAAAATACCTCACAACCACTTGAGGGCCACTCCATGATTTCCTATTATTCCATTCATAACATAGTAACAGGAAGAGCTGAGACAGACTGCATGGGCCCCACAGCTCTCAGCAGCTCTTCCTTGAAAAGCAGGGCAGTGCAAGTGTGTTTGAAGACTCGTTTGCAGTCGTTTCTAGAGACTTTCTGACTCTCACACTTCAAAGTCCCTTTCAGCACATGGGAAGTGGGCTTGGCTGGCCAAGCATGGGGCCCATTGTGGTTTTGGACTATGAAATGACAGATTGAGCCAGGGCTGAGTCTCATATTCTGCGCATATACTCTTCCAACTACAACTCTCAGTGTTGAGACTCCCTTCTTAATCACAGGGCTCAGTGTCTACAGAATTCCATTGGGTTCTATGCCCTGACACAGGGTACTCAACGGAAAAGAGCTCAGACTTCTGGGGAGGATCCACCTGGGCTCCAATCACAGCTCTACCTCATGCAAGTCAGGTGAGCAAATTCTTTAACCTCTCAGGAGCCTGGACTGCTAGGTTTGCAGACACCTGCAAACCCTCAGGGAAAGGCCTACCTGCACCAACCAGGACCTGGCAAGAGGAACTGCCTGACCAGAGGCAGATTGTGGGGCCAGAGGATGGACTGCCAAGCCATAGAGAGGCCAAAAGACAGCCCACAGACACAAATAAAATGGGGCTTCTCACACCACAGGAAGGACTCTCACAATGACATGGACTGTATATTTCACTTTGTCACCGTAGGGTAGCTAAAAATGTACTATCTACAAGAAGAAATCAAGAGATAAAAAAAGGTTGGAGGCTGGGTGTGGTGGCCCACGCCTTTACTCCCAACACTGGAAAGCAGAGACAGGAGGATATCTGTGAGTTCAAGGCCAGCCTGGTCTATATAGTGAGTTCCAGGCCAGCTTGGGTGACAGGGAGATCCTGTCTCAAAAAAGACAAAAAATGAAAAAAAAAATTTTTTTAAACAGGTTGGATATGGCAGCCTTTAATCCTAGCATTCAGGAGGCAGAGGTAGGCAGACCTCTGAGACTACCAGGCCAGCCTGGGCTACATAGTAAGTTCTCAGAACACAGAGACATGGAAAAGAGACTAAAGGAATCTCAAATGTGGGGCATAAGTGGCATGTGCCTATCATCCATCCTAGCACTCAAGAGGCTAAGGCAGGAGGAACATTTGAGCTCAGGTACTAGAGACCAACCAGCCTGGGGAAAATACAGGGACCTCCTCCCCTAAACAAAACACAAATTCCAAGCCTGGGTATAGTGGCACACACCCAGCAGTTGGAAGGCTGTGGCAAAAGAATCACCTTGAGTTTGAGGCCAAGGTGAGATATATAGTGAGTTCTAAGCCACACTACTACATAGCAAGACTAGTCTCCAAAAAAAGGGAGAGGGGCAGATGAGGAGATAGGTCAGTTGGTAAAGTTCTTGCTTGGCATGCATAAGGCCCTGGGTTCAAACCTCAATACTGAGGAGAAAAACTTTCAGAAAGGTATGTTGACTTTATTTTCAGGTTGCAAACCAGGTAACAAAGACAATAATCTTTCCCAAAACTGTGTATTTGGGGGAGGGAGCCAAAGAGACAGCTCAGTGGTTAAGAGGGCTTGCTGCTCTTCCAGAGGCCTATGTTTGATTTCTAGCAGCCGTAACAGGTGGCTCACAATTGCCTGTAACTCTAGCTCTATGGGATCCAACACCCTATTCTGGTCTCTATAGGTCTCTTTATAGGTCTCTCTGGTCCCTATTCTGTACCTGTATATACTCATACAGACACATAGATAAAAATAAAATTTTTAAATGCAAATTTGCTTTATCAAAGTTAGTATTTTTTTTTCTATTTTATTTTCTATTTTATTTCTGTATATGTACATGAGCTCAGTGCCCATGCAGGTCAGAAGAGGGCATCAGATCCCCTGGAACTGGAATTGCAGGCAATTGTGAGCCACCCACTATGGGTGCTGGTAAAGGAACTGAACCACTGAACCATCTCTCTGGCCCCTGATCAAAAAGTTTTATGTAGCTGGATGTGGTGGCGAACACTTTTGATCCCAACACTTGAGAGACAGAGGCAGGAGGATCTCCATGAGATTGAGGCCAGTATGATCTATATAGTGAGTTCCAGGCCAGCTGGGGCTACAGGGAAATCCTGTCTCAAAAAAATAAAAATTTATGCAACACTCAGGAGGCAAAGATGGGGGGATCATAAGTTCCAAGCTAGTCTGATCTAATAGGGAGTTCCAAGCCAGTTAGCCAGGGCTACATAGGGAGATCCTGCCTAGAGGGACCTGGGGGTGCAGGTCAGTGGCGGAGCACTGGGTTTGACCCCTAGAACTGCCCTGGCCAGTCTTAAAGGATTAGATGGCAATAAAGATTAATGTTAATTTCTTCTTCTTCCTCTTCCTCCTCTTCTTCTTCTTCTTTTTTTTTTTTTTTTTTTTTGTCTTTTTGAGACAGGGTCTCCTTGTAGACCCAGCTACCCTGGAACTCTTTATATAGACCAGGCTGGTTTTGAACATACAGAGATCCGCCTATTTCTGCCTCCCAAGTGCTGGGATTAAAGGCTAGTGTTAATTTCTTAATCATAATGGTTGAAAGGGTTTCCTTTGTGCAATGTCCCTGTTTGTTTGAAAAAACACACTCTAGAAGAATCTGTACAAGAGGGAACACTGTGTCACCAAACAGAAAGAGCTACTAGGGCTGGAGAGATGGCTTAGTGGATAAAAAGCACTAATTGCTTTTGTACAATCCAAGTTCAGTTCCTAACACCCACTTCAGGAGGTACACACTGACTGTAACTATAGTTCCAGAGGACCTGATGCCCTCTTTCGGATTCTGCAGGCACTGCACTAACATACACAAAAGCACACACAGACACATATACACTTAATTAAAAGTAAAAAAAGAATGTATTTTTAAAAGGAGCTGTTGGATCAACTTGCAACTTTTTGTAGACTTGATATTTCAAAGATTTAAAAATATTTTTATTTATTTAGGTATATGTCTGTGTGTCTGTGTGTACATGTGTATGTGGGTGTTCAAAAAGGCCAGAAATGGATTGGATCTCCTGGGGCTGAAGTTACAGGTGATTGTGAGCCATCTGACATGGGTGCTGAAACTCAAACTCCGGTCCTCTGAAAGAGCAGGAAGCACTCTTAACCATTGAGCCATGGCTCCAGCCCTATTCCAGAGCTTTCTAAAAATCAGGGGCTTTTTATTTCAAGTATTTGGAGCTACAGAGATGGTTCCACAGTTAAAGAGAGCTTACTACTCTTGCAGAGGACTCAAGTTCAGTTCCCAGTACACACATACATACACACATACATACATACATACACACACACAAATACATTAAATAAATCTCTTAGAATTTCACTTATTTATTCAAATTACATCACATTTTGTCACATTTTATTCAGTCCACCTAAAATGCTTGTTTTGAAAACTCAAGTCTGTTCTAAACAACTGAAATCTTCAGAAACAAGCGTCAGTGGAATTCCGTGTGCTCACATGCTTCACCCCTGAGGAGCGGCAGACAGAGCCCCAGAGGAACCCACTGTCTCACCTCACACAGCAGCATCACCCGCTACAAGAAATAACCCACTGCTGCCACTGCTGGGCCAGACTGCAACCCTTTGAAGGTGTGGCACTTCACAAGCAAACTTCCAGGATGTTTTCAAGAGCCACATTTGTAGTGTTTCTTAACCATTTCACATGTCAACTCCACCTATTCTCATGAACATCCTCTTTTTACATTTTTTTTATTACATTTTATTTTGCGTGTGGGAATGAATGGGTTCTCTACTTCCACCATGTGGATCCTGGGGATTGAACTCAAGTTGTCAGACTTGGAAGCAGACACCTTTACCTGCTCAGCCATTTTGCCAACTCTAGGTACAAATCTAACCCCATTCTCCCCCTGTAAATGCTAATTTTATATTGAATGGTATTGCATAAAGCCAGAAATTCTTTTTTTGGTCTTTTTGAGACCTGTAACCCCTGCTGGCCTGGAAGTCACTATGTAGACCAGACTGGGCTCAAACTCACAGAGATCCGCCTATCTCTGGGATTACAGGCGTGCACCACCACGCCTGGCTAAAGCCAGGAATTTAAGAATATTTGCATCATGCAATGGCAAAACTAACAATAATATCATAACTTAATATTGTCACCTTTTATGGAAAAGAAACAAAGTGCATGCCTTCAATGGTGTTCCCCCAAAGAACACAGACATTAAAAAGGGGTGGGAAAGGAAGTATCACTGCATCTCAAGACAGTCATTTCCAACAACTCAGAAGCAAAGAGTTCCTGGGTATTCAGGTGTCTAAACGCTCCCACCTCCCAAGTCTAATCCAACTACACACTTAACTCCCACAGCAACAGATCTCAGGCAAGCCATGTCCACAGCTGGTATGGAGAGATAAAGGAAATAGAGGCCACAGAGTGTTCTGAACTGTGCCCAGGGCAGCCCTGCCCTTGGGTTCCCACTCCAAAAGAAGAGAAACCAAGTGTCAATCTGACTCATCTCCAGGTGGCTTTCTAATCCCTCACAGGTCCCTACTCTTGACAAACCAACAGAGAAGACAAAACAATCACCCAGTCCATGCAGCTTCCTGAGGAATGGCTCTCTCTGCTTTGTTGAACCCAATCAATGGAAGAAATAAATATTCTTTCACTTCAAATTAATCTCATAGTGTTAGAGCATTTAGTGAAGTCTGGAGTTCTCCCAAATTTTATCAATAATATTTAGGAATAAGATTTAATAGATTTGACACTGAAGGAGCAAGTTTTTTACATACTAGTAGACGACAAATACACTTTCTCTAAAAGTTTTTTTCTTTTTTAAAATTAATTTTTATATTTTTGAGATCATAGAGTAATATAGTCTTCATATCATTTCCATCTCTTCCAGTCCCCCCTCCAACTCCTCCCATGTCCTCTCCACCCCCTCTCAATTTCCTGTCCCCTTTCTTTACTATTATATACATACATGTGTGTGTACATATATATATATACACAATATACTTTCTCTGTATACACACACACACACACACACACACACACACACACACAAAATGGGTCCATTCAGTGGTGCTCCTGTGTGCCTGTGTTTAGGGCTGCCCACTTGGAGTTAGATAACCTCTCAGGAAGCCAGTCCCTGGAGAAAACTGATTCTCCCTCCCATAGATCACTGATTGCCTGCAGCAATTCATCTTGAGGTGGGACCTGTGACATATCCCCCATCCACTGTGGCATGTCAACTGTTTTTGTCACTATGCAGATCTTACTACACTGGATATTTCACTGGTGCAGCTTCCCTACTGTGTCTAGAATGCATTAACTAACAGCAGGTGTCTTGTCCCTCAGACTCTGGCATTTTTTCAGCCCCCTCCTGTAATGTTCCCTAAGCCTTAGTAGAGAGGTTCAAATACACTTTATTGTTTCCCTATCAAAAACTCCTTTCCAAAAATAATCTTATATCCAGATACTACATTTAGTCATAGTGAGGAAATAGAACTATACCAGAAGTCTTTATGGCAAAGAACCTCTTTTTAAAAGTCAGGGCATGGTAGGGCAAACCTGTAATCACAGCCTTTGGTGGGAACAGGCTGGAGCATCAGGAGTTCAAGGCTAGCCTTGGCTACAAGAGATCCCGTCTCAACAACAACCACAAAACAGCCTGTAAAAAACAGGCTATTCTACCACAAGCCCAGCAATTGCCAAGGTGCAAACTTTTCAAGTGCAGAAACAAAGGCAGAGATGATTATGAATAAATTAGTGTAACTTCCTTTTATTGCTCTTAAAGTTGATTTAATGATTTAAAAATATTGTACCCACAGAACAAGGGTGGTAACATGTGTTAAACCCTAACCAAACATGATTCACTCTAGAATGTGTCTGATGACACAGCTTACATAAAAAACCTAATGGCGAGTCTCAAAATTCCCAACAAAGACAGTTTGTTTTCCAACACAACACATATCTGAAACCTTCAACTGCGCAAACTGTTTTATTATTTTACCCAGAGCTAATAAATTAATAGGACTAATAATACTAAAATGAGATTTGTGATGTTTAATTGCAGGCTAGTGGGCAAACCACAAAGCTGCAGCAGAGGCAGGCAGCAGGGCACTTCCGCAGCCTTTCCCTTGGAAGCACCAACATGGCTCTGCTCAAGGTTGCCGGAAACAAAGCACTGAAGAAATGAGTGACTGCTTCTCTGAAACAAACACCAAGGGAGTGAGGACACAGGTGTGACACTTGTGAGTAGCGCATGGGGACTCAGGCGGCAGCAGCAGCCCCAGCACCTGCTCCTTGGGCAGGGCAGCCCCCTAGCCTTCCAGTTTGTGAAGGCCTGAGAAGACGCGGTCTCTATAAATGTGCTCATTACCAACCTCTAAATCACAAGGGTTTAAGTGAAGGCTAGGGCAAGGGAGCGTTCTCTGGAAAGTGCTCTATGATCAACAGCCTCAGGCCCTGCATGCACAGTTTGCTACAGATTCCAATAGATTCCCACTCACCTAACAGCTCTTCCATGGGGCACTGTAACTAGGGGGCTAGGACAGGAAGGAAGCTGTGACTGGACCTCAAGTATCTGCACATGATCACCCCTAACCCTCTGCCACCCTACCCTCCCTGGCCTTTGTGCCCTCCCTGCCCTCACCTATTGTCTGTCATCCCTTATCACAGACAGGTACTTGAGTCAGCAGGACATCTGTATGAAATAAAGCCCAGTTATCCAAAAGCTTCCAAAGTCCAGATTAGGAATGAACCTAGGCCTGGGCTGCAATTCTGCTGTCTGCTGGGGGGGGGGGGGGGGGGGGCTTGCCCTTCCACTTTCTTTCACAAGCTCTTCTGGTCACCTCACAGAGGTCCATTACACTAGTCACTTTTTTGTACCTTGGAAATTTTTTATGATAATTACTAAGGAAACAATTAGCTTGAAGATAAAAACACCCAAAGTAGCTCTTAACCTCAAGTTCATTTCCTCTAGTGCTAAATGAAATTCGAATGAATCCAAATACTCTAATTCCTACAAATCTTAAGGTTCATAATACTTTAAACCAGAGTTTAAAAAAAAAAAAAAAAAACAAGCAGGCTAAGTCCACAGCAAAACAAAACTACTCCAATACCACACCAGAGCACTTGGCTTCCCCTTCTCCCTCATCACACGCCCAGACAGACCCACAGCCCAGGCTGGACCTGCACAGTGAAGGGCTCCAGCAACCCCTGCAGACCACATAGTCCTGACAGGTGCTGGCCTAGCTTGACACAGGTGACCCTGGCAATGGAGGGGAGCTCTTCCTAGCGTGTCCAAGGCAAGAGGAACACGGGAGACCAGCTTCTCCCACAGTATTCCTGGACTTGCAACCTTATACAGGGTTTCTTCTTTATCGCCTCCTCCAAGGAGGTAAAAGATGAAGCAATTTCATATCCTAGACAAAAATTGCCTCTCAAAGCAAACACTGAGTTGTCCATGGTGTTGCACACCTGTAATCACAGTGCTCAGGAAGCAGAGGCAGGAGGACTGCCCTGAGTTCCAGGCTAGACCTAGATACCTGGTAAGTTTCAGGCCAGCCTAAACTATAATGAGATCCTGTCTTTAAAAAAATAATTTTAAAGCCGGGCATGGTGGCGCACACCTTAAATCCCAGCACTCAGGAGGCAGATGCAGGCGGATCTCTGTGAGTTCAGGACAGCTGGGGCTACAGGGAGACCCTGTCTCAAAAAGACCAAAAAAATAAAAAAATAATTTTAAAAAAATCAGAGGAAAAACTGGCAAGCATATTCAAGTCATAAAGATAAAGCTGATCATAAACTCAAAAACATGGTCATAAGTGACAGTAGGATCTAATTAATCACTAAGAGCACAGCAGCGTGTTAGGTACCTAACCCATCCTACTCTAAGTCAGGCCTGACTGCTTTCTTATGCTTATTCATTTTTTTATCTGTAAGATTTCAGGTGTAGGGGGCTGGAGAGATAGCTCAGTGGTTAAGAACACTGTTCTTGAAGAAAACCTGGGTTCGAATCCCAGCACCCATATGGCAGCTAACAACTGTCCATAACTCCAGTTCCAGGGGATCCGACAGTTTCTTCTGTCCTCCATGGGCACTGCACGACACGGGTGTACTTACCTACATGCAGGCAATGCACGCATACACAAAATAAAAATAATAAATAAAAATTTAAAAAATATATATTTTTTTAAAAAAAACCCTAAATGAGGGAAATAAAAAACACCCTCCCACTTGTCAACTGCCCACAGACCTGTCCCTCAAAGCTGCCAAGCGTATGACTCCATGGCATGACAAACCTAAAACTATGCTATGAATCATGCTCCCTCTTTTTTTAAGTCTTTTTGAGATAGGGTTTCCCTGTAGTCCCAGCTGGCCTCGAACTCACAGAGATCCGCCTGCCTCTGCCTCCCGTGTGCTGAGATTAAAAGCATGTATCACCACCCATGCCTGGCTTTTAAACCCACGTTCACATCTGAGCCTCTGAGTTCCTGTCTTGAAGGCTCAATGGGACAGTGAGTATCAGCACCGGAACAAGTGTGATCTCAGCTCTGTCCACCCCCCTTGCCTTCACTTGCTTGCTAAAGTCTTTACTGAGCACCTGGCATGGTGGCCACTGTGGCTACAACAATGATCAAGAGAGGCCATGCCTACGAAGTTATTAATGCGGAGAGACCTGGGACCAACAGCACTGAGCTAGTTTACTGAGCACCTACTGAATGCCACATGCTCTTCTGACACTTGTTTCCTCCCTATGCAGCTCTACACAGTCCTCCCAGTCTCAGCCTCCCAATGCTGGGATTACAGGTGTGTGCGATCACATCCCTCAAGCATCTGTATTCCGAAACTCCAGGAAACTGGCCCATCCAGCACCATGATTCTCTTTGCCAGAGAAGAGGCAGAGATGTTTTCTATCCAGAAGGATCAACTCACTCAAAACTCAAATTCATTTAACTGAAGTAAAGCCATGCACCTTAGAAGACTTACAAAATACAACAGAGGGCTGGGCGTCATGGCATATACCTCTAACTCTGCCTCAGGAGGCAGAGGCAGGTGTATCTCTTCTGAGTTTCAGGCCAGCCTGATCTACATAGCGAGTTCCAGGTCAGTCAGAGCTATAAGGAAACTCTGTCTCAAAATGAGAGAGAGAGAGAGAGAGAGAGAGAGAGAGAGAGAGAGAGAGAGAGAACATTAGATGTGGTAGCATATACTTGTAATCCCAGTGCTCAGGAAGGGAAAGCAGGAAGATCGAGAGTTCAAAGCCAATCTCAGATATACATGGCTATCTCAATAAAACAGGGAGGGAAAGGACAGCTAGGATGTATAGGGCTCAGGTGGTAGAGTGCACAAGTCTCTGGGTTCCATCCCCAGAACGGTATAAATAAGGCATGATGATGCATACTTGGGGAATCTCAGCACTCAGGAGGAACAGAAGTTCAAGGCCATCTTAGACTACACAGTGAATTTAAGGCCAGTCTGGGCTACAGAAGACCCTGTCTCAATAACAAATGGAGGCACCTGGGAATGTAGCTCAATGGTAGAGCATTTCTCTAATATGTTGGAGACCCTAAATTCAATCCCCAGTACTGAAAAAAATGGGGGATGTGTCACCATACCCCCAAACCTAGCCTAGTGTAAGGGGTACACAGGCCACCATGATTCAATTAGTGAATTTAGCTGTAAAAATAATAGCCAATTCAGGCAAATGTAAGTGTATAAACTTTTATCCTAAACCCTCGAATTGGAAAGTTTGCCAAGTCTCTACCTCCTACATCCTTATTACTCTGCCTTCCACTTAAATACATGTGCAGTTCAGCTGATACCAAGAAAATACCAAACTGCCAAAGTTTGCCACAAAGAACTGCAGGAACCAGCAACTTTTTCAGATCCTTCCATTTCCCCATTCTTTAGCTTTGCTCCATTTTCTGAGGATGTTATGAAGAAAAAAATTCTGTGGTCACCCACACCCCTCCGAGTCATCGAGGGACCCTGTGGGCAATCAGTTTCTCACCAATCACCACCCTGTGCCATTGTCACAGACTAAGGACACTCAGGGAAAGAGAATGTTCTGACGAATTAATTATCAATCCAGGGCCAGAGCTAGATGGATGGCTCAGCAGGTGAAGGTGACAGCCCAACTATCCCCTGAACCCACATGCAGGAGAGGACTCCCAAGGGGTTGGCCTCTGAACTACACACACATCTTACACACACACTCCCTAAACATACATACATATATATGTATATATATATAATATTTTTTAAATTACCAATTCAAAGAACCATAACCAAAAAAAGCAAACAAGAAGGAAACAGCCAACACTAGATCCAAAGCCATGAGTGGGGTCCTTAGAGCTGCCACTCATGATGAGTGCTGGCAACAGGAGCTCTGGGGTGAAGAATGGGCCAGGCTGGTCTACTCTCCCCACCCTCAGAATCAGCAGGTTCTTTGTTTCCATGTGGGAAAAATGAGCTTGGGGCTTATTATCTGAGTTTGCCTGTATTTCCCAAATCTCTTATTTCTTTACCCTAGAAATTCTACTGTCTCCCACACCAAAATTTTGGTGTCCCAAATCTAACCCTTGCACATACTTTTAGAGAACTACATTTAGAAGCAGAGAATGTTAAAATTTTGAGTGATATTTCAGTCCTACTGAAAAAATAATCAATAAACCAGAAATATCAAAGCTATGCTGAGCCCCCTTTTCATGTGAAGCAGTCCCAAGACTCTCCAAACACTCAGGAGATTGAATGGAATGTTTCATGTTTGGCAAAAAGATGAACCATTTTTAAAGATGATCTGAAATCAGCCAGACACTGAGGCTCAGTTGTAATCCCAGCACTTCCAGGACACTGAGACAGGAGAACTGCCACAAAGTCTGAGGACAGCCTGGACTAACACCAAACACCAAAGACTCTAAAATTAAGAAACCAACACCTTAGCTTGGCATGGTGGAGCACACCTTTAATCCCAGCACTCCAGAGAGAGAGCAGGTAGACCTCTGAGAGTACAAGCCAGCCTGGTCTACATAGCAAGGAGCCAAAAGGTCAACACTGACAACAACATACGTAAAGCAGAGGAAAAAAAGGGGGGGGGAGATGAGGGGTTGGCTGGCTGCTCTTTTGAAACAGGGTGTCATTCTGTAGCCCAGGCTGGCCTTGAATTGGAGGCAATCTTGCCCTCAGCCTTTTGAGAGTTGGGATTAACAGACGTGAGCCACCTCTTAAAAGTCTTTTGCCAAGGTGCAGCAGGAGTGATAGCTCAGCACCTAAGAGCACTGCTCTTACAGAGGATCTGGGTTCAGTTCCCAGTACCCACATGGTGGCTAACAGTTCCAGAGGATCTGATGCCCTCTTCTGGACTCCACAGGTACTCCACAACATGGATGCACTTCACATTCATGCAGCCAAAACACTCACCACATAAAAAATAAAAATTTTTAAAAAGTATTTTGCCTAGCATAGGTAGGACTCTGAATTTAATCCCCAGCATCATAAATTTTTTTTCAAATAAAAATATTTAACTTTTGTGCATCAAAGGACACTGTCAGAAAGATGAAAAGACAATCCACAGAGTAAAAGAATGTGTATGAAATCATGTATCTGATAAGGGTTTAACGCTATTCAAAATATTACTCAAATGGCCAACAACAGAGGGAAAAATGCTTAGGATCATTAGTCAACAGCGGAATGAAAGCAGAAACTAAAATGGGGTACCATTTCACACCTACTGCATACCTTTTTTTCTGAGACAAACCTCCCACATGTAGCCCATGGCTGGCTTTGAACCCACCATGTAGCCCTTGACTTTAAGTTCTGCTCATCCTGCCGCCATCCCCTAAGTGCTAGGATTACAGGCTGTGCTGCCATGCCCAGTAATTCTTTTTTTATATATTTTTAGAATTTATTATTTTATATGTGTGAGTGCATTGCCCTGCATATTTGCAAAGTACACTACGTGTGAAGTGCCTGTGGAGGCCAGGGCATCAAATCCCCTGGAACTGGAGTTACAGAGGGTTCCATGTGGGTGCAGAGAATTGAACCTGGGTCCTCTGCAAGAACAGCCAGTGCCTTAACTTCCAAGTCATCTCTCCAGACCTAATTTTTTTTTTTTTTTTTTTTTTTTGGTCTTTTTGAGACAGGGTCTCTCTGTAGCCCCAGCTGTCCTGGAACTCACTTTGTAGACCAGGCTGGCCTTGAACTCATAGAGAGCCATCTGCCTCTGCCTCCCGAGTGCATGCACCACCATGCCCAGCAAGTCCTGATTTTTAAGAAGGAAAAAAAAAAACGGGATTGAGGATATAGTTCAGGTGGTAGAGTGCTTTTCTAACATGTATGGAATCCTGGGTCCCATCCCCAGCACCTCATAAAAAAACAGGCATGATGACCCAAGCCTGTCATCTCAGACGCTTGGGAGGTAGAAGAAAGAGGAAAGGGAGCTTGAGGTCATCTTTAGCCACCTAAGTTTGTAGCCTGGGCTACATGAGACCCTTCTCAAAAACAAAACAAAACAAAAAAGAAGGAACTGGCTGGTGATTACTTGCCACTGAAGTATAGACTTAACTTACCAAATAACATGGCACATTTTTATTTTTTGCCATCAAAAGGAAAAAAAAATAGAAAAAAAAGTACAAAGAAGTAGATTTGGGCAAAATCCAGTCACTTCAAAAACCAAGATTAATTTCCTCCTTCAGAATAAAGATAATCCAACAGAGACTGATTTACCCAACAACCTATTCCAATTTTTTTTTTCAAGGCCTAGCTAGTCTCATGCTATAGCCCTGGCAGTCCCAGCCTAGAGTGCTGGGATGGGATAAAGGCTGTAAAGCCACCACACCAGCTTGCAGTGCTTTGTCCATTGTTAAACCACTATGCATTCAGTATTAGACACCAATCAAGACACAGGAAAGACAAACCAGAAAGCTTCCCTATCAACACAGAGGCCAGATGGGATCAGGTGGCTCCTGCCAGCACTCAGGAAGTAGAGGCAAGACAGGAGTTCAAGGCCAGGCCCCATTACTAATAGCTGGGAAGTTAGCCTTGGCTCAAAAACAATCAACATAATAAGAACTCTGACTTCTGAGGTCAGCCTGTGGCTAGGTGCTGTGTGGCTCAGGAATGGAGTACTGGCCTGACATCTGTGAAACCCTGGACTGGATTAGGGAAGGGGTTAAAATCAACCTTCCATTTCTAGTATGGCTTGACTTCCTCAGATAGAAACTCTTCGTAAACAAAGTAGAAAAAGGACCGGAAATTCCTCTAAGGTAAAATACAAAACCCAAATTTTGATTCAGGGGCTAGAGAGAGAGAGAGAGAGAGAGAGAGAGAGAGAGAGAGAAAGAGAGAGCGCACTTACTGTCCTATCAGAGGAATGGAGTTTGGTTCCTAGAAACCCCATGAGGTGACTCACAAATGCTGTAACTCCAGCTACAGAGGATCCAACATCCCTTTCTGATCTCTGTGGGTGCCCACATACAAATACACACATACTTAAAGTAAACCTTAAATTTTTTTGATCCAAATACTTTCTATTTTCCAGGCTGAAACCCCACAGTGGACCCCTCACCTGGTGTGTATAAAACCTGAATTCAAACCCCACTGCAAAATAAAGAGTCTGACTTAAGTCAGCAATTTTATCATTTTTGTGAACAATAGAGCAACAACATGGGATGTAAGAAAAATACTATTTTCTAACCATAAGCCAATGGCCTACTGAACAGAAATCGAATACTTTAGGCTTGGCACATAGAAGATTTCTTCAGCTTCGTGTGGGTTCTGAATACGATGGGGCCTTTCTCTTGGTGGGCCTAACTCAGGGAGCTAGGATGCTGGAAGGTCATGGTCATCAAAGCCTGGAGCAGTTTCCAAGTTTGTTGTTTCATACCAAAGAATAAGGAGCCAGAGACAAGGAGTGAGCAGAGAGGACAGAGATTTAGTAAGGAAAAGAAAGAAGTACTCCAAGAGGAAAGGACTGCTGCCTGCTGCCTGCTGCCTGCTGCATAAGTTTTGTAGGTTTTATGGTGGGACAGAGCTGCCCCCTGCCCCTCCACTCAGGGAAGAGGTCAGGATCCACTGTGGGTCCTGCCCTTACAGCTGTAAATTCCTAATCTTACAGCTAAGGCAGGAAGATCTTGAGTTCAAGGCCAATCTGATCAACACAGTGAGACCCTTACTCAAAACCAGACAAGAGCTTGAGATGCAGTTCACCAAATTCTGGGTTCCAGTGCTTCAATCCCCAGCTGCATAAACCAGGCATGGTGGGCAAGCACCTGTTATCTCGGCCCTGGGGTCTATGCGAAGGAGGATCAGAAGTTCAAGGTCAATCTCTCCTCTACAACAAATTTGAAGCCAACTTAAAACTACAGGAAACTGCCAGGTATGGCGGCACACGCCTTTAATCCCAACACTTGGGAGGCAGAGGCAGGTGAATCTCTGTGAGTTCAAGGCCAGCCTGGTCTACACAGTAAGTTCCAGGGAGACCTGTCTCAGAAAGACCAAAAAAAAAAAAAACTACATGAAATTGTCTAAAATAAATAAATAAAACTTTTAAAAAAGCAGAACTCAAAATTAGCAAGCAAAAAGTTTAACCATCTCTTAATTATAGTGCAAGGACCACCTGGCAGGCTAAAATATAGTTCTGTTCTCTCTGCACCATTATTTATCTAAATGTCTTCCTACTTTTATTAAAAATAAACAAGAAGCCGGGCGTGGTAGCACCCACCTTTAATCCCAGCACTAGGGAGGCAGAGCCAGGCAGATTTCTGAGTTGAGTCCAGCCTGGTCTACACAGCAAGTTCCAGCCCAGCTGGGGACTACAGGGAGAGCTTGTCTCAAAAAAAAAAAAAAAAACCAAACAAACAAGGGACTGGAGAGATGGCTTGGGGGTTAAGAGCACTGGTTGTTCTTGCAGAGGACCCAGTTCAGTTCCCAGGATCCATTCCCAGCACCCACATAGCAGCTAACAACTGTCCGTAACTCCAGTTCCAGGAGGATCTGAGATCCTCTTTTGGCCTCCTCAGGCATTGCACAATACCAGTGCACTTACATACATGCAGATAAAACTCACATGCACATAAAATATAAATAATAATAAACAGCTGTGCCCTCTAGCTACTGGAGACTAATGTACATCCCAAATCCCACGCTTGCTTCTTAGGCCTAAATGTCTGGCCCCAGCTACTCCACCACTCGGTTCATCATAATTAGGCCACTCCCTGCCTCCAAGAACTGTTCTTAATGATGCAGGTAACAAAGGCGCCTGGGGAACAAGGATCAGGCTCTGTTCCACAGACTGTGCATCTGTCACCCAGAGAAGAGGAACAATACCCCCAGGCAACTAACTGCTTACCCAAGCTGACAAAGGGGGAAGAGGGGAATTTGAGAAGGGCCAGCTCTCTCAATTATTTAAGGTGCCGCCCATGCTTGGGAAAGCTAAGTTCAGGGGAGAATCCAGAGGAGCTATTTGAAAGCTCTCAGGGCAAAGTCACCAAATAAAAAGAATTACCAGGCAAAATGCTCTAAGTTTTCACTTCACATCCCACCACCTAGAGGACTGTGGTAATGGGGGCAAGGTTCCATTTGCTGCTGAAAAGTTGAATATGGGGCTGGAATAAAGGACAACTTTTAAAAGGATTACCCCAGGACAAAGAAGGAAAAGAAGACAGGCAACACCCCAAAGACACACCCAAACAATTCTCCCTCCCTCTCTGTCACAGGCAGATTTTGGTGTTGATATTCCAAGTCTTGATTCCCAGGGCAAAGTCCTGGGCACAGGACATACAAAGAGCAGGGACTCACTTGAACCCTCCCCAAGCTCACAGTAGCAGAGTCTACCCTGGGAAATGTGACCTTCAAACCTTGGGGTTCTTGGGGCTACAGTGGAGCTCTCTGACAAGAGTACTTGTCCAAGATGTGAGAGCCTAGGCTCTATCCAGCACCACAGAAGAGAGGGGTCTTGCTCATGGAACTGCAGATCCAAAAGGGAATCTGTGCTGTAGTCAGTTCACAGGAAAGAAAACCCAACAAATTTCACATCTAGCTGTGGTGGTCAGACTGGTGGCTATCCCAACCCAGCCTAACACCAGCATTAGCCCAGGGGCTGTCACCTACAGTAAGACTGTGACAAGCCCCAACTCTGTGCTAAGTCCTTTTATACCCAGGTTCCACTTAATCCTGACGACTGCCCAAAGGGGCGCCTCCCTTATCTGACCGGTAGGGAATGGAGAACATGCACCCAAGGTCAGGGCTGACTGGAACTTGGTGTCTCGACTTCTTGCTAAGGTCTCTATTCCAAGCACTCAGCTTGGCCTGCAAGGTCCAACCTTTCCAGACTCATCTACTGGCTGCCCTTACTCATTCCTACAACAGGGCCTCCACCCATGTTCGCTCTCACCCCAGACCAGGGAGTGACAGCCCCACCCCTGGCAAGCAGGCTCTCTGACCACTCCCAAGACCTAGTTATCACATCCATCCCATGAGAATAAAAGCACCAGGATGGGATCACAGAGGCAGAAGCATTCTGCCCTCCCCACTTCTAGACTAGCCTACTATAGTACCTGACAAAATGACCTCTAGAGCACATGAATGAAGCCTGTCTTCAGGATCTAAACAAAACACTGTCTTCCATTTGTTTCCTGTGACTAATCTTGCCTATCTACCACATGCCATGTGTGCTTCTGGGATGTCTTCATAATTCTCAACATCAAGCAAGCGATGGCTCACCCTAGGCTGATACAACCTTCTGCTGGAATCAGAATACAGAATTGAGGGGGGCGTGGTGGCACAGGCCTTTAGTCCCAGCGCCCTGGAGTCAGAAGTAGGCAGATTTCTGTGAGTTCAAGGCCACTTTGGTCTACATACTGAATTCCAGGCCCGCCAGGGCTACACAATAAGACCCTGTCTCAAAAAACAAAATAATAAAAAGAATTTGGAACATGATGGACACTCCAACACCAATTTACTGAGCTGAGCTATGCTGCTCCATTCTCTTTCACCATTTCACAGTGATCCATGAAAACACGATGGTGTCTAAAGCAGGCCTGCCTTTCTTTAACCAGTTCTGGGCCCTGCACCTTTCCTGATAGCTCCAGACGACCATGGCGGGAGGCTCCTTCTCCACGCCCACCCTGCAGGTTTCTGATTAGCCCTTATCTCCCCTGGTTCACTCACCTCCACTGCTCTCTATCCCTCTCATTTCCCCAGCATGGCTGGATGTCCCACCACTTCAGAAGTCACAAAGGCCCACAATCAAGGCGACTGCCCCTCTCCAAAAAACTCTAGAAAGATATGGCAAGAATCCCTCCTCTCTACAGGTCATAATCCTCATCCTCAGTTCCCTCTGGCCTGTCTAGTCAGAGGTAAAGAACAGTCTGTTCTCGGGGGCTGGAGAGATGGCTCAGTGGTTAAGAACACTGGTTGTTCCTGCAGAAGACCAGAGTTCGAATCCCAGCACCCACATGGCAGCTAACAACTGTCTGTAACTCCAGTTCCAGGGGATCTGACAACCTCTTCTGTCCTCCGCAGGCATTGCACGACATGGGTGCACTTACCTTATTGTATGTAGGCAATTAACATAAAATACATACACATAAAATAAAAATAAAATATTACACATAAATAAAATATTAAAAAAAAAAAAGAATAGTCTGTTCTCACTGCTAAAGACCAGTTCAACTTCAAATCCAAGACGCTGCTTCAAGACAGCAAGAAGTCCGCAGAGAAGACAAAACGTCCCAGAGTCCTGACCAGCAGAGGTAACTGCTGTACTCTGCAACTTCACCCTGCTCTTCAACTATGGATTCCTCCTAAGAAGGAAGGCAAGGTGTTGTAGTCAGAGACTTCTGTCCAGGACCTGGGAGGTAGAAGCAAGATCAGAAGTTCAAGGTCATCCTCAGCCACATAGTCGGCTACAGGAGACCTTATCTCAACAAAGCAACAGTGCCAGGCATGCATACCTTTGATCCCAATACTCAGAAGGCAGAAGCAAGCAGGATCTCTGAGATCTCTTAAATCCAGGCCAGCCTGGTCTACATAGGGAGCTCCAGACCAGCTGGGGCTACAGGAAGACCTTGTCTCAAAACAAACAAAAAACAACAAAGAAAGATTATTTGTGAGCCCCAGGGAAAGGGGCAGGACGTGACCCACCCCACCCCAACTGTGAGGAAAAAGGTGTCTCAACAGGAAAAGGGTATTTAACTTTAAAGCAAAATAATACACATTTCCTCACATGTATTTCCTGTAGAAAATGCCACATGCTAAGTGCATGGAGACATTCGGAAGGCATTAGAGGGCAGGGGCCACAAAAGGCTATTTTCCCGTGAATGACGGGAAGAAATTTGAAAACTTAATTTTTTTTAAAAAATTGTACCTGATTATGTAAAATGTACTTTCTATAATCTTCAGTCCAATACTTCTTAAGAATGTCAATGCACTATCGGCCTTCCATATGCCAAAACAGTTTATCAGTGTATTTGAGGGCTGATTTTTTTCAAACTCAAAGGCCTGTCTGTAATCCCAGATACTAAGGAGGCTGAGGCTTGCCTGGGCTACAGAATGAGTTTAGGCTAGTCTGGACAACTTAGTGAAACCCTGCCTCAATTTTATTACACTTATTTGTCAGTTAGTTAGTTAATTAGTTATGTGTATGTACAGGAGGGGGAGTGCATGCTACAGAGAGATTGTGGAGGGCAGAGGCCAATATGTGGGAGTGGGTTCTCTCCTTCTATCCTGTAGCTGGGTCCCAGGGATGGAACTCAGACCATCGCCTGTACCCACTGAGCAAATTATTCCCCTAACCCTCAATTTTTAAAAAAGTGGGAAAAAAAGGTTTGGGATATGGCTCAGTAGTAGAGTGTTGCCTAATATCCACAAGGTCCTAGGTTCAAATCCTACCAACACACACACACACACACACACACACACACCCCAAATCAATCAAATCACTTCCTCAAGGTTATCTGGTCAAATCAGGTGGGATGAGAATTGCTTTCTTGCCTTTCAAAAGCCAGGCACAATTAAAACTTTTCTGGAGACTAAAACCGGCCAAAGAGGAAAAACCATTTCCTTTCTTCTTCCCCATTTCCTTTCTTTGGTGATCAAAGAAGCAGAGAAGTTTGTTGAAATAGCAAAACAGAACTTCAAATAATCAAGTTCCAGTAATACCATCCACTGTTACCCTAGTCACACATGCGGCACCACTCTAGAAACTGGTAACCACATTTAAGATTGGCAGATCTGCAACCTCTACATACCTTGCCAAATGACTGGGCCATAAACTTCTGAAGATGCATTAAAATTAGCTCTTTATACAGTATTTGTAAACAGTTCCTGTCTCTTATCTTTTAAGTTACAGGTAGGGCTGGAATACTGGAAGTACTTGGAGCTCTGTGATTCGTGAGAGAGTCCAAAAATAAGATCAAAGTTTTCTACAAGCCTTGAAAGAAGACAAAAAACGGTATCTCACTGCAGTTAAAACAAATGAGGATGCAGGGTACGATGGCACATGCCTTTACTCCCAGCATTTGGGAAGCTGTGAGTTCAAGGCCAGCCTAGTCTACATAGTGAGTTCCAGAACAACAGGGGCTACAGGGAGACCCTGTCTCAAAAAAAAAAAAAGAGGAAGAAGCAGAGGTGAGAGGTGGGCAGAGAAGAAGGGAAAACCTCACACTTCACACACTTTCTTCTTTCTCTTTTTTCTTTTGGTCTTTTTCAGACAGTCTCCCTGTGGCCCTCAGTTGGCCTGGAACTCACTAAGTGGACCAGGCTGGCCTTGAACTCACAGATATCCTCCTGTCTCTGCCTCCCAAGTGCTGGGATCAAAGGCACGTGCCACCACACCGGGCCCCTTTTTTTCAAATTTACCACTTTAGTTGTTAAAAAAGAAAATAAAAAAAAGAAAAAGCTGGGGATTGAATTCAGGGCCTCAAGCATGCCAGACAAGAACCCTATGAACACTATGGCATATCCCTAGCCCTTTTGTTCAAGTTTTTTTTAATTTTGTGTATATGTGCCTCTATGTGTGCATGCCACATGAGTTCAGTGCCCTCAGAGGCCAGAAGAGGGCACTGGACCCCCTGCAACTGGAGTTATAGGTGGTTATAAGCCACATAATATGGGCAAAAGGACTTCTGGAAAAGGACCAAGCACTCTTAACCACTGACCCATTTATCCAGCCCTGAGAGTTTTTTTTTTGTTTTTTTTTTTTGAGATTAGGGTTTCACTAAGCTGCCCAGGCTGGCCTTCAACTTGCAGTACAGTCCAGGCAGGCCTTGCGTTTCTGAAAATACTTGGGATGGTTCTCTTGATCATCTTTAGGCCTGGACCACACGGCTGTAAAGAATACAAAGCAAATCAAAAGCAAGGACTGGAAAAAAAATTAGACCTGAGAGGAAACAGACTTCCCACTGTACCCAAAAAAACCAGACTGGTCACTACCTGGAAATGTACTAGATTGAACTATGGTTTGATAGAACCGGTTTTGACATACAAAGATGGATTTCATATGGTTCAACCTAATGCTCTTTTCTAAGCTCATTTTAATAACTGTCTCAAATAAGATCTTTGTATTCCAAGGCACATAAAGCCTTGTATTCTCTAGACTGCCTCAACCTTTGAGAAAGATTCACCACACCATTGTACAAAGTTAGACATTTGAAAAATCAGTAACAAGAAAGACAAGATAAATAAAACAGCCAAACAGCTCAATGTAACTGTGGTTGTGTGCACCCTAAGATATCCTCCCCCCACCCCATCTCACAGTGCTAGTCATTAAACTCAGGGCCTTGCATAATGCTAGGCAAGCACTCAGCCCTGGAGTCATATCCCCAGGCCTGCAGTTCCTCTTTTCAGAACTTGAATCCTCAACAGACCTGCTCTCCCACACACTTCCATCTAAAGAGAATCAAAGTATGCTGCATATTCCAGTGATGCAGGATTTAAGGATTCTAAGCATGGTGGTAACCATTAACAGGGGTTCCACTGACCTAAAATCTACCACTGAGGACTCTGAAGTCAGTAAGCAGCATCTCTCTTGGAGAGTCCGGCTTCTATCCTTTCTAATTGAAAGGATGATTATCAGGCCAGTGGTCTATTTTTCCATAGAGATACAGGGGACATATGGACCTAAACCAGAAACACCTGTCAGTTTCACAAAAGGACAAAACAGGAGTTTTGGCTTGGTGATGCCTCTAGGTCTAAACCCATCACTTCACACGGGTTTTATGAGACACTAAATATCCAATTTGCTAATGAGCTCTTTTCTCAATTAATTCCACTAATTAGGTAAGTATCCTTGTTCTGCCAGAATTGCTATCCTTTTATCATCATCTACCCATCAAATCCAACAAGCCACAATGTTGGAGCTCCCCAGTGGGATGGGTCTCCCCAAGTCAATCAGGGCAACCTCATGCCGCAGGCTCTTCCATCTCTCCAGACCCGGTTTACAGACTGAAATCCCAACAGTAACCATCAAGTGAGACACCCTTGAAAAAAAAATCAGGAGAGAACTCTTGCTCTCTCTGGAAATTTCTCTGTTTAGCCAGTTCAGTGTTGCCAGGTCAACAGAGCACGACAGTATTTACTACTACAATGCTAAAAGACATTTCCCCACCCCAGCACCACCACGATCTCCCGGCATACCAAGCATCCAGAATTGTACAACATTCTGACACTCTGCCCCACCCCCAACAGCATCTTCACATTTTTCACCCTGAGCCGAAGTTTGCTCCAAGACCACACCAAGGCCAGCAAAAGACGTTCCTTAAATCCTTCAACCTATTCCCTTCTTTCCCCCAAACTACCTCTAATAGCTGATTTTACCTATTTATTTTGAAAGCCCTTTACATCCACTAAGGTGTATAAGCTTAAGAGGGCATTTATGGAAAGCCTTTAAAACCTGATGAGGTTGGAATCCGTGTCCCCATTTTACAGAGAAAAGCTGAGGCTTGACCACCTGCACAAGGTCATACAGGGCAGGGACTAGAATCCAAACGTGACCTCCACATCCGCGTCCTCGGCCCTAAACCCTCGGCGGTCTGGGTGGGGCTCACGTGCCCCGGGGCTGTCCCCCTCGGAAGGAGCAGTCCTGGAGAGGAACCCCGACCCACCCACTCGCTCTGCCTCCCACCCGCACCATCCTCTCCCCACGGCCCCGGACTCGGTTCCTCCAGGCTCCTCCAGGACCAATTCCAACTTCATCGGTCCCCACGCAGGTACCACCCTCCACCCGCAGCGGGGGACGCGAGGCGCGCGGACGCACCCTCCCGGGTCCCGGATCCAGTGGGCCCGGCCCAGGGTGTGCCCGCAGGCGGCGGCACGTGGGGTCGCCCGCCGGCCGGCGTCAGGGGAAGCCG
>NW_008340043.1:520143-571627 GCF_000622305.1 Nannospalax galili
GCCTGAGGGAGGGGGCGGAGTTTGGGAGTCCTATCCGCGGAAGGGATGACCGGGGACCGAATGCACAGCGGTGGGGCGGGGCCTGAGCGCTGGTGGGGAGGGGAGAAGAGCGGGGATTCAGGAGGGCGGGACCGATGGTCTGTGGAGCGCTACGGCGAGCGAGTGGCACGGCCCGGAGCCCGAGGAGCAAGAGGCGGGGCCTGAGGTCTGACGAGCGAGGGGCGGAGCCTGGAGGCTGGGGGGGTGAGGGGCGGGGCCGGGGCATGGCGAGGTGTGAGGGGCGAGGGGCGAGGGGCGGGGCCTGGGGGAGCGAGGAGCAGGCCAGCGCCAGGCACTGTCCCCTAGACTCCTGTGCCGTCGCCACCCAGGCTAGCAGGGTGCGGCTCGCCAGTGTTCCTCCACACGCGGGCACCCCCCACACGGGCTACTGCAGAGTCTCCGGTGATCCACCGGAGCCGAAGAGCAAAGATGGAGAGGCGGGCGAGGGGCGAGGGGCGGGGCCTGGGGGAGCGAGGAGCAGGCCAGCGCCAGGCACTGTCCCCTAGACTCCTGTGCCGTCGCCACCCAGGCTAGCAGGGTGCGGCTCGCCAGTGTTCCTCCACACGCGGGCACCCCACACACGGGCTACTGCAGAGTCTCCGGTGATCCACCGGAGCCGAAGAGCAAAGATGGAGAGGCCTGGGAGCTTGGCCTGGTTACATCCTCATTGATTCATTCATCCATTCGTTCATTCATTCCAGTCACTATTTATGGACTGTTAGTCATGGCCTTTGGCGCTGGGGATGCTCCACAGAACAAAACAGATAAAATCGCTATCTTCTGGAAACCTGCATTCAAGTAGGAGAGAAAGAAAGAAACCAATTAATAATAGGTGCTGATGAAAGATAGGCACACTAGCGGCAGGTGTCTTGCAGGCAATCAATGGATGCTGGGGGTGAGAGGGATCGATTTTCTCCAGGGACTAGCTCCCTGAGAGGTAATCTAATCCCATGTACACAGGAGCACCACCAAATGGGCTCAGTGCATCATATATGTATATTATAAATATGTATGTAACAATAATAAAGAAGAAGCTAGAGAGATAGCTCAGTGGCTAAGTTCAGTTCCCAGCACCTCTGTAGGGTGGCTCACAACCATCTGTAACTCTAGCTCCAGGGGATCTGATACCCTCATATGGCCTCCACTGACACCTGCATGCATGTAGCATACACACGCACATACACATAAAAATAAATCCTTAAAATATGCCTGGTCGCACATGCCTTTAATCCCAGTACTCAGGAGGCAGAAGCAGGTGGATCTCTATGAGATTGAGGCCAGTTTAGTCTAAGTAGCAAGTTCCAGGCCAGCTGGGCCTACAGGGAGACCCTGTCTCAAAAAAGAAAAGCAAATAATAAAAGAAGAGAACAAAATCGGGGGGGGGGGGGGCTAGAAAGGGGGAAAATAATGGAAATACAATACTTGTGTGAAACCCTCAAAAAAATTTTTAAGAGAGGAACACAGAAGAATGTTTTAAACGCAGACTGCTCTGGTAGAAGCAGGTCTCTCTCCTTCCCAGGTGGCATGAGCTGAGACCCAAAAGGTGCCAGAGCGCCTGCTGCAGAATAACCTGGGGAAAAGGAAACCCCACCAGTTGACTCCAGGGCTATCATGGATGCCCGCAAGCTCACACCCTATAAAACAATGTAATGGTGACAGCTGTCCCTGTGAACAGCTGAGAGACTCTGGGCTTTTTTACTTATCTGTTTACAGCCCCCCTCCCAGCCCTGAGATAGAGGCTCTCAGAGTCCTATAACACAGATGAGGAAACAGAAATTTCTGGAAGGAGAAGTAAATCTTCCAAGTTGATAAGTAAAGGGTCTCTAATCAAAAACAGCCTGTCCCCAAGGCAGCCCCTTGACCACTAAGTGGTGTCCCCCACCTCTCGTTCTGCTCTACCCTGCTCTTCAGCACTCTGACTCTCCCCTAATGAGGCATACACTCTTTGAGCATCTCGTCAGAGCTCTACAAGGTCAGAGATTTTATTTCATTTCATTTTGAAATGAACTCAGTGCCCAGTGACCAGTAGGTGTTCAATAATTGCTGAAATTGGCCAGTAGGCTCTCAAGAATTGTTGAAGGCAGGCCAAAAGAAGAGCAGATGTGCACCAAGTGCCTGCTGGGACAGATGGAAGCAGAGGTGACCAAGCGAAGGTTCTTCAAGTTGAGGAGCAAACCCCACCCCCAGGAAAGTGAGTGATCAGGAAATCCGACAGGGAGCCCATTGTGGTGACACACCAGGGAGCAGGATTGCTGCAAGTGGAAGAGTATCAACAAACTATCTCAAAAGAAACAGGGCCAGCAAGATGGCTCAGTACGTAAAAGCACTTGCTGTCAAACCTGATCACCTGAGCTTGATCCTTGGAATCCACAGGATGGAAAGAGAGAACTGACTCCTGCAGTTATCTCCTGACCTCCACATGCTCAGCACCACGGCACATGCACACCCATACACGTGCACACAGAATAAATGAAAGCTAACAAATTTGTTGTTGTTTTTGTTGTTTGAGACAGGGTCTCCCTATAGCCCCAGCTGGCCTGGAACTCACTATGGTGACCAGGCTGGCCTCCATCTCACAGAGATCCACCTGCCTCTGCCTCCTGAGTGCTGAGATTAAAAGCATATGCCACCACTCATAGCTGAAATCTATTTTTTTAAATATTATTTTTACTTTATACAAGTATATTGCCTGCATGTATGTAAAGTGCACCCATGTTGTGGCCCGAGGAGGACGGAAGTGGGTGTCAGATCCCCTGGAACTGGAGTTACAGATAGTTGTTAGCCACCATGTGGGTTCTGGGAATCGAACCCGGATCTTCTACAAGAGCAATCAGTGCTCTTAACCTCTGAGCCATCTCTCCAGCC
This sequence comes from Nannospalax galili, assembly GCF_000622305.1. NCBI lineage: Eukaryota > Metazoa > Chordata > Mammalia > Rodentia > Spalacidae > Nannospalax > Nannospalax galili. The sequence goes on from NW_008340043.1 coordinate 523,048, forward strand.
CCTGAAATCTATTTTTAAAAAAAGAAAAAAATTCAGGGTGAGCTTGAAATGGCTGAATCTACCCTGAGAGGGGGCTTTCCTGGCTGGAGCTGCAAAGAAAAGGACGATGGGCCCGGCCCAAGCTCAGCAGTGTCCTAGACACAGATCCAGTCCTGACTCTTCCTGGCTCTGGGTCCTTTGTCCTGACAAGTTGCTTTAACTCTCTGGACCTCTTTTCCTCCATCTGTAAAACAGAGCTCACATCATTCCTTCTTGGAGAGGTTACCACAAGAATTCAGGACAGGACACTTAATATGAACCATGGCTATTCTTATGCTTTTTCCTATGAACCGTAGGGAACACTTGGCAGTTCTAGAACAGAGGAGCAACCTGAGGAAAAGGTGTTTGGATAAATCTCAGGAATGCAGAAGCTGACTTTGTGGTACCTGCCAACACCCAGTTGCCAGCTGGCCCAAGTCATGGAGAAAAGGACGTACAGTCTACAGGCCAAAAGCACAATCTTGTAATCCCAGAACTTGGGATATGGAAGCTGGAGGATCTTGAGTTCAAGGTCAGCTACATAGTGAGTCTGACGCCAGCTGGGCTGAGATCCTGTCTCCATGAAAAAAATCACAAGTACAAGGTACCCTGCTCCCTCCTTTAAACTCACCCAAGGGTTCCCATTACACAATGCATAAACACACAGAAGTGAGAGAGCATCTCCCAGCCTATCTGAATTCTAACTCCCAAGGTGATGAGCTGATAAAGCAACGGCCTAAGTAAAGGACACCCAGGTCCTAGAGCCACTGAGCGGCCTCCTCTCAGGCCCAAAGCTCCTGTAAATTGAGCTTTGGTTGACTAAGAGATTCATGTGGTTTAATGAGCCTCTTTCAGAGGAAATGAAACCTAAAGTAAAAAAGGAGAGTTACGACTTCCGCCCACAGCTCTCAGCTCTGGTAAACCCAGACCATGGCCCAGGCCTGTAATCCCAGAGGCAGGGGTTGTTTGTTACCTTGGCACAGCCTGCCCTGTCCTAACTGATGCAGCAGAGCTCAGCAGCCTGCTTCCTCATTTTTTTATGTGTGTGCTTTTTTTTTTTTTTTCCTTTTTTCAGGGTGGCTTTTTGAGGCAGGGTTTCCCTGTAGGCACAGCTGGCCTGGAACTATGTAGACCAGGCTGGCTTTGATCTCACAGAGATCCCCCTGCCTCTGCCTCCCTAGTGCTGGGATTAAAAGCATGCACCACCACACCTGACAGCCTCCTCATTTTTTTTTAAATGTATTTTGGTGGAGGGGGTGCTCTCAGGGATCAGAAGAGGGTGTCAGATCCCCTGGAGCTAGAGTTACAGTTGGTTGTAAGGCCCTGACCTGGGAGCTGGGAGCTGTCCCTAGGAAGAGCAGTAGCTGCTCTGAACCCCTGAGCCATCTTTCCAGCCCTCTGCTTCTTCCTGCCCTTTTTTTTTTGTCTTTCTGGGACAGGGTCTCCCTGTAGCCCCAGCTGGTCTGGAACTCACTATGTAGACCAGGCTGGCCTTGAACTCACAGATAACTGCCTGCCTCTGTCACTGGCGTGCCGAGGTTAAAGGTGTGCAACACCACACCTGATTTCTCTTACCAGCTTTCCTGTAAGATGAGCCATAAGGATTCACAGAGCTCCAGCTCACCCATTCCATTCCCTCTGCTCAAAAGCATTTCATCTTAACTGGGTAGCACTTTGGGTTGTTTGCTTGTTGAAGTGCTGGGGGTTGGACCCAGGGCCTCATGAATCCTAAGCAAACATTCTACCACTGAACCACACCTCCAGCCCTGTTTGTGCTTTGCTTTGTTTTTTACTTTGTTGCTGTTGCTGTGGTTTCTTTATTTTTGAAAGAGTAGTGTGTTAATCATTTTTCTGTTGCTGTGATAGAAACACCACGACCAAGGGAACTTACAAAAGGAAGAGCTTATTTAGCTTATGGTTCTAAAGGGACAAGAGTCCATCATGGCGGGGAGGCATGGCAGCAGAGGTGTCTGGAGGAGGAGCAGAAGTTCAACTCTAACATCTTCAAGCAGGCACAGGAAGCAAGAGAGCAACTCGAAACCTGGCAAGGCTTAAGAAATCTCTAAGCCTGTCCCCAGCGACGTGCTTCCTCCAGCATGGCCACACCTTTTAAGGCCTCCCTAAAATGTCCAAACACCTGGAGCCTAGGGGGACATTCTCATTCAAACCATCACAAGTAGTCTATTAAGAACCTTCCAACTGAACAATGGTCTGGGCAGTAACCAAAGCACAGTCAGCCTTCACATTTCAGCTTACAGGGTGGCCAACCCCCTAAGGGATATGATAGATCAGTTAGCATACCATATTATCTTCCTGGATTCTGAAAAGTTTTAAATTCCAACACATCTGGCCAAGGGTGGTGACTCATGCCAATCCCACCATTGGGGAGACTGAGGCAGAGGGGTGCCATGAGTTCAAGTCTAGCCTGGGCTAGTGAGATGATGAGTTCCAGGCTAGCCCAGGAAGCAAAGTGAAACCTTGTTTCCAAAAACCCAGGTATGGCTTGGGCTGGAGAAGTGGCTCAGTGGTTAAGAGTGCTTACTGCTAGCCTGTGTGGTGGCATACACCTTTAATCCCAGCACTCAGGAGGCAGAGGCAGGCAGATCTCTGTGAGTTCAAGGCCAGCCTGGTCTACATATGAGTGCCAAGTCAGCTCAGGCTACAGGGAGACCCTGTCTCAAAAAGACCAAAAAAAAAAAAAGAGAGAGAGTGCTTACTGCTCTTCCAGAGGACCCAAGTTTTATTCCCATCACCAACTTCCCATGCCTCACAACTGCCAGTGACTCCAGTTTTAGGAGATCTGTCACCTCTGGCTTCTGAGGGCACCTGCACTCACATGCACATATATAGACACATATACATACACATAATTAAATAAAAATAAAAAAGCCAGACATGGTAGTGTATACCTTTAATCTCAGTGCATGGGGAGAAATTCCAGACTAGCCTAGGCTACAGAGTGAGACCCTGTCTCAGAAAAGTCAAACACAGGCTAGAGAGATGGCTCAGAGGTTAAGAGCACATACTATTCTCGAAGAGGACCCAAGTTCTGATCCCAACACCCATGAAGGATCGAGGGTTGTCACAAACATCTGTAACTCCATCTCCAGAGGATCCTCTGGCCTCCAAAGGCACCTGCATACACACACACACCTGGCCCAAGGAGTTTAAATATGGGATGGAGGTCTTATGTAAACATGGTTGCAATGAACATCTGTGGCAGACTATATTTCCCAATCCTAAACTCTTCTGGAATTTTCTCTAGTTCCACTGGCTTTGAATCTGGGTGGGATTGTAACTCCCTTGTAATCCACAAAAAGAAGTGAAAAGTGATGCTTGCCACTTTCTAAGGAATTTCTCAGTGGTTGAAGCCTTGAGCCTTGAGAGCTGAGAGGCTCGGGCCACATGGAGAGGCCACAGTAGGTGCTGTGGTCCACCACCCCAGCTGATACTAGCAGCCAGCTTCAGCTATAAGTAAAAGCCATGAGAGGAGAAACTGTCGCTTGTCCCAGCCACTGGCTACCTAGGCATCCTCTCAGCTGAGGGCCCAACCAGGCTGTCTATTGCACTCTTTCCAAATTGTGAATGAGCTGGTCATGGAGGCACACACCTGCAATCCCAGCACCTTGGAAGCAAAGGAGAGATGATCATCCTGGGCTACATAGGGAGCTTGAGGCCAGCCTGGGCTACTTGAAACTTTGTCTCAAAACAAAACAAATCAAAACAAACAAAAAATTCCCAGCAGGTGAAGTGGCCTGGGAATGTAGCTCAGTGCTAAAGTGTTTGCCTAGCATGCCTGAAACTCTATGTTAAAGCCTCAATACCACTTAAAAGGGGGCAGGAGGTGGTCTGAGGACATGGTTCAGTGGATAAAGTACTTGCTGAGGCCTGGAGCTGGGCTCTCCAGACTCCATTAAAAGTCATATGGGCATGGTGGATACCTGTAATTCTACCACTGTGGAGCAGAGACAGGAGACCCAAGACAAGCTTGCTACTTGCAGGTACACACGTGCTTACACACTCACATACACATGTGGCTCACACACATATGCATACACATGAAAAAAGGGGGAGGGGCCAGTGGTAAAGCGCTGGCCTAATATGCTTGAGGCAGGGAGGAGGGGGATCCATCTCCAGCACTGTGTGGGAGTCCATGAATTCCTGCCACACAACAGCTGCTGTCTGACATCCTAAGTTGAGGTGGTTTGTTAGTTGTCAGCAACAGGAAGTGCAGTGCCCATCTGCTGGGCTCCTGTGGGCAGGGGACAGAGTTTCTCAGTTTCTCAGAACACTACGAGAGCTGATTACCAAGCAGGAGAGAAATGGAAGCCTCAGCTGTTTCCCAAGCAGCTGTACCACTTCATGGTTCTCACAGCAGGGACAGAGGGATTCCCTTACTTCCTGTCTCACCCACAATTACTGTGACCACCTTCTTTGGGCATTGACCCTCATCTCAGAGCCCTATGGAAGAGAGATTTTAGGAACTGCTGTGGAGGAGTTGGCAAGAGCCTTAAGGCCACAGGATCCTAGAGATCAAAACATGGCTAGTGGGCCACCAAGATGGCTCAGTGGGTAGAGGTGCTTGCCACCAAGCAATTTAGTGCCCAAGTGGGGCTGGAGAGATGGCTCAGCAGTTAGAGCACTGACTGCCCTTGCAGGGGACGGGGGTTGGAATCCTAGCACCTACAATATGGCTAACAACTATCTTTAACTCCAATTCCAGGGAATCCGAGACCCTCTTCTGACCTCTAAGAGCATTGCATGACACAGGTGCACTTACACACAAGCAGGCAATACACTCATAAAATAAAAATAATTTAAAAAAATTTTTTAAAAAAAGAAATAGATGGGGCTGGAGAGATGGCTCAGCAGTTAAGAGTACTGACTGCTCTTGCAGAGGTCCTGGGTTGGATTCCCAGCACCCACATAGCGGCTACAAACCGTCCTTAACTGCAGTTCCAGGGGAATGTGAACCTCTGAGGCATTGCACAACACGTGTGCACTCACATGCAGGCAATACATTCATACACATAAAATAAAAATAATTGAAAAAAAAAAGAAATAGAATCTCGGGTCCAAAAGACGGTTCAATGGGTAAAGTGCTTGTTGTTAAGTCTGACAATTTGAGTTATCCCTAGAACTCATGTGATAGGAGAAAACCAACTCTGAAAATTGTCCTGTGATCTCCCTGAGCACAGTGGCATGGAGACACACACACACACACACACATACACACACACACGTAATAAATTTTTTTTAAAGGAATAGAATCTGCCTGTTCACTTATGTAATAGAAGGAGGGTGAAGCAGACCTTAAATCCCAGCACTTGGGAGGTGGAGGCAGGAGAATCAGGAGTTCAAGTCCAGCTGCTTGAGACCCCATCTCAAAACCAAACAAAACCTAGCATGGTGGCACACACTTGTAATCCTAGCCCTGGGGAGGCAGAGACAGGAGGATCCCTGGGCCTCATCAGCCAGCCAGCCTAATCGGCAAGCCTCGGGTCTTAGTGAGAAACCTTGTCTCAAAAAACAAAGTGGATTGCTTCTGAGGACAACACACAAGGTTGACTTCCGCCTTCCACACAGGCATACACGCATGTACACACACACACACACACACACCCTGGAACATACAAAAAGAGATAAATGGAGGGGCTGGAGAGATGGCTCAGTGGTTAAGAACACTAACTGTTCTTGCAGAAGACCCTGGTTCAAATTCCAGCACCCACATGGCAGCTAACAACTGTCTGTAACTCCAGTTCCAGGGGATCCAACAGCCTCTCTGTCCTCCTCAGGCATTGCATGCCATGGATGCACTCACCTACATGCAGGCATTACACTCATACACATAAAATAAAAATAATAAAATATAAGAAAAGAGATAAATGGAAGGGAGGGCACAGACATAGGTTGTATTTGGTTTCTTTGTATTATCAGCATGTTTGGGAGGTTCATTTGTGTCAATGAGTAAGGTTGGAAACAATTCATTTTCACTGCTGCATAGTATTCCATGGTTTCCTGTCTGCCATTGCTAGGCACTTGGATGGTATCTAGATGGAACTGCTCCAAACTCTGATGCCATAGTAAACTAGTTCAGAGGCTCTGGTACTGGTAGATTAATCAGGATTTTCAACACCAACTGTCTTATGCCTAAGGGGAATGTACTGGCTCCAGTGACTGGACCAGACCAGAGCTAGAGGTCCATTGCTGACTCAGCTGCTCTGCAGCTCTTTTCTCTGCCTCAACTAAGCTTCATCAGGCTGCCTGCAGGTGGTTCTCAGTTGCTCTTATCCCACAACCACAGAGGTTACTTAGCCAAAACCAGAACATCGATGTACCTCAGTGGCAGAGCATTTGCTTAGCATGCATGAAACCACAGGGTCCCCAGGTTCAATCCCCAGTGTTAGGAGGAAAAGATTACAATCCCAGCGCTCCTGAAGCAGGAGGATCACTATAAGTTTGAGGCCACCTAGGGTTACATAGACTCTGCAGGGGTATATGCCTTTGATTCTAGCATTTGGGGAGCAGAGACAGGTGATCTCTGTGAGATCCAGGCCAGCCTGGTCTACATAGTGAGCTCCAGGCTAGCTGGGGCTACAGGGAGATCTTGTTTCAAAAGAAAAAAAAAAAAACTTACCAAAAACTGGGTGTGATCTTGAACTTGTAATCCTTGGGCCAGTGACTTGGCTCAGTCCATAAGAGCTCTTACCACTAAAGTCTCATATGGTGACCAGAGAAAACTGACTCCCACAAGTTGTTCTCTGATCCCCACACTTGTGCTAGGGCACATGTACACCTTTGAGAATTTCATACAATGTCATATAAGTCTTCAAATCCTCACCTACCTCCTTACTCCCCAGACTTCCTTTTCTTTCTTTTTTTTGTTTTACTTTTCTTTCCTTTCCTTTCCTTTTTTTTTTTTTTTTTTTTTTTTTTTTTTTTTTTTCTCCCTGTAGCCCAGCTGTCCTGAAACTCACTATGTAGACCAGGCTGGCCTTGAACTCACAGAAATCTGCCTGCCTCTGCCTCCCAAGTGGAGCTGAAGAGAGAGCTTCAAACAAGGAAGGATTCCTGTTCTAGTTGCTTTCAACTGCTGTGATAAAAACATTCACCAAAAGCAGCTTGTGGAGGAAAGGGTTTATTTCATCTCACATCTCCCAGGACAGTTTATCACTGAGGGAAGCCAAGGCAGAAACTCAGGGCAGGAACTGGAGCACAGACCACGGAGGAACACTGCTTACTGGCTTGCTTCCCTGGCCCATGCTCAGCCTGCTTTCTTATGCAGTGTAAGGCTACCTTCCCAGGGGCTGCACCTCCCCTGGGGCTGGGCCCTCTCACATCACTCAACAATCAAGAAAACGCTCCACAGACATGGCCACAGGGCAGAACAATGGAGATGACTCCTCCGTTGAGGGCCTCTCTACCCAAGTGGACAAGTGAAGCTGCTCCGCGCCATTCCGCCCTGACAGATGAGGATGTTGTTTTTCCTGACTCTCCCTAGAAGGTTTCTGAGATTCTGAACACGGAAGACTGCAGGAAGTTAGTGATAGCACAGTCAAGAAAATGTTCTCAGAACATTTCTAGCTTTCATACACGGTGGGGAAGGTACAAACCAACTGTGATTGCGCACACACTTCAGTTTCTGCAGATGGTTTGATATGTAGGCCAGAGCTCAGTCCACATTCAAACACTCTGGAAGGATGAAGGAGTCCAGCAGATAGTCCTTGATTCTGCCAAGTTGAGATGGAAACCCTGCAAATATATTCATTAGTGCTGCCCAAAGACCGCTCAGGAGGCAGCCCAGGACCAGACACGCAAAAGAAGGCTAGATGATTGCTTGGAGACGCTGAACTGAAGCAGACTTAGCAGACTTTGCCTAAGGAAGGAAGGCTGTTAGCCAGGCAGTTTTTCCAAGAGATGCACCAAGCAAAATAGTTTGCAGATGCAGATGTGATTTTTCAGCAAGTGAAGGCGCCAGCCCTAAGTGGGGGCCCAGAGCTCACAGGGTAGGAGAGAACCAAGATCCAAAAGTTGTCCTCTGACCACCACACACACTGTAGCACTTGCACACCACACACACACACACACACACACACACACACACACACACACACACAAACTTAATGATCAGAAGTTCAAGGTCATCCTAAGCTTATGTAGAATTCAAAGCCAGCCTGGGATACATGAGACCTTATCTCAAAAAAAGAAAACATGGAAAGACTGTAAGAGCCAAAGGTGATGCATGACCATAAGGAAACAGAGTCCTCCAGGCTCCTGGGACATCACTCACATGAACTTACAGCAATGGTGTCAGTGTGCACAGACCCATGCAAACTCAATCAGACAAAAACCAGCATGGAACTGGGGAAGTGGGCAGGAAGTCCCAACCTTAGCTGAGGAACTATTAGCAGCTGATCACTACTGGGTGAGGGAGAGTCAATCTTCTTTAAGGAAGTGATGCTAGATAGGCTAACCAGGCTCCAGTGGATGAACCCACAGCTCAGGACATCAGGGTACACAAATTTGACTTGATAGGCCTTAACACACATGACAGAACACATGATATCCTGTGGGCTGGCCATGGGGGGAGGGATATAAACAAGGGAAGGTTCTAAATATTAAGATCTTTGGCTCAGCGGTTAAGAGCACTGACTGCTCTTGCAGAGGACCTAGGTTCGATTTCCAGCATCCACATGGCAGCTATGAACTGTCCTTAACTCCAGTTCCAGGGGAATCCGAAACCCTCTTCTGACCTCTGAGGCATTGCACGATACAGGTACACTCACATACATGCAGGCAACACACTCATACACATAAAATAAAAATAATTTTTTTTTTTTAATCAGCCGGGCATGGTGGCACATGTCTGTAGTCCCAGCACTTGGGAGGCAGAGGCAGGCGGATCCTTGTGAGTTCAAGGCCAGCCTGGTCTACATAGTGAGTTCAGGTCAGCTGTGACTACAGGGAGACCCTGTCTCAAAAAAGACAACAAAAAACTACATGTTTGCCAGACATGGTGGTATACGTCTTTGATACCAGCACTCTGGAGGCAGAGGCAGACAAATCTCTGCAAGGTTGTAAGGTAGAGGACAGCATAGTCTAAATAGGAAATCCCAAGCCAGCCAGGGCCACTCAGTGAAACCCTGTCTCAATAAAACAAACAAGGGGCTGGAGAGATTCTCAGCCATTTAGAGCACTGGCTGCTCTTGCAGAGAACCCAGGTTTGGTTCCCAGCATCCACATGGTGGCTAACAACCATTTATAACTCTAGTTCCAGGGGATCAAACACCCTCTTCTGGCCTCCTCAGGCATTGCACACATGTGGTGCGTTTACATACATGCAGGCAAAACACTCACACACATACAATAAAAATTAATTTAAAAATTTTTTAAAAAGAGTTTTGAACAATATTGATTCTAAAGGAGAAAATGCAATTGCAAAATTGAAATTGATCAATGTCCAATTAAAATGTTTGTAGAAAGCCAGACATGGTGGCATACACTTTTAATTCCAGCACTTGGGAGGCAGAAGCAGGTGGGTCTTTATAAGATCAGGGCCAGCCTGGTCTACATAGCAAGTTCCAGACCAAAAAAAGACGACAAAAAAAAAAAGTTTGAAGAAAATGTAGCATTAGGTCGATTAATTGCTCTTCTCTGACCTCATATGGTTCCATCCATTTAGGAGGACCACAGGGAGGGAAGGAATTTTCTTTTGCTTAACAGGATACAGAAGGAGCCTTGAAAGTAATGCATGCACAGGCTTAAAAGTAATGCATACACGGGCCCCAGGAAGCTCCTAATACAGCCTAAGTGCTGGAAAGTTCCTGTGGGAAGCTCAGACAATGCCTGTCTCAAGCTGTCTGCTGCCCATCTCCTGAGCAAGGTGTTGCTGTCTCCAAGAAATGGACAGGATACAAATGTCACCCACTGTTTGGAAGAAAGGCCATATGTGTCAGCAGGAGTGGAAGCCAGCTAGCCTTAGGCATCCTGCTGTGGCAGATGTCATGGAGTCAGAGTGTCAGAGGCTCAGGAAGAGTAACAACTGTGTCAGCTTCTCTCCCCAGCCCCACCCCAATCCTGGTCACCCAGGGGTCCCAGGGGAGGGCTTTGAGACAATTCTGTCAGACCACAGAATTGGGAGGCAAGAGAGGGTGCCATTGCTGCCCCATAAACCAGGGCAGGATGAAGGACAGGGTCTTCCTTCCCCAGCTGGCCTGGAGCTCGCTATGTAGACCAGGCTGGCCTCAAATTCAGAGATCCACCTGCCTCTTCCTCCAAAGTGCTGGGATTAAAGGTCTGTGTCATCATGACCAGGCTTTTTTTTTTTTTTTTTACTGCATTTATTTAATTAAAAAATTTTTTGTTTTTGTTATGTTTTTACTTACATGTATATAAGTGCACCTATGTGTACAATGTTCATGGAAGTCAGAGGAGGGTGTCAGATCACCTGGAACTGGAGTGTGGACAGACGTGAGCCACCATGTGGGTGCTGGGAACCAAACCCAAGTCCTCTGGAAGAACAATAAGTATTCTTAACTTCTGAACCCTCGCTCCAGTCCCTACATTTATTTATTTTATGGGGAGGGGAGAGTTGGGAAATGTGCTTCAGTGCACATGTGGAGGTCCAAGGACAACTTTCCAGAATCTTTTCTCTCCTTCTACCATGTGGGTCCCAGGGACTGAACTCAGATCCTCCAGCTTTGCAGCAAGTGCCATAACCCACTCACTGAAATATCTCTCCAGCCTGAGTCTAAGGTTTTAATATCCCTGTCAAATTTGGGCAGGGTGGCACATGCCTATAGTTCCAGCACTTGAGAGGTAGAGGCAGGTAGATCTCTGTGAGATGGAGTCCAACCTGGTTGTCAAAGCAAGTTCCAGGCCAGCTGGGGCTACAGGGAGACCCTTTCCAAAAACCAAAAACCAAAACAAACAAACAAAAAATCCCTGTCAACACAAAAACACAGCTATCATCTCAAAATGAATACAAAATAGTTTATTCTGGAACCAAATATGAGTGATCATGGTTCCTCAAATACCATGTTCTGACATAGTAACAGTTTTGTGAAGATTTTTCTAAGAGTTTTAAGAAATATTTTTTAATTATTTTCTTTTTTTTTTTTGGTCTTTTTGAGACAGGGTCTCCCTGTAGCCCCAGCTGACCTGGAACTCACTATGTAGACCTGGCTGGTCTTGAACTCACAGAGATCTGCCTGCCTCTGCCTCTCAAGTGCTGGGATTAAAGGCGTGCACCACCATGCCTGGCCTATTTTCTATATTTTTAAAAACATTTTATTTATTTTTATCTTATGTGTATGAGCATATTGCCTGCACGTATATAAGTGCACCGTATCATGCAATGCCGCCGAGGTGAGAGGAGGGCATCGGATTCCCCTTGAACTGGAGCTATGGATGGTTGTTAGCCACCATGTGGGTGCTAGGAACTGATCCCAGTTCCTCTGCAGAGCAGCCAGTGCTCTTAACCACTAAGCCATGTCTCCAGCCCTTTAAAATTATTCTTAATTATGTTTATGGAGGAGACAGTTGTGTGCCTGAGGAGGCCAGAACATTGGATTCCTGTAGACCTGGAGATACAGGCTCTACTTGTTTGTTTTGTTTTGTGTTTTTGCTTTTGTTTTGTGTTTTTTTGTTTTTTTTTTTAAGAGACAGTGTCTCCCAGTAGCATTAGCTGGCCTGGAACTCACTACATAGACCAGGCTGGCCTCCATCTCACAGAGATCTGCCTGCCTCTGCCTCCCAAGTGCTGAGACAGGCGTGGGGACACACTTGGCTCTTGAGATACAGACTTTGTGAATCTCCGGATGTTGGTGCTGGGAACCGAACTCCCATCCTCCAGACAAGAGCTATGTGCTTTTAACCTCTGAGCCATCCCTCCAGCCTCTGAATTTTCTGTAGTTACAGAAGAAAATCATAAATCAAAGTAGACAGTTTACAGCAAAGCCTGGAAAAATTTCTGTTAGAGGCAGCAGGTGTTATCTGCTGGTATTCTTAGCTTTTGAGTCAATGAAAACTAGTGACCTCTTAACACATCCTTCCACATGACAGTCACAAGGAGATGACATCAGAGGCAGAGGTGAGTGAAGGCTATTAAAGGAGCTAAAGATGGCACAAGATACTTTGACTGCAGAGCTGCAACATTCCAATGCTTCCTTCGTGAAAGCTGAAGTTCTAATCAGTGAATCTGCCCTGTAGAATGTGGGAGGAAGGAGTGGCTTTTGCTTCTGGGAACTTCAGTTCACAGTCCCAGAACCCAGCACTACTCAGTCAACCCCACTTGACAGCAACTGTAATGTTGGCCTTAGCTATCAATCTATAGAGAAAGGGAAAAAAAACTCTCCTCTACCCATCTTAGGCCCTTTCACTGGGGCCCTATAAATGAGAGTAGCCAGAGGCAGATTAACTGGAGCAAACAGAATGTGTGAACAGCGTGTAGACAAGAGTTAAAGGAAGGTAGCTCGGTGTGGCAGAGCACAACTTTAATCCTAGCTCCCAGGAGGCTGAAGCAGATGGATCTCTGTGAGGAGGAGGTCAGCCTGGTCTACATAGGGAGTTCCAGGCCACCCAGGGCTGTTTAGTGAGACCCTGCCTCAAAAAATAAATAAAGAGTTATAGGAAACTGATGAAAAAGGGACAGTCAACAAGAGCTGCCAAGGAAGTGTTCTCACACAGAAACATCAACTTCCTGCATCAATGGAAACTTCCTTCACAGAAGGAAAACAAGTGTGGGGGTGTGAGTATCGTGGCATACTGGGGAGAGACTGAAGCAGGAGGATCAAGGAGTTCCAGGCCAGCCTGGCCAACATAGTGAGTTGTAGGCCAATGGGAAGAGGCCAGAAGCTATATTACTATATTCTCTCTCTCTCTCTCTCTGTCTCTTTGTCTCTCTCTCTCCTCTCTTCTTTCTGTCAACACAATAATACAATGAATTGTTTTAATTTTTTTTTATTGTCTTTTTGAGACAGGGTCTCCCTGTAGCCCCAGCTGTCCCGGAACTCACTATGTAGACCAGGCTGGCCTTGAACTCACAAAGATCTGCCTGCCTCTGCCTCCCAAGTGCTGGGATTAAAGGCGTGCGCCATCACGCCCGGCTGTTTTAAAATTTTTTTAAACATTAGTAGCCAGGTGTGGTGGTGAACAATTGTGATCACAGCATGTGGGAGGTAGTGGTCAGAGGATTAGGAATTCTAAGTCATTCTTGGGTAAATAGAACACTGGAGGCCACCAGCCTGAGCTATGTGACATCTTGTCTTAAAAATCAGAACCAACCAAGTGTGATGGCGCATGCCTTTAATCCCAGCAGAGACAGGTGAATTTCTGTGAGTTTCAAGCCAACCTGGTCTACATAGTCAGTTGCAGGCCAGTCAAGCCCACACAGAGAGACCATGTCTCAAAAAACAAAAATGGGCTGGAGAAACACCTCAGGGGTTAAGAGCACTTGCTGTTCTTCCAGAGGACCTAGGTTCAACTCCCATCCATTACCCACCCACATGGTGGCTCTGGCCCTGTCGCCCTCTTCACACATACCAATAAACTAACGGCAATCAAAACACTTGTACAAATTTTTAAAAATCATTAAAAAAAATCATACCAAAACGGGCCATTGAGATTGATCAGCCAGTGGAGGTGTTTGCAAACCAAACCTGCTGACTAGAGTTCAATCCTAGGACTCACCTGATGGAAGGAGAGAATTGACCCCTGCAAATTGTTCTCTAACTTCCACATGCACTTCATGGTTGACACATCTCTCACACACACACACACACACACACACACACACAAATTAATAAAAAACTTAACATGCTGTATACCAAAAGATCTGACACAGGTAAAAAGTGACAGCTTATAACCAACATACAAAGAAATTGTACACAGAATTTATAACAAACTCTTTCCTGTTTGTTTTTTGCAACTCAAGGCCTAGGAAGCGCTCTGCCCGAGAGCTACACACCCGGACTTTTTTTCCACTTATTTTTTTATTTTATGTGTGAGTGTTTTGCCTGCATGTATGTAAGAGCACCCATGCTGTGCAATGTCCACAGGAGCCAGAAGAGAGCATTGGATCCCCTGGAACTGGAATTAAGTACAGTTGTTAGCTGCCATGTGGGTGCTGGGAACTAAACCTGGGTCTTCTGCAAGAACAGCCAGTGCTCTTAAATGCTAGGCTATCTCTTCAGCCCCTTGGGTCGATTTTTTGCTTTTTTTTTTTTTTTTTAGTTAGCAGAGTCTTATGTAGCCCAAACTGGTCTTAAACTCCTGATCTTCCTGCCTCCACCTCCTGAGTGCTAAGATTACAGACTATATTAACACGTCAGCTTTCCCATTCTTACCTCCATTGAACCAGTTCCCATCAGCAGGTGTCCCTCATGCACAGACACACACAAACAGACAGACACATGCGCTCAGGCACACATATAGACATAGAGACATACACATGCATAGACACACACACACAGAAACACACACATAAACATACAGATACACACAGAGACATACACACAGAGACAAACAAACACAGAGACATATACATAAACAAAGACACAGACACACAGAAACACACACACAGACATACAAACATAAAAACACAAAGACACACAGACACACAGAAACATATACAGACACATACAGAAACAGACACACAGAAACATATACAGACATGCAAACATACAGAGACACACACAGAGACATACACATAGACACATATAAACACACACAGAGGCACATACATAAACAAAGACACACAGACACATACAGAGACACACAGACATGTGTGTGCCTGTGCTGTGACACACAGGTGAAGGTCAGGTTCCTTTGTGGAGTCAGTTCTCCCCTTCCACTTAAACATAGCTTCAAGGACAGAACTCAGGTCCTAGGCGTGTTTGGCACCTTTACTGGCTCAACCATCCCAATGGCCCTGGTGTGTGTGCACGTGTATATATTTATTTTGAGATAGTGTCTTACTATGTTGTCCTGGCTGGCCTGCAACTCACTATGTAGACCAGGCTGGCCTTGAACTCAGAGATCTGCCTGCCTCTGCCTCCTGAGGGCTGGGGTTGAAGGCATGCTCTCTGAGACCTCTTTGGGCACAAATCCCATCCACATGAACTCCCTCCTCATACTCCATCACTTTCCAAGGTCCTCTAATCAACCCCACCCCAGTAACAAGCTTTTGCTTGGGCTCAGAACACAACAAACCAAATCCCAAAGTCTGCTGTCTTTGAACCGAAGGAGCAAGCTCAGATTCCTCTCCGCTCTTCCCCTGCCTGTCTCTTCATCTTTCGCTCCAAAGACAGGGAGGGACTTTGACCAAAGCTCCAGTCCCAGGAGGAAAGCAACCTTTACAATCTTATACCCAGGGAAAGTCACCAGCACAAAGTGACAGACACCTCTCTGCCCAGATGCCCAGAACACACACCCATTGCATGGACCCTTCACCTGTTCTTCCAAGGGCAGGTGGAAGATTATCAAGATTGTCTACGTAATTAAACCTGTCCCCAGGCATCCTGCTCCTCATAGTGTGTCGCTGCTGCCCTAGGTGTCTCCCTGTTCTTCACTGTGGCTCTGGAAGTTTACAGATGCCAGGAAGTCAGGCTGTCTAGGGAGGTTCTGTTTTTTTGAAAATGATGCCTGTGCTATGCAAATAATAAAAAGCCTATCTCTTCGCTCTTTAACCTATCTGCCGTCAGTTGGTTCCAGCAGAACCTCAGAGGGAAAACGTCTCTTCATCACCACAGTTGCAACATAAACGCCCAGGAAATAGCATTCTTTCCCTGTCACCGCCCCTCCAGGTTCCTTGACCTCTTAAAATACATTCATTCCATCTCAATAACTTCAAACTTCTTAACCATGAACTCTTAAGTCTAAGTCCAAAGTCTCCGGTTTAAATGTCACGGCAATTAGACATGGGTGAGACTGAGTATGTATGAGTCATCCAGAGGCAATGTGCTCAGCAGCTGGGAGCCAGTGCAATCAAACCTGTCATGTCCCTTGATAGGATGAGCACAGGCTAGACCCTCAGATTCAGAAGGGAGAAAGGTCTCTAGCAAGCTTAGGGCTAGAGAGTGCTCTGCCACAAACCTCCACTGTTGAGGCTCAGGAGGCCAGTTCTGCCTCTGCAGTCTTGCTGGGCAGCAGTCTGGTGCCTCCTGGCCTCTAGCCTCAGCTCAGTCACAGTCCCAAGCCTGTGGCTTCCAGGCTGGAGCACAGGGTCAGGGAGCCCTCCGCAGCTCTGTTGGACCCTGCCCACATGAATGTTCAGAGACATTCTTTGAAATCTATGTGGAGGCAATACACTCCAGAGCTTTGCTAGGCACAGCAGGGGCCACACCAGGGCATGAGCCCCTGAGCCTTGCTTTGGGGAGACTGTGGGGAGCAGAGCCTTTCATAACACTGCAGCCAAAGTCCCCAGGCACCCACAATTCCTCCTTTGACGCTCTGTCAGGACTGAGGTCCTGGCATTCTGGACCTGTGATGGGAGGCACAGCCCCAAGACCTGTAAAATATCTTTGGTCTGCTTTTCCCATTCTCTTGAGCAGTGAAGAAGACCCCAGCTTCTGGAACGGGTTAGGCTCCTTTCTTACAGAGTGGCACCTTGCTCACACTTTTGTCCTCTGAAAGAAGCTTGCTTCCCTTTCTTCCCTCTGTTCCCCCCTCCCTCCCCCTCCCCCTTCCTCTTTGTCTTTCTCCCTCTCGCCTTTTCTTCCTCTTCCTCTCTCTTCCTCTTCCCACCACCCTTCCCAGCTTTCTGACAGGGTCTTACTCTAGTCCAGGCTAGCCTCAAACTCATGGCAATCCTCCTGCCTCAGCCCAAGTGCTGGGATTATAGACGAGGTCCCACACCTGCCT
This sequence comes from Nannospalax galili, assembly GCF_000622305.1. Lineage (NCBI taxonomy): Eukaryota > Metazoa > Chordata > Mammalia > Rodentia > Spalacidae > Nannospalax > Nannospalax galili. Next base: position 539,926 of record NW_008340043.1, read on the forward strand.
CAGCTTTCTTTTTTGTTTTGTTTTGTTTGAGACAGGCTCTCTCTGTAGCCCCAAGCTAGCCTGAAACTCACTATGTATACCAGGCTGGTCTTGATCTCACAGTGGCCTGTCTGCCTCTGCCTCTCAAGTGCCCTCAATTAAAGGTGTGTGCCACCATGGCCTGGCTAGCTTTATCTTTTTCCCAGTGTGGAGAGACTCAGAATTTCCACTGTGTTCAATTTCTGTTTCCTGCTTATCCATCTCTCTCTGTCTAAATCTCTCATTTTGCTACAAGCAGTCAAAGAAAAGCAAGCCACACCTTCCACGAACTCCCTGGAAACAACTTCAGGGAAATATTCCATTGTATCACTCACAAGTTGTATTTGCACAGAGCTCTGACTGGAACAGAATCCAGCCAAGGTCACGGCCACTTTAGGACAAAGATGGCCTCTTCTTGTTTGCAGGAACATACCCAGAGCAGGGATGAACTACCCTGCACACAGTACTGCTCCACCTGCTCTCCATCATACAGGCTTCTCTAAGACACAGGACAGAAGTGTTCTCCACAACCATGGGGGACCTAGATGCTCCCCACAGCCATGGGGCACCTAGGCACTCTCCAGTTCACCTCTGTGCTTTCTGGACTCCTGCCAGAATCACTCTTCAGGCCGTGGACAACTGTGTAGACTTGCAGAGTGGACTGAGAGCGCTCCCAACCTCTGTTCTGACCTGTTGCAAAGCTGTTTCCACATTTTTTTATTTATTATTTTGGTGGAACAGGATCTTATGTAAGCCAGACTGGCCTCAAACTTTATAGCTGAGACTGACCTTAAATTTCTTTTTTAATCACATTTTATTTTATTGGGGGGCCAGTACATGCATGCCTACTGCACATGCGTGGCAGTCAGAGGACAACTCTCTGGAGTCAGGTCTTTCCTTCCACCATGTGGGTCCTAGGGCTTGAACTCAGGTGGTCAGGCTTGGTGGCAAGGGCCCTTACCTACCGAGCCATCTCACTGGCTCTGACCTTGATTTCAGATCCCTCTGCCTCTACCTCCCAAACTCTGGGATCACAGGCCTGCACCACCATGCCCACCTTCACATCTTACATATTTGCTATGGTAACCCCTCTTCCATCTCTTAGAATCAACTTTTGGGTTTTTTAAAATATTTTATTTATTATTTTTATTTTATGTTTATATTTCCTGCATGTATGTAAGTGCACCAGCATTGTCCAGTGCCTATGGAGGTCAAAAGAGGGCATCGAATCCCTTGGAACTGGAGTTAGATGGTTGTTAGCCACCATGTAGGTGCTAGAAACTGAACTTGGGTCCTCTGCAAGAGCAGCCAGTGCTCTTAACCAATGCCATCTCTCCAGCCCCTGTTCTGTCTTTTGTTTTTTGAGACAGCATCTCACTATGTAGTCCTGGCTGGCCTGGAACTCACTATGGAGACCAGGCTGGCCTTGAACTCGCCATGCCCAACTTAAGATTCCCTTTTTTAATTGTTTTTATTTTATGTGTATGAGTATTTTGCCTGCATGAATGTAAGTGCATCTGTGTTATGCAATGCCCACAGAGGCCAGAAGTGGGCATTGAAAACTGGAGCTAAGGATGGTTGTTAGCTGCCACGTGGGTGTTGGGAATCGAACCCAGGTCCTCTGGAAGAGCATCCAGTGCTCTTAACTGCTGAGCCATCTCGCCAGTGCCCCATCTTGTTGGGGTTTATTTGTTTGTTGTTTGCTTTCTTTGGTTTTTAAAAAATATTTTATTATTTTTATTTTATGTGTATGAGTGTATTGCCTGCATGTATGTAAGTGCACCTGTGTCGTGCAATGCCTACGGAGGTCAGAAGAGAGCTTTGGACCCCCTGGAACTGGAGTTAGGATGGTGGTTAGCCACCACTGCCTCCAGAATACTAAGATTAAAGGTGTGCGCCTCCATGCCCAGACAACTACCTTGTTTTTGTTTTTTTTTGTCTTTTTGAGACAGGGTCTCCCAGTAGCCCCAGTTGTCCTGGAACTCACTGTGGTAGACCATGTTGGCCTGGATCTCACAGAACTCTGCCTGCCTCTCTGTCCCAAGTACTGAGATTAAAGTCATGTGCCACCAGGCCCAGCTACTTTGTTGTTTTGAGACTGGGTATCTCACTGGGACTTGGGCTCAATGATTAGACTAGGGTGGCTGGTTGGGAAGCCCCAAGAATATTCCTGTTTCCAGTGCTGGGATTATACATGCCCACTGTTAGCTCCAGGAATTGTCCTGCTTCAGCCTCCCGTCCTGAGTGACTGGGATGACAGTTATTTGTTTAGAATAAAAATGCTGGGTTGGCCGGGCGTGGTGGCGCATGGTAGATCTCTGTGAATTCAAGGCCAGCCTGGTCTACATAGTGAGTTCCAGGACAGGTGGAGCTACAGGGAGACCCTGTCTCAAAAAGACAAAAAAAAAAAAAAAAAAAAAAAAAAAAAAAATGCTGGAGTTGAGGATGGAGCCCAGCTGGTAGAGTGCTTGCATAGCATGCACAAATCCCCAGGTTGGTTTTGATCCCTAACATAGGCATGGCGATAGGTATCTGTAATCCCAGCACTTAAGTGGGGCCAGGGGGATCAGGAGTTCAAGGCCATCCTCCTGCTACATAGCTGAGTCCAGTACAACCTGGCCGGCATGAGTCACTGTCTCAAAAAATTTGTTTTCAAAATATCTAGGGCTAGCCAGGTATGGTGGCTCATGCCTTTAATACCAGCACTGGGGAGGCAGAGGCAGGTGATCTCTGTGAGATCTAAGCCAGCTTGGTCTATATAGCAAGTGTCAGGCCAGTTGGGGCTACAGAGAAACTTTTTCTCAAAAAAAAAAAAAAAAACAAAAACCAGAAGGCTGGGGGTGGAGGTGGCTCACACTTGTAATTTTAGAACTCAGGAGGCAGAGGCAGGAGACACTCAGTTTGAGACCAGGCTGGTCTACATAGCAAGTTCCAGGCCAAATGGGGCTACAGAGAAACCTTTTCTCAAAACAACAACAACAAATATCTAGGGCTGGTGAGATGTTTCAGCAGGCAAAGGCGCTTGCTGCTAAGCCTGCTGACCTGAATTTGATCCCTAGAATCCACATGGTGGAAGAAGAAAATCAACTCCCAGAGTCTTCTGACCCCTAAAATGTTTTTTTTTAAAAAAAAGTCCAAAGTCCAAATTACCGGGCATAGTGGCGCACGCCTTTAATCCCAGCACTCTGAGGCAGAGGCAGGCGGATCTTTGTGAGTTCAAGGCCAGCCTGGTCTACATAGTGAGTTCCAGGACAGCTGGGGCCTCAGGGAGACCGTCTCAAAAAGACAAAAAAAAAAAAAAAAAAAAGAGTCCAAATGCTTCTCTGTGACCCTCATCTCCTCTCCTTCTGTCACTATGTTCAAATCACTGTAGCTCTCTCTACTGGCCATAAGGGCCTCAGACTCTCGCACCTCTGGGCCTTTGCACTGTTTGTTCTCTGCCCACCTGGTTCTGCTTTCTTCTCATATGGTGCCTCCTTAGAGAGGCTTCACAGACCCACTGGCTGACTCAGGTTCCCCCCCAAAACTCTCTTTATCTGCCCCTTGTGGGTTTCCTTTGTCCATCCCCATGGTGTATCTAAGGAGAAGGCTGGTGACTGGTTGCTAGAGTCCAAAGGACACTCTAATTTGCTTTCTTCCTCTTCTGCTCCCTTTACACCGTTATTGAATGGGCTGATGAGTAGGCAAGGCAGAGGGTCTCCCAGAGAAAAATCAGAAGATAAGCCATCACCCACAAAGTGTCCCCTGGAAAGACTGAGCACAAATTCACATGTGCTCCTCCCTTCCTCCAAACTCTCCCATAGTTCCCCCACTGCCCTCAAGAGAAAATCGGGAGTGCTAGAGAGATGGCTCAGAGGTTAAGAGCACTGGCTGCTCTTGCAGAAGACCCACTGACTGCTCTTGTAGAGGACACGGGTTCAATTCCCAGCTCCCACATGGCAGCTAACAACCATCCTTATCTCCAGTTCCAGGGGAGTTCCAACACCCTCTTCTGATCTCCAAGGGCATCACACTACACGGGTGCACTTACATACATGTATGCAATACACTCATATACAAAAACGCAAATAATAATTTTTTTTTTTTTAAAGAGAGCCTGGTCACCCTGCCAGGCTCCTCTGGATGCAGCCTGCCCCCTCACTTCTCTGCACACACCACCACACCCATTTCCTTTAAGTCACAGAAGGAGTCATGTTTGCTCTCTCTATGTGTCAAATCTTTCCTCAGAAGCCCTCCCATCCCTTCCCCTTTGCCCTCGCCCACACACCCTTGCAGGTGTCCTGCCAAAGGCTACACTGTTCCGAGAACATCAGTGTGGAGGCAAGTATGTGTGTGTGGAGGCATTAGACTCGGGCTTCTCTGAGTGAGGTGGGAGCAGGGAACCACAGACTGGCTTTGAAATCCTTTCAAGTTTGTAGAGAGGCTAGGAGAGGCAGAAGCAGGAGGCCTTCATAGTCTCCACCAGAACTACCCCTTTGCTCTGTGCGCCCAGAACACAAGCATAAACGGCTTTCAACAGTCTTGATTTCCTCTATTCTATGCACTAGTCAGCTATTACAGCAGGTGCTCAAGCATGATGGTTAAGACCCAGGGCTTAACAACCAGGTGCTATTTAACTTTTAGAACCTTGGTTTCCTCATCCAGGAAAGAGAGGTCAGTTACTAGCCTCTGTGTGAGGTCATGAGGATGAAATGAGCTAACCTGGGCAAAGGAGCCTGGGTCATGGACAATACGCGTTAAACACTACTGGTTATTTCAAAATGTCAGACTGCTAGACAGGGACTTTCTCTGGAAACCTGGGTTGCTTTACCCCAGATGTAGAGGTAGCACTCGGGTCACTTTCAGGGTGTCAAGCCTCTGCTAACTGACTGGAAATTTTTTGGTCCTTTTCCTTCTCGTTTTCTTCTGATTCCCCAACAGCTTCCTGCAGAATCTTGCCGTTGACACTTTGCAAGAACTCTGATGCTCTGTGGCTTTCCTGGATCAGTGGGGAACCCACAGAAGCATGCAATCTCAGGAGGGCAGGGCCGGTGGGCTGCACAGCCCCTGAGAGGTTAAAAAAAAGAAAACGGAACTCAGGAAAGCAGAAAAGTGTTGGTGCACAGCAAGACAGGGTAGGGCGTACAGAAACCCAGGCTCCCCATCGGCTTAGGGCCCAGCCGCTTGTGTTTTCCTCTTTTAAAATACATCTCACTGGGTAGCCCTGGAACTCATCTGCCTCTGCCTCCAGTGCTGGGACTAAAGGCTTGTGCTACCACGCCAGGCGCCTTTGTTTTTCTTTTTCAGATAGTCTTGCTATGTGGCCCTGACTGGCCTACTACTTACTGTGTAGTCCAGGCTAGACTTGAACTTGCAGCGGTCCTCCTCCCACAGCCACCTGAGTGTTTGGACTGCACCACACGCCTGGCTTTCATTAGCCTTCTTACCTTCTGGTCACAGCTCAGTGGCATCCAGACAGACCACTCTACAGTGAAGGCAGCCATCTTCCCACACTGGCCCACTGACTGGGCTTGAAGTGTGGTTTGCTGCCATTGGGGAACTGAGCATTACTGTTTTGTTTTAATTGATTTGCATTTAAATGTAAGTAGTCACATGTGACTGGTGGTAGCATACAGCTTGAACTGTCCCTGGCTTTTTTCTGTGCATTTCCGGGTTGGAGTGCTGAGGGGCTATTTTGCATTTTCCAATTTTGCATTCATTTCCATGTTGATGTATTCTGCTGTTTGCTTTTTCTCCCACTGAACATTATATTTTGGGAGTCCTTTGAGACCAGGCCATAGAGATCTGCTTTAATCTTTAATTTTTTTAAAAAATTACATTTACTCGTGTGTGTGCATGTGCGCACGCGTGCACATATGTGGCAGTCAGAGAACAACTTTTAGGAGTCAGTTCTTTCCTTCCACCATGTGGGTCCCAGGGATCAACCTCAAGTCATCAGGCTTGGTGGCAGGTACCTTCATTGTCTGAGCCATCTGAGTCATGTCAGCCCCTGCCTCAAGCTTTTAAGTTCTACTTGGAATTCCACAGTACAGATGGGCCATAAATTGTTCAGTCAGTCCCTATTGAGAGACATCTAGATGCCATTCAGTTTGACTCTAATAGAGCTGCAGCTAGGAGTGGCATGCTCCTGGAATGGAGACAGGACTGCAGCAAATAGGAGGCCAGCCAGGGCTAGATAGCAAGACCATCTTAAAGAAAAAAATAGTTCATCTGGGTGCAGTGGAACACGTCTGGAATCTTTGTACTTTGGGAACTGGAGACAGAAGGATCAGAAATTTGAGTCATTCTTGGCTATGTAGCAAGTTAAAGGCTAGACTGTTCTACATGAAACCCTGTCTCAAAAGAAAGAGAGAGGGAGAAAGGGGCTGGAGAGATGGCTTAGCAGCTAAAAGCACTGGCTGCTCTTGTGGAGGACCGGGTTCGATTTCCAGTGCCCACATGATGGCTAGCAACCCTCCATAAGTCCAGTTCCAGGTGATCTGACACCCTCCTCCAAGGGCATTGCATGACACAGGTGCACTTAAATATATGTAGGCAATACACTCATACACATAAAATAAAAACAATAAATAATTTTTTTTGAGACAGGGTCTTCCTGTAGCCCCATCCGACCTGGAACTCATTATGTAGACCAGGCTAGCATTGAACTTACAGAAATCAGCCTGCCTCTGCTTCTTGAGTGCTGGGATTAAAGGCATGTGCCACCATGCCCAGTCAGATTTCCTATTTTGGGGTTATAGACACTCAAGCTATGCTAATAAATAGCTTCTACTTTATCATAGTTTTCTTTTAGGGAGGGGATTGGTATAGGGTCACACGCTGTAGCCTTTGCTAACTTAAGATTATGTAGCCCAGGCTGTCCTCAAACTTGGAACAATCTTCCTGTCTCAACCTCCCAAGTGTTTGAATTATAGCTGTGTGCTACCGTACTATATAATACCTTCTATTGTTTTTTTGAAAAATTTAAAAAATTTTATCTATTTATTTTTATGTATATATGTATAAGTATTCTGCCTGCATGTATACATGTACCTGTGTGTGCAATGCTCATGGAAGCCAGAAGAGGGTATCAGATCCCCTGGAACTGGAGTTACAAATGGCTGTTAGCCACCATGTGAATGCTGGGAATTGAACCCAGGTCCTCTACAAGAGCAGAGGTTAGAGTGCTCTTAACAGCTGAGTCATCTCTCCAGCCTGCTCCCTTTTCTAATTTTTAAAATATTTTATTAGCATTGCTTTCTTTTAAAATAACATGATTACATTGAAAAACTGTATAAGTTGGAGAATTTGGAAAGGCAGTGAATGGTAGCGATAGTCACAAATTTCACATTATTGTTGAAGCTTGGTAGTACAGTTATGTCAGTAAATAATGTTCAAAGATTATAGTAGATGTTAAGGTTCAGATAGCCCTGCTCCCTCACCAACAGGGTCCCAAGGACTTCTCATGCTCCTGAGAAAAGGGAACTGAGCACCTTGGTCTTTGAAGTCAAGAGAAGCAGACCTTTCTCCACTGTTTGGCCAACACAGCAGGCTTCCCCTTTGATCTCTAAAGAGAACAGGTTTTAACAGTCCAGCTCTCCCACTTTCCCCCACCCAACTTTTAAAAAAATCTTCCTGCCTTCTGCAGGAAGCAGAAGCCTCCTTTTTTAAAATACCCCAGCTCAAGATCCGGGCAGACATTTTCCCTGCCCGGAAGGGAATCTGTACCATGTGTTCCTTTGCTAATAAACTCTATTTTGATGGAGTTTTATCTGTGTCCTGGTGCCTCCTCCTCCATTCACTCATTCTCCGCCAACTTTTTACCTATCGGTAGACATATAGAAATACAAATTTACATTCTAAAATACAGTTACATAATTTTTAGTTTGAGAATTATATCAGTTTAGTTATTTTAGTATTTTTGCTGTAATTTTTTTTTTTTTTTTTTGGTTTTTTTGAGAGAGTCTCCCTGTAGCCCCAGCTGGCCCAGAACTCACTGTGTAGACCAGGCTGACCTTAATCTCACAGAGATTCACCTGCTTATGTCGCCCGAGTGCTAAGATTAAAGGCCTGTGCCACCAAACCTGGCTCCAGACTGTGATTCTTATCTCTAGAAGTTCAATTAATATTTCACATTTTCTGTAGGGCATAAGTGAAGGGACACGGGTCTGGGGAAGAGTAATAGAGAAATAATGGAAAGCTTCTTGGTGCCTGGGAACAGGAAAGGTCCAACATCAAGGCTTGGATAGAGTCAAGAACACAGTTGGCCTTCAGGGGAGGTTGGAGAACCATTCTAGAGAATGTCCTCCCAAGGCCAGAATCTTCAAATGACAGAAACCACCCCTGTCTCCAGCATAAGCCCAACAGAGAGGCAAAGCCACTGCCATACACAACCTGGGATCTCAGGGAGCCTGTGGAGAATGCAGCCACTCAGAGCAGGCTTAAAGTGCTATCTGACACTGGGAAGTCCTCCATCCTCCAGTCAGCCTCACCATCAGCCTACCAGGCCCAAGGGAGGGCCCACAGCTCCAGCTCATGACAAGGGATCACAACTCCAGGCTCAGGGGATGGGACCAACTCTCAGGAATGAACACAATTCTGGTACCTTCTATTGTTTTTTGTGTGTGTGTTTTTGAGAGAGGCTCTCAGGCCAGCTAGTCTGGCCTCCAACCTACAAGGTAACCAAGAATGACCTTGAACTTATTCTCCAGCCTCCATCTCTTGAGTGTTGGGATTGCAAGCATGAGCTACCACATCTGGTTTCTTTGGTGCTGGAACTGGAACCCAAGGCTTAGTGCTTGCTAGGCAAGCACTTTATCAACAGAGTCTCATCCCTAGCCCCAAGACTTTTGTTTGATTGGTTGGTTGTTTGAGACAAGATTTCACCGTATAGCTGGCTGGCCTGGAACTCACTGAGATTCACCTGCCTCTGCCTCCCAAGTGCTGGGATTAAAGGTGTGTGCTACTATGCCTGGCTGTACAAGTGTTTTGATTGCCTATATGATACTGGTAAGTATGTAGTGCCCTGGAAGCCTGGAAGAGCCGCCATGTGGGTGCTGGGAGTTGAACCTAGTCCTCCGGAAGAATAGCAAGTGCTTTTAACCCTTGAACCATCTTTCTTCTCTAGCCCCCAAAGTTACTTCTTTCTCCTGTTTCCATTCTGCACTCCTTGGAAGGAAGTCATTGCAAACAGTCCACGCCCAAGAAGTGGGGAGTAGCTACTTAAATATTTGGACATTTCTCTATGAGATTGCTTTGTTTTTAATGTTTTCCTACAGCTTTTTGGTTGTTTGTTTGTTTTTGAGACAGGGTCTCCCTGCAGCCCCAGCTGGCCTGGAACTCACTATTTAGCTCATCCCTAGCCCCAAGACTTTTGTTTGATTGGTTGGTTGTTTGAGACAAGATTTCACCGTATAGCTGGCTGGCCTGGAACTCACTGAGATTCACCTGCCTCTGCCTCCCAAGTGCTGGGATTAAAGGTGTGTGCTACTATGCCTGGTCTAATAACTACTGCTTTAATAATAATAATTGCTCATATTTGTTGAACCTTTATTGTGTGTCACACATTGCTCTAAGCCAATCACCTGTATTTATGCATCTCCACACACCCCCCCCCGCCCCCTACCAAGTACCAGGATGGAACTCAAGGCCTCAGGCATGGTAGACAAGACCTCTACCACTGAGCTACAGCCCTGTCACAATTCAGTTCTTATTACAGTTTAATAATTTTTTTCTTTGTTGTCTCTACAGTACAGATCCTGAAAGCAAGGGTCAGTTTCAGAAATTAAATTTTTTTATTTATTATTTGTATTTTATGTGTATGAATGTATTGCCTGCATGTATATAAGTGCATCTGTGTCATGCAATGCCTGTGGAGGTCTGAAGAGGACGTCAAATTCCCCTGGCACTGGAGTTACAGATGGTTGCCAGGTGCCATGTAGGTGCTGAAAATCAAACCCAGGTCCTCTGCAAGAGCAGCCAGTGCTCTTAATCATTGAGCCATCTCTCCAGGCCCCTCAGTTTCAGAAATCTGTCCCAAATTACATAGCCAGTAAATAAAAAAGGCAGCATTTGAACCCAGAACCTCCGGAGCCTGCATGCCTGATTCCTATTCTCCTAGCTCCTGTTACACCTGTCTGCAGTGGGACTCCTGTCACACATCATGTGTCTGCCGGCCCCCAGCTACCACTCCAGAGCTCTTTATCCAGGATGATGAGGTCCATCCTCCTGGACCACGCCCCTTCTCTTCAGTCCCCTAACTCCCAGGCCAGCGAAATACTCAGAGCCCTCTGGAGACAGCAAGAAAGGAGCATGTGAGAGGAGTTACATAAGCTGGTGGAAAGCAAGACCCGCCCTGCTGACTGGAAGCTAGCAGGAATCACACAGAGCTTCCTGGAATCCAGAGCCGAGCTGCCAAGAAACGGGCCTCCTGTCTTTGGAACAATTGAATGTCACTGGGGTAACCCAATACTGCTGGCCAGAGAGGCTCCTGCCCACGGACTCACTGTGCAGCCTGTGTGAGCCAGGCCAGACTCCAAAGGAAGAAAGGGCCTGGCGGGGTGCCCTGCAAGGCCATCTAAGGAGACACCATACAGTCAGTCCCAGCGCTCTCTGTGGGCCCCTACCTAACAAGAAACAAATCATAGACTGGGGGGCATTCTTGGCTGAGACTCAGGCCCAGGGACAGTGAACAAGGAGGGCTCCACCTTAGCAGGTAAGGCCTGAACTCCTAAGCTAGCATCCCTAGATTTTCTCTCTGTTCACCTGTGGGCATGGCATAACCGCTCTTAAGATTCAGGTCCCTTTGGCAGAAAGTGAATAAAAATAGGTCATCAAAAACCAGCCATGGTGTTACATGCCTGTAATCCCAGCACTGCTGAGGTGGAGACAAGGGGATCCAAAGTTCAAGGTCACCCTAGATTACACAGTTAGTTCAAGGCCAGCCTGAGATACCTGAGACCCTGTCTCAACAGGAAAAAACAGAAAAAACAAACTGGGTCATGTGGCATGCACCTATGAAGCCAGTACTTGGGACGCTGAAGCAGGAGGATTGCTGCAAGCTCCAAGCCAGCCATGATTACATGAAGAGACTGTCTCAAAACAAGAAGAGGAAGAGGAGAAAGAAGAAGAAAGGGACAAAAATGTTACAAAGAATCACATTTGACCCAGGGTGGTAAATCTTTTAGGTAAAGAATCACAAGGTAACTATTTCAGGCTTTAGGGTCCCCTAGTCTCTACTAGAACAAAGGAAGGAGATGGGTAGGGTGGCATGCCATTAACACTTTTTGTTTAGGACACTGAAATTAGAATTTCATATAATTTTCTTGTGTCACAAATATATGTATTTTTTTTAATTTTTGCTTTATTTTTATGTGCATGCATGTATTATGTGCATGTATGCAAGTGCACCCTCGTCCTACAATGCCCACAGAGGACAGAAGAGGGCATTGGATTCCCTGGAACTGAAGTTACAGATGGTTGTTAGTCTCTGTGTAGGTGCTGGGAATTGAACCCAGGTCTTCCTTAAGAGCAGCCAGTGCTCTTAAACACTGAGTCATCTCTCTTGCCTCTACCTCCCCAGTGTTGGGATTACAGGTGTATGCTGTGGAGCCCAGTCAATATATTTTTCTTTAGCCTTTTTGTTTTGTTTGTTTGAGATAGACTATCACTCTGTAGCCCCAGCTGGCCCGGAACTCAGGATTTAAACCAGGCTGACCTCCATCTCACAGCTTGCCTCTGCCTTCCCAGTGCTGGCATTAAAAGTATATATCATCACACCCAGCTTTTGTAACCATTTTTTAAAAATGTAAAAAGCTCTGGGCTAGAGGGCACTTCTTACATACGTTTTTCTTTAATTTTATTTATTATTTTTATTTTATGTGTATGCGTGTATTGCCCGCATGTAGGTAAGTGCACCTGTGTCGCGCAATGCCCATGGGGGTCAGAAGAGGCTGTCGGATCCCCTGGGACTGGAGTTATGGATAGTTGTTCACTGCCATGTGGGTGCTGGGATACGAACCCGGGTCTTCTGCAAGAACAGCCAGTGTTCTTAACCGCTGAGCCGTCTCTCCAGCCCTGATACGTATGTTTTTATCACACATGCCCTTCTCCAGTTCTCCACGCCCCCAACTCCCCCACCTTCTCCCAACTTCAACTTCATGTCTTTTCCTAACTCACTAAGTCCAATTAATGTTCCATGTCTGTATGTGCATGGCATGGAGCCATCCACTAGAACTTGGGAAAGCTACCAGGGCAAAGAATCTTGTTCTAAAATAGTCCTCACTTATCTAAACTACTCGTGATACTTTTATTGATTTCTGTTGTTTTTTTGTTTTTGTTTGTTTAGAACAGGATCAGTTTAGCATCAAACTAGCTCTCTGATCTTGGTCAACTTGCCTCTCCTCTCTCTCTTTTCTTTTTTTGAGGGGCAGTGAGTGGGAAGCACAGTCTTAAGAACTCTAGCCCAGGCTGACCTGGAACTCACCCACCTGGCCTTGAGCTCCATGATGATTCTCCTACCTCACCCTCCCAAGTGCTGGGATTATAGGTGTGAGCCATCATGTCCAGTCCCATGTGAATCTTCCAAGGTCTCTGCTTTAACTCAGTCTCCCTAAGATCCCTCATCTTCATGAAAGGGAAGAGGTCAAGGAGAGGGCTGGAGAGATGGCTCAGCGGTAAGGGCACTTGCTGCTCTTCCAGAGGCGTTTGCATCCCAGCACCCAGGTCACAACCTACACTAGCTCCAGCTCCAGGTGGTCCAACACCCTCTTCTGGCCTCTGCAGGTACCGGTACACAAGTACACAGACACACACACACACATGAACAAATAAAAATATTATTTAATTTTTAAAAAGAGGTCAAAGAGGCTCAGTTGCTTCTTACTAGTAGGGGAGGACAGAGCCAGCATCTGACCTGGATAACCAGCCCAGGCCTCTGCCCACTCCTCCAGCCTTGCCTGGTATCCTGTGTCATACCACATTTGGTTTCATTTCCACTCGGGGGCATGTGGACTGTCTCTTTTTTTCAGGGCACCAGTTATCCCTGTCTGATTGTTCCTTTAAAAAACACCTGTACATGGAATGAGGTCAAAGGGCACTGGTGAGGGACACCTCTGTTACAGCAGGTGACTGGGCCTGGGAGTGCTCTCCTTGCTAAGCAGTACAGGTCAGGGTCAGATCCAGCTCAGAGTCTGAAAGTCCTCACCTCACAGCAGACCTTGAACTGCAGCCATGATGGAACTGGTTAGTCTATCTCCCTCATGGTACTCAACTGAAACAGATGTAATTTCCATTCCCTGGATCAGTGGGAATCCCCACTTCTCTCTTTCCCACAGAGGCTCTCAAAAGAGAGAACAAGGGCCGGGCGTGGTGGCGCACGCCTGTAGTCAGGAGCACTCGGGAGGCAGAGGCAGGCGGATCTCTGAGTTCAAGGCCAGCCTGGTCTACATAGTGAGTTCCAAGACAGCTGGGGCTACAGGGAGACCCTGCTTCAAAAAGACCGAAAAAAAAAGAAAAAGAGAATCCAGGGAAGGATGGACCCAGGTCCCAGGACCCCTGGGAATGTAGCAGAGATACAGTCATCTCAGTCCTAGTGTTTTACAGAACAGGATCCACTCTAACCAGCTCAGATGAGAAGCTGGTGGCCCAAGGGTCTCTGTCCAGAGCGACTACATGACAGGATCCTGATTAAATCCATTTACTAGAAAGGATGATCATGTCCTCACTCACTGAAAACAGCAGAATGGAGCTGAGGATAGAACTCAGTGGTAGAACATTCACCTAGCACATGTGAGGGCCTGGGTTTGATCCCCAGTACCATCACCACCATCACCAAAAAAATAGAGCAACAAAAACCAGGTGTGGTGGCACATCCTGTAACCTGTAACCCCAGTACCCAAGAGGCTGAGGCCTGCCATGATTTGAGGTCTGTCTGCCATGCACATGCTCCACACTTGTTCGCTCGTGGGCACATGTGCACACGCACACACACATGCATACACACACACACACACACACACACACACACACACTGATCCCAAGGGTTAAAATGCCACCCCAGGGGTAGTCCCTCCATTCCCAGCTGTGTCCCTGTGAGAACCCCACCTTCAGGGGTCAAGGGGTCAAGGTGGCCACCAGCAACCTCTCAACAACCACAGGACCAAGACTCTGTCTTCTCATTGATTTCCACAGTAAATCCCAGAACAGTGTCACTGGTTTGAACTGGGTCACATATTCATCTTTGACCCAATCAGTGTGGCCTCAGGGTTGTAAAAGACTGTTATTGGCCAGCCTAGAGTCTGGGCAAGAGGTGTCAGCTGTTCCTCAATGCCGAACAAGGAGAGCTGTCCAGGAAGAAGGTGCGTTAAAGCTCAGACGGCCAAAGCGCTGAGTAGCAGTGGTACCACCAGCTGTCCTGTTTGGAGACCCTCTGCATCTCATGTCAAGCTGGAGATGGAGGTCTGGGATGTGGGGTGGTGCTCATTCCTGATCCAGGGCCAACAAAGTCAGGTGTCCTGTGTCTCTTCCCCTCTGCGCACCAGCTCTTCATCTCTGTTCCTTTCCTTTCTCTCGTCTTTCAGAGGCCCTCACCTAACATGGCTGCACACAGTGTCCAAACACAATCCTTCCCTTAAGCAGCAGCCCACAAGAGCTCTCTGATTCCAGGCCTTCACATTCTCATCCAGTCAAGTGCCCACCCTCATGCTGTTGCCTTGGCTGGAGGTCAGGGTCCTGTGGCTTGTCAGCCTGGCTTCCTGGGCTGCACACACACGTTTCAGAAGAAAGAGGTCCCAGGGATGGAGTGGATGCCAGGAGACCTGTCCCTGAAGCTGAGTAGCTGAGACAGGTGGTCTGCAGAATTCACTTCCAAAGGACAGGTGGCTCTTGTGCGTGGAGTGGGGCAGATAGGCCAGACTGCTGGGAGAAGGTGGGGAGGCGGCTATCTGAGCAAGGCAGGACATAATAGCAGAGTATAATACAAAGCAGTCCTGGTGGGCGTGGTGGTGCTCCCAGCACTTAGGAGGTGGAGACAGGTGGAGTTCTGTGAGATCAAGGTTAGTGTGCTCTACATAGTGAGTTCCAGACCAGCTGTGGCTACAGGGAGACCCTGTTTCAAAAAGACACACAAAAAAGCAGTCCTAATAACTATTACCATTTGGAAGCCTGTTTTGGGCCAGGCTTTTCCTCAGATACTGATTTTTATTTTATTTGTTGATACAGGGTCTCACTGTAGCCCACACTGGCCTCAAACTTGATATGTAGGTAAGGATGACGTTGAATCTCTTGTGTTTGGTGGTGGGTATGCTTGTATAGATGGGGGTGACTATGCCCATATAGTCATGTATGGAGGCCAGAGTTCAATGTCAATGCCAAGTGTTTTTTCTTCAATGACTCTCTACCTTTTTAAAAAATATATATTTTATGCAGGGCGTGGTGGTGCACACCTTTAATCCCAGCACTTGGGAGGCAGAGGCAGGCAGATCTCTGTGAGTTCGAGGCCAGCCTGGTCTACGTAATAAGTTCCAGGACAGCTGGGGCTACAGGAAGATCCTGTCTCAAAAAGACCAGTGTATGAGTGTTTTGTCTGCGTGTATGTAAGTGCACCATGTGCATATGTGCAATGCCCTGCAGAGGCCAGAAGAAAGTGTTAGATCCCCTGGGACTAGAGTCACAGAGGCTTGTTAGCTGCCATGCAGATGCAGAGAATGGAACCTGGCTCCTCTGGAAGAGCAGCCAGTGTTCTTAACTGCTGAGCCAGGTCCCTGCCCCCCCCCCCCCTTTTTTTTTGAAAGACAATGTCTTCCTGTAGCTCTAGCTGGCCTGGTGCTTGCTATGTAAACCATACTGGTCTTCCATCTCAGAGATCTACCTGCCTTTGCCTCCTGAGTGCTGGGGTTAAAGGCGTGCACCACCACACCCAGGTCCACCTTATTTGGTCTTTTTGAGACAGGGTCTCCCTATAGCCCCAGCTGGACTGGAACTCACTATGTAGACCAGGCTGGCCTTGAACTCACAGACATCTGCCTGCCTCTGCCTCCTGAGTGCTGGGATTAAAGGTGTGCACTCCATGCCCGGCATTCACCACCTTATTTTTTCAGACAGGGTCTCTCAGCAAACCTTGGAGAGGGAGTAAGAGGGAGAGAGAGAAGAGGTGGGAGGGAAGAGAAGGAGAGGAGAAAGAGGGGAGAGAGAGACAGGGACAGAGAAAGATAGAGACCAAGGGGGGGAGAAGAAGGAGGAGAGGGAGAGAGGGAAAGAGGGAGAGGGAGATGAGAGAGGAAGGAGAAGGAAAGAGAGGGGAAGAGAGGAAGATTCATCAGGGCAGGTGTGTGTGTGTGTGTGTGTGTGTGTGTGTGTGTGTGTGTGTGTATGTATGTGTGTTCAAGGGGCCTCAGGGACAGTTACAGTCACACAAGGATACCCATCCATGGGAAAAGGGATACAGGGTTTCCACAGCCTTTTCTGGTCACAGGACTTTTTCCTATCACTTACTGATGCTCAGGCCCCAAGGAGTTCCCACCCCAAGACACACAGAGGAGCCACCAGTGAGAAGACAGCACTGATGCTAGAACAGAAGCATCCCCATGTAGCTGTCACTTGTTGCTAGGCAAGTTTCTCAAAGCTCCCTTTTTCTTTAGAAATTCTACTAGAATCAAATATCCAAGAAAAGAAAGTTTCTGTCTCCCTGCACCTCTGTCCCCAGGGCATTGAGACCAGCCTCAGGCATCTCCTTCGGAGAAGATTTAGACAGACAGAAAGTCAGTGTACAGCACCCTTCAAAAACCAGTCACAGCCTATTCCTCCTTTCTGGGGCCTAGATCCGTTTACAGTGCAGGAAATAAAGCCACTGCCTTTTATGTGCATAGCCTGGCAATTCATGGAAGCGTATCCAGGCTCCAAATAACTTGAGTTTGCTTGATTTTTTTTTTCTTGGCAAAGTAATACAAAATTAAGGTGGGGAGGAATGTTAAATATTTAATATTAAGCATTAAAAAGAGGCCTGCTAACATTTTGTTGGATCATGATGCTGAGACTATGATAATAGTGAAAGTCCAGGGCTGATGAGATGGTTCAGCAGGTAAAGGTGCTTGTGGCCAAACCTGACAACCTGAGTTCAGTTCCTGGGACCCACATGGTGAAAGGAAAGAACCGATTCCCATAAGTTGTCTTCTAACCTTCACATGTACACTGTGGCACATACACATAAATAGATAAATGTAAAAAGAAAAATGTTTAAACCGGCCGTGGTGCCCCATACCTGTCATCCCAGCACTCGGGGAGGCAGAGGCAGGACGATCACTGCAACTTTGAGGTTGGCTTCAGCTACATAGGGAGTTCCAGGCCAGCCTGTTCTACTTGAGACTTATCTCAAAAAAACAAACACTACCCATGTAGCATGTACTTATCAATAGAAATGAAGATTTTTTTTTTTAATTGCCGGGCATAAAGGGAGTGGTAGCTCATACCCAACAAGCCAGGTACTTCTTTTTTTTAATATTTTATTATTTTTATTTTATGTGTATGCATGTATTGCCTGTGTGTAGGTAAGTGCCCCCGTGTCGTGCAATGCCTGTGGAGTACAGAAGAGGCTGTGGGATCCCCTGGAACTGGAGTTACGGACAGTTGTTAGTTGTCATGTGGATGCTGGGATTCGAACCTGGGTCTTCTGCAAGAACAACCAGTGTTCTTAACAACCAGTGTTCTTCTTAACCGCTGAGCCATCTCTCCAGCCCCAAGCCAGGTACTTTACTTTTTTTTTTTTTTTTTTGCCTTTTTGAGACAGGGTCTCCCTGTAGCCCCAGCTGTCCTGGAACTCACTATGTAGACCGGGCTGGCCTTGAACTCACAGAGATCCGCCTGCCTCTGCCTCCCAAGTGCTGGGATTAAAGGCATGCGCCACCATTCCTGGCTGCCAGGTACTTCTTAAACTTTGTAATCCAGGTCCCACTGAGGCTGGTGGAGAGTGCCTGACTAGCTGGGATGGACACTATTACAGAGTCCTAGAACTGGTCAAGCGCTTAACCCTAAGTGACACATCTTCAATGCAACCTCTCCACACAGGATTGATGCATCTCTCAACTTTCACCAGAGAAGTTTCCTCATACAGAAAATGGAGATTAACACAGAAACACACAACTGGCCAATGTACAGAGAACAAGAGGCCACAGAGTGCTCATCCCTGAATAGGACACCTCCTTCAAACCTCTGCCTCAAAGCTCAGGATCACTGCAGAAGAGGAGGTAGAAAGATTGTGTGGGTAGATAACCACCAGGAAACAGTTTCCAGACAGCTGGGCATTTACTCATGAACTCACAGCAATGGTAACAGCATGCACAAGTCCTACGCAAACTCAAACCAGAAAAAATCTTAGCAGAGATATGGGGAAGTGAGTAAGAAATCCCAACCCGATCTAAGGAACTTTTGGCACTTGATGACTGCTGGGAGGGGGAAAGACAGTGTCTTACAGGGATGGGACTCTTGGTGGGCCAGGTGGAAGGACTTTTAGGAGCACAAATCAGACTCTATAGGCCATGTTATATACATAAGAGAGAACATTAAATTGGGCGGGGCAGGGGGCAGAGGCAGAGGAAGGAGATGAAGATAGGGGAAGGGATCTAAAAAATTGCAAAAACTCAATTAAAAATCTCTCTCTCTCTTTTTTTTTTTTTTTTTTCTTTTTTGAGTCAGGGTCTCCCATAGCCTCAGCTGGCCTGGGAACTCACTAATATAGACCAGGCTGGCTTCAGTCTTACAGAGATCCACCTGCCTCTGCCTCCTGTGTGCTGGGATTAAAGGTGTGAACCACCTCACCTGGCCTGCTTGCTTGCTTTTTCTCTTTCTTTCTTTCTTTCTTTCTTTCTTTCTTTCTTTCTTTCTTTCTTTCTCTCTTTCTTTCTCTCTCTCTCTCTCTCTTCCTTCCTTCCTTTCTTTTTCTTCTGTCTTTCTCTCTTTCTCTCTCTTTTTTGCACTCTATCGAGTTCAGCTTTTTACATGGATTCTGGGGACCCACCTCTGGTTTGCATGGCAAGTACTTTACAGACTGAGCTAGCTCCCCAGGCCCCTTATCCTAGATATTGTCATTATGCTTGAATTTTTCTAATTTGGGGTAAATTAGGAAACCTAGCTAATAAGACTTCAAAAGCCAGTGGAACAGGGGCTAGAGAGTTGGCTCAGCAGTTGACTGCTCTTGCAGAGGACCTGGGTTTGATACCCAGTACCCACATGGCAGCAGACAACCACCTATAACTCCAGTTCCAGGGAAATCTGGTGCCCTCTTCTGACCTCTGAGGGTATTGCACAATACAGGTGCACTCACGTACATGCAGGCAATACACTCATACACATAAAATACAAATAATAAATAAAATATATATTTTTTTAAAAAGTCAGTGGAACAACTGAGTTTTACATTTCTTTGACATGCAGGAAGTAAGTACATTTCATCTGGCAAGCAACCCGATCAGGCAGAAATTTTCTCCAAGAAGCAAAGAAATAAATGACAACCTCGGGGTCGGGGATTTAGCTCAGTGGTAGAGCACTTGCCTAGCAAGCTCAAGGCCCTGGGTTCGGTCCTCAGCTCCAAAAAAAAAAAAAAAAAAGACAAAATAAATGACAACTTCAAGTGCTGACAGGTCTGAGGTGGTCCAACACTGCATCCAAGCTCTGAAGAGGTTCAACACCCATCACGTTCTGCCTACCAGGCAGCTAGCCTAGCCCAGCCCTTCATTTCAAAGGGTCTCCAGGAAAGGTAACCTGGCACCTTGAAGTTCTTTTAAAAGTCTAGTTCAAATGATTGCTCCTTCCTCCTCTTCAAAGACCATTCAGAAAATGTGGTACCTCAAAGATGGTCTTGGTATTTGTTTCACACATCCGAAAGCTGAGATTTGGGGAGAGGAAGTTTTTCCAAGGTCACCCATTGTCAATTGGTGACAAGATGTGAGTCACCAAGCATCCCCATCTCTCACTGTGGCTCCTTGATATTCTTGTCCTGCCCAGGGTCCTTTGTTCTCCACTGTCTTCCTGCCCAAATGGTCTCTCTTGTTCTCAAAGTGTTAGCACTAGGAGAGCTCCTAAGGAAAAAAACAAAAACCAAAAAACCCAACTTCACCAGGGGCTATAGCTTAGTTAACATAGTGTTCACCTAGCATGTATTCAATCCCCAGTACTGCATAAACCAGGCATGGTGGTGTATACCAGTAACCCCAGTACTTGGGAAGATGGAGGAGGACCAGAAATTTAAGGTCATCCTCTGCTACAAAGCAAGTTTGAAGCTTATTTTAGATTATTTATTTATTTTAAGACAAGGTCTCCCCATGTAGCCCAGGCTAGGCTGGAACTCAGGTTCCTCAGTGCTGGGATTACAGGTGTTCACTATGCCTGGCTGTTTGTTTGCTTATAAACACAAGGTGTCATGTAGCCCAGACTGGCCAGGAACTCAATATATAGGCAAGGATAACCTTGAACATTTTGTTTGAGACAGGATCTTACTTTGTAGCCCAAGTTGCCTGGAAATTGTTTTGTAACCTAGGCTGGTCTCCGACCCTGATAATCCTCCTGCCTCCAGGTCCCAAGTGCTGGGATTACAGGTATGTATCACCATGCCTGGTTTGTACAGTGCTAGGAATCAAACCCAGGGCTTTGTGCACGCTATCAATCAGCCCCTTCCTTCCTTCCCGCCCTTCCTCCCTCCCTCCCTTCCTTCCTTCCCTTCTTTCTTGTTCTAGAGGTAGAACTCAGGGCCTCTCTCCTACCAGGCCAGCATTCTATCCCTGAGCTGTACCCTCATCCCTAGACGTTTTGTGGGGGTTTTGTTGTTGTTGTTTTTAGCGCATGTCAGTATAAGCACATGGACTAGCCCACTGTGACCCTCTATCATCATTGCTTGCATAAGGCAACTTTCAAGAACGTTACAAAAACTCAGCCTGTAGTGACAGAATCTCAATGAATTATTGATGCTTATCATGGGCAAAAGCTTCTTTTCCAGCATTTAAAGAACAAAGCCAGAGAGGCTGTCCTGCCAAGAGCCAGGGAGCTCTCTGGGTAGCCATGCCCCCTGGGCACCACTGTCCCACCTGAAGTCTCTCTCTTCACATGCTTTGGGCTGGGGGGGGGGGTCACCTGATGCCCAGTAACAAGCAGCATCCCTCAGGAGCACTGGGCCTGCCACTCGCCCAGGGGGCCACAAGTAGTGCATATGTGACCCCACAGCCATCAACAGTAACAGCCCAGTGCCATGTCTTCAAGTCTTCCCGTCTGTTTGAGGCATGGCTCTGCTGACAAGCAGGAACGTTGAACTTGGCCCTGTGTAGAGCCTCCATCATGCTGCCTACTTTTGAAGTTTGGTGTGGATGGACATGACTTGATTAATATGAGCCCAGGTCACTGTGCCCTGGGGCTTCCCAAAGGTACCCTACAAAGATGTCTGGAGCCTAGACTGGGGACAGCACTCAATCAGAGACACAAATTTCTACTGGAAAGCACTACCTCTCCAGAGTCCCTGAGGGCAACCCACACAAGCACCAGCTACTCACACCTTCAACAAAACTTCAGTGTGCAAGACATTGCATACCCTCCCCCACAATGACACATTTTGTTTTAGACAGTTTAAGTGATATTATTTTGCCTTAAAAACAATACCTCCCAGCCAGACGTGGTGGTGCACACCTTTAATCCCAGCACTCAAACAGAGGAAGGCAGATCTCTGTGAGTTCAAGGCCAGCTTGGTCTACACAGTGAGTTCCAGGACAGCTGGAGCTACAGGGAGACCCTGTCTCAAAAAGACCAAAAAAAAAAGAAGCCCCTTTCAAAAAAAAAAAAAAAAAAAAAAAAAAAAAAAAAAGTAAATAAATAAAATAATCTTAGGGCCTGTCAACAAAATTTATGACTATGTGGTGAAGTCATCTGGGCTGGGCCCGAAACTCTGACTTTTGGACAAGCCCCTTTCTCACCCTCCACATCGGTAGGTGTTTCTGTCCTCAGAATTTATGCTTCTAGTCTAGAGAAAGGAAGGCCATGCATTCTGCCAGGAGTCCACTCTGTCACAACACCCCTTCTCAGCAAAGTGGAGGGAAATACTTCCCACTCTTTTCAAAGACCTGAGTGAGAAATGGGAAGATGATGTGTCAATCAGCCTACTGGTCACCAGTGCACACCTCTGCAACTACCTTCCTGCACTCTCCAGGCTGCTGGGGCTGCTAAAGCAAATGAAACTCAAGACAAGTGCCCTTCCTATCCAAACCCAGAGACTGCAAAGCCCACAGCTTTGGGGCCAGGCAGGGAAAGTGGAGAGAGCTCAGCCCCAGCCTCAGAGGGAAGTTAAATTTGGGGTATGTAGCACATAGGTTTGCACATGAGCCACCAAGACCTGATGTCTCTTCTTCACTCAACAGGGTCATCCTCTACTGTAGCTGAATTCCCCAGAACCTCTAGGTTTCCAAGAAACCATCCTGGGCTCATGTGGGTCTTCTGCAAGATGTTTGTAGATGGGAACATCTATGTTAGAAATGGAAAAAGGGAACTGGAGAGAGGGCTCAATGGTTAAGGACACTGACTGCTCTTACAGAGGACCAGGTTTGGTCTCCTAGAACCCACATACTGCCTAACAACCATCTGTAACTCCAATTCCAATTCTGGTCCCCAAGGGCACCTGCATGCACACAGTACATATACATACATGCAGGCAGAGCGTTCATCTACATAAAATAGAAACAAGTATCTCAAACTAGTAAACTAATACCTGAAGTACTTAAAAAAAAAAAAAAGAGGCATGGTGGCATATGCCTTGAAGCCTAGTACTCAGGAAGCAGAGGCAGGTGGATCTCTGTGAGTTTGAGGCCAAATTGGCCTACATAGCAAGTTCCAGGTCAGCCAGGCCTACCTAGTAGACTCTGTCTCAAAAAGCAAACAAACAAGGGTTGGACAGATGGCTCAACAGTTAAGAGCACTGGCTGCTCTTGACTAGCACCCACCTGGTGGCTAACAATTGTTTGTAACTCCAGTTTCAGGGGATCCAAAGCCCTCTTCTGACCTCCAAGGGCATTGTTCTACATACGTGCCCTTACATACATATAGGTAATACACTCACAAAATAAAAAATAATAAATTTTTTAGAACAAAAAAGAGTCAACTCTGCACAAATTTAGCAAAAGAAATTTTATTTTATTATTATTATCATTATTATTATTATTATTATTATTTTGGTCTTTTTTTTTTTTTTGTTTTTTTGAAGCAGGGTCCCTTTAGTCCCAGCTGTCCTGGAACTCACTATGTAGACCAGGCTGGCCTTGAACTCACAGAGATCTGCCTGCCTCTGCCTCTCAAGTGCTGGGACTACAGGCGTGTGCCACCATACCTGTCTCTTTTTTTAATATCTCATTTATTATTTTTATCTTATGTGTCTGAGTGTATTACCTGCATATATGTAAGTGCACCCATGTCCTGCAGTGGCCTCAGAGGTCAGAAGAGGGTGTCAGATTTTCCTGGAACTGGAGTTATAAACAGTTGTTAGCCACCATGCGAGTGCTGGGAACCAAACCTGGGTCCTCTGCAAGAACAGCCAGTGCTCGTAACTGTTGAGCCATCTCTCCAGCCCCTAGCAAAAGAAATTATATAATACATTTTAGATAAAGGCAGTTACCAGCCTTTGGCCACACAGGAACTCAGTAGGCTTTCTGGTAAGCTCCCCAAGAGCACAGTAACAGCAGGAGGCAACCAGTTCACTAGGAGTATCCCTGTTCACCAAAAGCCCCAGGAGTCATTCAAAGTTCCTCAGGAAAAAGATAATCAGATAAGGGACCAGTTTCAGGAAGGTTTTATAACCTTGGCACAGGTCCAGACCTTCTGGAAAAGTCAGTCACTGGCCTGCTGGGTGGGTCACCTTGAGTTAGATCTCTCCACACCAGACGGCTTTCTTATTCCCTCATTCATTCACCCACTAGTTATAGGTATGACATTAATTCATTCACCAACAAATATGGATTAGGAGGGGCAAAAGTAACTTCACCTTTTTTTTTTTAGACAGGATCTCACTATGTAGCTGTGGCCGGTCTGGACTAGGCTGGCCTAGAACTCACAAAGATCCACCTGCCTCTGCCTCCTGAGTGCTGGGGTTAAAGATCTGTGCCACCATACAGGCTGCACTGCTGGACCTTACATAGGTGCTGGGGACTGAACTCAGGTCCTCAAGCTTATGTGGCAAGTGCTTTACCAACTGAGCCATCTCCCCAGGCCTGGGAAGGTGTGTCATGTTTTAATTTTGGTTTTGAGACAAGGTCTTCTATTACTCGGGCTTGTCTTCAAACTGTTCATCTACCTGCCTCCTCCTCCCAAGTGCTGGGATTATAGGTGAACCAATACATTTGGCTCTGTTTTGTTTTTTTTTTTAAAGACAGAGTCTCACTATGTAGCCCCAGTTGGCCTGGAACTTGCTATATAGACCAGGCTGGACTCAGTCTCACAGAAATCCTCCTGCCTCTGCCTTCTGACTGCTGAAATTAAAGGTGTGCCTCCATGCTCAGCTTTGGTGGGTTTTTTGCAGATTTATTTATTTTAAATTATGTCTATGTCTATGTGCACATGAGTGCAGGTACTCACAGAGGCCAGAGGCATTGGATCCCCTGGAGTTGCAGGTGGTTGTGAACTATCTGATGTTGGTGCTGGGAAATGAACTCCGGTCCTCTGAACTCTAATCTTTTCCAAGAGCAGTATACACTCTTAACCACTGAGCAATTTCTCCAGCACCCAAGTTTTAGTCTTAACTAAATTTATTTTGGTTTTTATTTTGTTTTGCTTTGTTTTTTTGTCTGGTGGGATCTGAACCCAGGGCTCTGGGTGTTCTAAGCATGTGGCCTAGCACTGAGCCACATCCCAGCCCCTAATTACTATTTTATAGTAAGTAGTAACTACCTGCATGTGTAGTAACTTCCACCAGGGTGCTGGACTGCCTCTGTCAGGGGCTTCCCTGTGTGTTTCCAAGTGGACCCTTAGAAAGGTATGGAATTGATTTGCATAAATACTATCACAGCTTAATTTACAATTTTTTAAAAAGGGGATTTAAATGGATGGGGGGTTATGATTGGCCAGAGTAAAGACAATTCAGCAGTGAACAGACAGGACAGCTTCTTGAGACACTGGAAGCAGAGGTGAGAGGCCACTATAAGCCTGGGGATATGTTAATAGCTCAGCAGTAGAGTGCTTTCCCCCACCCCTAGGTCACTACAATGCAATAAAAATGGAAAGCAAAGGTTGCAGGAGAGGTTGATGGTGCTCACCCCAATTCAGGAAGTAAGGGGTGGAGGGTGCACACTGGACTTCACAAGTTAGGCTATGAGCAACAAAACAGTGAAACCAACAAAGAGGAAGAGGGTGGTGTACTGGGAGTAAAATTGCCCTCAGGCACGGCTGGATCCAGGGTTTCACTGTCAGAAAATCTATCTGGTGAGGTAGCTGGGCAGTAAAAGAAACAAGTCTGACCTGAGTATGCTCTCCAGAACCCATGGTGGAAGGAGAGAAAGGACTCCTTTTCAAGTTGTTCTCTGACCACCACCTGTGCACCGTGACACAAGTATACACACACACGTACACACACACACACACACTGAAATAAAATAATTTTAAAATCCATTTCTCCATCATCCTTCCTCGCCCTCTCAGTCCTGCCCTCCCATGCTCTGGTTTACTTTCATACAAGCTTTCTGTGCATGGTGATAAACATGGTCAGTTCCAAATCTGAACTGCTGTGTTTTTACACCTGGTTACTCCAACTCAAAGAGAGCTCCTTTTTCAAAAGAGAAATTCCAGCAAAATCCCAAGAATGGGGTTCATTGATCCAGCTGGAGCCAGTACATCCAAGAACCGGCCATGGAAGCCAAGACATCTCCCAAACCCACGTTATGAGATTGGGGGAGGGGCTGCA
Organism: Nannospalax galili; assembly: GCF_000622305.1. Classification (NCBI taxonomy): domain Eukaryota; kingdom Metazoa; phylum Chordata; class Mammalia; order Rodentia; family Spalacidae; genus Nannospalax; species Nannospalax galili. The sequence goes on from NW_008340043.1 coordinate 565,835, forward strand.
GCTGGAGCTCCATTGATAAAGGGCTTGCCTAGCATGCACGGAGGCCCTGGGTTTCATTCCCAGCACCACATAAAGCTGGGCATGGTGGCACACATCTGTGATCTAACACTCGGGGTGGACACAGGTGGATCATGAGGCCAGCCTGGGCAACAAACAAATGGGGAAGGGGGTGGGTTTTGCGGAGGACAAGGTCTTACTATGTAGCCCTGGCTGGCTTGGAACGCTATATAGACCTGACTAGACTCGAATTCACAGAGATCCACCTGCCTCTGCCTCCTGAGTGCTGAGATTAGAGTGCACCACAATGCCAGCAAGGGTGGCTATTTTCCAGTCAGAGGATCTAAGCGTCACACAGGTAAGACAAAGATCCAAGTGCAAAGAACTTCCTAGAGAGAGTGACCTTTAAGTTGGAAACTCAAGGGTGAGTTGAATTTTACCAGGTGGGAGGAAGGAAGTGACCAGAGCAGGTACAAAGGCCACAGCAGGTACAAAGGTACAGAGAGGTCATTCCAAAATATGTAAGTAGAAAAGGGAGAGGGCACATTGAAGTGGGAAGGTCAGGTGACAGTCAGCTTGGGGACCTGACACTGGAACCGGTTCCTCCTGTCCCTCCCAGCACCCTGACTCAGTCATGGGGTTTCACTGTCCTGCCCCAGGATCAGCTTGTGTGTAGGCCAGTGTGTCTGGTCATGTCACCCCACTGAACCACACCACTGCTCTGGAATGTCAGCTGATTCCAACAAGGCAGACCACAAATCTTCCAAGATTGCATAGGATGAAGAACTCCCAGCAAGCATTGCTAGATGCTGTACCCAGTGGCCATGTGGCCCACAGAGGCTCAGGTGGCTTTAACTGGAAGAAGGGCACTACCTTCTAACAGGTCTGTAGCCTGTTTCAGGCTCAGCCTGGGCTGAGATGCATCTCCTCACAAATCTTGTGGAGGCAATGCATTTGTTAATACCATGCAAGTTTTCATGTATAAAAGACAGGGTTTCGCCGGGCGTGCTGGTACACTCCTGTAGTCCCAGCACTTGGGAGGCAGAGGCAGGCAGATCTCTGTGAGTTCAAGGCCAGCCTGATCTACATAGTGAGTTCCAGCTACAGGAAGACCCTGCTTTAAAAAGACCAAAAAAAACCCAAAACCAAAACAAAACAAAATAACAGGGTTTCAGTCTATGGCCTGGGCTGGCCTGAAACTTGTTATGTAGCCCAGGCTGGACTCAATATTTCCCTTCACACCCCAGACAGGGTCTCATGTAGCCCAGGCTGACCTCAAACTCACTGTGTAGTCAGGATGACCTTGACCTCCTGATCCTCTTGCTTCTTTATCCTTAATGCTAGAGCTACAGGTGTGTATTCTGACCTCCCTCCCCGCCCCTGGCCTTGTGCACGCTATGCACATGTTCTTCTACTGAGCTACACACCCAGCTCCATGATCAATGGTGGATCCTTATTTAAGATATGGGAAAACTCAGACCTGCAGAGTAGACGCAGCATGCCGGAGACACAGCAAAAATGACGGGTGCTCAGAGGCCACTGGAGGGAATGTAAAGTGCTGTGCCCCTTTGGAAAGTAGTCTACAGATCCCCAGAGGTTAAACACAGACTTACAATGTAGCACACCAAGCAACCTAAGTGGCCCACAATTAAAAAACAGAATAACAAACTGAGATCTCTCCACACAAGGGAAACCTAGGTAAAAGAGGCAGGCAGGGCTAGGGATGTACCTTATGCAATACACAGAAACACACACACAGACATACACACAGACACACACACACAGACACAGGCACACACACACACACATAGGCACACAGACACAGACACAAAACTATAAACATGAAAAAAGTTAAGAATTTATTGATAAAGAAAACTGGGTCATAAAGGTTGCTCAGTGGTAAAGGTACTTGCTTCCAGGCTGATGACCTGACTTTGATTCCCAGAACACACGTGATAAAGGAGAGAGCTGACTGCAAGTTGTCCTCTAACTTCCATATGTGCACACATGTATATGCACACACACAAAAATATAAATAAATGTAATTAAAAAATGTTTAAGGGGTTGGGGATTTAGCTCAGTGGGTTGCCTAGCAAGCTCAAGGCCCTGGATTCAGTCCTCAGCTCCGAAAAAAAAAAATGTTTAAATGTATCAATCATCTCAAATTATTGGCTACTCGGAGTCAGAACCCTGTCCTTGGAGACCTCTTTAGGCAATATTTTGGAAGTATCAGCAGAGGTTCTGCCTCCCAAACTTCAGAACATTCTAGAACTTTCACTTCCACCTGCATTAGAAGCCATGCCAAGGCTGTCTTTGGACTCTATAGAGGTTCTCAGTAAGTGCACAACCAGCCGCACCCCGGATCACTCCTCACAGAATACAGTCCACACCCACACAGCTAAAAGCCAGAGCTTGGGTTTTGCTTTTTTTTTTTTTTTTTTTTTAATTTAATAAAGAAGGCTTTCAGAAACATCTCTTTAAAAGTCAAGATCCTACCCAAGGGAGTGCTGAGGCTCTCAAAGCAGGAGGGACCTGTTTAGCTCAGGTGTGGGTTCTGCCCTCAGCAAGCCATCTCTCTTCTCTGAGCCTCAGTTTCCCCTCCATGTGAGTAGAGTTGAGAGGAATAGGACTCATAGGAGTAGAGAGATGGCTCAGTTAGCATGCTTGCCCTGCAAGCACAAGGAGTCGGGAGGAATCCCCAGCATTCACATCAAAGCCAGGCACCATGGCATGGGTCTGTACTCCTAGCTCTGAGGGGAAGAGAGACAGGAGGATCCCTGGGCTTGCTGGGCAACCAGGCCAGCCGAAATGAGAATTCCAGGTTCAGTGAGAGATTGTCTCAAAAAATAAAGTGAAGGGCCTGGAGAGATGGCTCAGTGATTAAGAGCACTGGCTGCTCTGGCAGAGGACCTGAGTTCAGTTCCCAGCACCTACATGGCAGCTAACATCTGTCTGTAACTCCAGTTCTAAGGGACCTGATACCCTCTTTTGGCTTCTACGGGCACAAGGCACGCATGTGGTGCACTTATATATGCAAATAAACACTAATACACATAAAATAAAAATAAATAAATTTTTAAAAAAGCTGTAGCCAGGTGTGGTCGCACACCAGCAGTCAGGAGCCAGAGGCAGGTAGACCTCTGTGAGATTGAGGCCAGCCTGGTCTACATATCCAGTTCCACACCAGCTGGGGGGGGGGGGGGGGGGCCCCCCGGGGGGGGGGGGGGGGGGCTACATAATAAGACTCTGTCTCAAAAAATCCAAAAAATTAAAATAAAAAAAAATAAGGTGGAAAGTGTGGTAACAGAAGACACCTACTGTGACCTCTGGCCTTTGCACATGCATGGACACGTATGTTTACTCGTACACATATGTTCACATACACATACATGTTCGTTCTCCATATCTACAAAACATTAAGTGTATAGTTTAATACCAGCATTTAGAAGACATAGGCAGGCAGATCTTTGTGAGTTTGAGGCCAGCCTGGTCTACATAGGGAATTCCTGGCCAGCCAGAGCTACACAATGAGACCCTGCGTCAAAAAAAATTTTTTTAAAGATGTGTGAGGTACTCAGTGGCTCAGCATAGGGCCTAGAACTTGTGTCTACTCAGTGAGTGTTTCTTTTCCAATTTTCACTTACTTATTTGACTGAGACTTACTTTCAAAAAGTAGAAACGGGTGAAAAATGAAACTTGCATTCTCCCCAGTCCTTGAAACATCTACTTCCCCCCGCCCCCAACCCAACCACAAGTGCAGATTTCAAAACCATTTCCAATGTACAGAAATGCTGCAATAATTATTCAGAGAACTCCAGGGGCCTGACTGTAATCCCAGCACTTGGGAGGCAGAGGCAGAAGGATGAGGCGTTGAAGGCCAGCCTGGGCTACATGAGACCCTACCTCAAAGAAAGAAGCCATGGTGCATGGTGGTGCACACCAGAAATCTCAGCACAAGGAAGGTAAAGCCAGAAAAAAAAACAGGGCAGTTTTGAGACTAGCCTGGTCTACATAGCAAGTTCTAAGCTAGCAGGAAACACTGATTTATTCTCATTTTGTTTCCTCTCCCCCCACCCCCACTGCTGGCAAGTGAACCTAGGTCATTATGCATGTTAGGCAAGCCCTCTACCACTGAGCTATAGCCTTAACTCTTGATTTTTTTCTTGAGACAGGGTCTCATATAGCCCAAGCTGACCTCAAATAAATAAATAGAATAAATAAAATAAAATAAATACTTGTAAGTCTGGGGATGTGGCTCAGTCTTTTTGTCTGGTATGTGTTGTGCTCTAGGTTTGATCCCCAGCACCATAGATGATAGATTGATAGAAAATAGATGATAAATACAGAGATAAATATTTATTGCACACATGAATGAAGACTGCAAGGGAGTTTCTGTGTACAGATCAGAGCCTTTCCTGCCAATGATAGATGCCCCAAAGGGCTGCTGAATGAATGAGCCACCCAGCCCCACCTGGGAGTTCAGTCTGAGGCTGATCTGAGGTTGCTGTCAAAGTAACCTGTTGACCATCCTGCCCCAATCAGTTTCTTCCACAGCCTCAGCACTGATGATATGAGAGTCAGGCGGCTAGCATCAGACTGGACCCAGATGTGGTCCTCAGGCCACATTACAGGGACAGCTGAGACGCTGTGGCCAGAGGCAAGGGAAGCTGACGCCTGTACCCAGGGTGGGGAAGGAAACTGATAGGAAAGTTTGTCCTCATTTGTGCCCCTCAGCCTGCAGCCATGACCAGCTTCAAAAGGACCACAGATACTTGGTTAGGGAAGGTTTTTATCGAAGCCTAACATTCATTTGAAGAGAGCTGTGTCCTGAAGCCAGCACACAGGGCTTTGTCCACACCCTGTCTCATAGAACAGTGCACAGGTAGAGAGACAGCTCAGCAGATTCTCACAAAGGCAACACACTGTATAACCAGTCGCAGGTCCAGGAAGAGATTCCTGCCCCCAAGTCCTTCTGGTCTTTCCTTTCTCAGGAAAACCCAAGCCCTAATTTCAACACCAGTGATTACTGCAGTCTGTCCTGAGCTGAGGGTTGGGTCACCCTACAGCACCAGTTCTCTGAATAACTTCTTTGCTACAAACTTCACATACTTGTAGTAACAGCCTGTTGCCCTGTCCCTCTATCCATGAGATCAAAGAAGGAAAGGAATCTAATGATAACTCACTTTGCACAAGTGGCTTCAATGCACCAGCCAATGCTTTAAGCATCCACCACCAGGAGGTCTTCTGCCTTCTCCTTCACAGATGAAGCTCAGAGCGGTTAAATAATTTCCCGAGGTACTGGAAATGTAGCTCTGAGTAGACTGCCTGCCTAGCATGCACAAAGCCCTGGGTTCCAGCCCCAGACCATATAAAACCTGACGTGGTGGCACATGCCTGTAGTCTGAGCACTTGGGAGGCAGAGGCAGGTGGATCTCTGTGAGATCAAGACCAGACTGGTCTACATAGAGAGTTCCAGGACAACTAGGGCTACACAGTGAGACCTTGTCTCAAAAAGGAAAGTAATGATGATGATGATGATGATGATGATGATGATTTATCCAGCCTGGCAGTGTAGGTTATGTATTTGAACCCAGACCTGTCCAATCTCTTGGTTCACTTCTTACCCACCATCCACATCTTATCAACTACTTGATCTTTTTTTTTTGTCTTTTTTTTTTTTTTTTTAGAGGGCTCCCTGTAACCCAGGGGCTCCCTATAGCCCCAGCTGTCCTGAAACTCACTAGTTAGACCAGGCGGCCCTTGAACTCACAGAGATCCGCCTGCCTCTGCCTCCAA
>NW_008340043.1:571801-579831 GCF_000622305.1 Nannospalax galili
CCTGTAGCCCCAGCTGTCCTGGAACTCACTATGTAGACCAGGCTGGCCTCGAACTCACAAAGATCTGCCTGCCTCTGCCTCCCAAGTGCTGGGATTAAAGGCATGCGTCACCATGCCCAGCTGATTTTTTTTTTTTTTTAGTGAGTATTATGCCTGCGTGTAAGTGCACCTGCGTGTCATGCAGTGCCCGAGGAGGATGGACGAGGGCATTAGATGCTCTGGAACTGGAATTACCTACCATGTGAATGCTGGGATTCGAACCTGGGTTTTCTACAAGAATAGCCAGTGCTCTTACCTGCTGTGCCATCTTTCCAGCCTATCTGATTTTTTTTTTTTTTTAGTGAGTATTATGCCTGCGTGTAAGTGCACCTGCGTGTCATGCAGTGCCCGAGGAGGATGGACGAGGGCATTAGATGCTCTGGAACTGGAATTACCTACCATGTGAATGCTGGGATTCGAACCTGGGTTTTCTACAAGAATAGCCAGTGCTCTTACCTGCTGTGCCATCTTTCCAGCCTATCCCTTGACATTTTTTTTATTTGCCCAGCCCTGTATGAATAATATACCATTATCCCTATTTGACAGGCAATGAAAGCAGGATTCAGAGAGATTAAGTAATGTACCCAAGGTCACACAGCCAACAAGGCAGGCATGAAATAAAGATTAAAATCCTACTGTATTGATTCCAAACTCCAGTGTAAGGTAGTTTAGTATCTGAAGTGTATGTGAATCTTTTGAACATACCTCTGAGGTTGTTGTTTTGTTGTTGTTGTTTGAGACAGGGTCTCACTATGTAGCCCTGAGTGGCCCGGAACTCTCTGTGTAAACCAGGCTGGCCTTAAGCCAGAGATCCCCCTGCCTCTGCTTCCTGAGTCTTGGGATTAAAGATGTGCACCACTACAGCAACCACCACAGTTGCCTTTTGCACAGTTTCTCTGAGTCAAATACTCCTAAAAAGATTTAAAATGATCCTTGAACACCTGCTCTTCACTTGACTCATATTTAGCATGACACACAACTTCCCAAGATTTGACAACTTACCGAGTCATTTAGGTATAGCCACATGACTCAGTTACAGTTGAGAGGAAGCTCTCTTAGCACAATCCCACACACATACCTTCTAGCTCCTGTCCTGCCAGAGGGGTGAGCAACGCCCCACGCCTCTTGGGTCCTCCTCCTGCAGCTGGGAGACATTGTGACCTGAATACTTCTCTCTCTCAGGACACTGGATCAGCGACAACCTCCCTGTCGTGTGTCCCCCCCCCCCGCCCCACCCAGTGAAGTCCTACCATTCTGGCCCACAGAACTGCCAGGCACACTCTGGCAGTTGATGAGAAAAAATTTTCTAGAACAAAATAAAACATCAAAAGGGGAAAAAAAATGAGAGCCCAGTGTAACAGGGCAGGCCTACCATCCATCATAATTGGGGGAGAGGGCAAAAGGATCAGAAGTTCAAGGTCATCCTTAACTACATAGAGAGTTCCAGGCTTGCCTGGGATACATGAGACCCTGGCTCAAAAAACACCACCACCACCACAAAACATGGGCCTGGAGAGATGGCTCAGCACTTGCTGCTCTTGCAGAGGACCTGAGTTTGAGTCCCAGCACCCACATCAGGTGCTTGCAACCACCTGTGATTCTCCAGTTCCAAGAATTCAATATCCTCTTTTGGCATCTTTGGACACAGCACATACATTGCATATACATAAATAAAAATACAAATAAAATCTGACCTGGAACTCACTATGTAGACCAGGTATCCTAGTTTCTCCATTGCTGTGACAATACCAACTTGGGAAGGAAAGAGTTTATTCGGCTTAGATCTCCTGGGTCACAGTTCATCAGGGAGCCCAAGTTAGGAACTCGGGCCAGGAACCTGGAGGCAGGAGCTGGAGCACAGGCCATGGAGGAATGCTGCTTACTGGCTTGCTCCCCTGGCCCCTGCTCAAACTGCTTTCTTATACAACATAGGCCCACCTGCTCAGGGGTGGCACCACCCACAGTGGGCTGGGCCCTCCCACATCACTCAGGCCAGTCTAATCGAGCCCCAACTGAGGCTCCCTTAACCCAGGTGTGTCAAGTTGACATTAAGACTATCCAGTACACCAGGATAGCCTCAAATTCACAGAGCCACCTACATCTACCTCCTGAGTACTGGGATTAAAGGCATATGCCACTACAACAGGTCCCAAAAAATATATTTAAAATGGGCTGAATAGCTGCTTTTGGAAAGGACCTGGGTTTGGTTCCCAGCATCTACATGGCAACTAACAACTGTCCTTAACTCCAGTTCCAGGGAATCTAACATCCTCCTCTGGCCTCCATGGGCACTGCATAACACTGGTGCACTTACATACATGTAGGCAAAACATACATTAAGCTATGACTGTTAAGGGTATCTAGCTTTTATTTATTTCGTATGTACGAGTGTCCTGCCTCCATATATGTAAGTGTACCCATGTCATGTAATGCGTACAGGGGCCAGAGGAGGGCATTGGATCCCCTAGAAGTGGAGTTACCAATTTTTATTTTTTACCTTTTATTTTTCATTTTTTTGGTCTTTTTGAGACAGGGTCTCCCTATAGGCCCAGCTGTCCTGTAACTCACTATGTAGACTAGGCTGGCCTTGAACTCACAGAGATCCACCTGCCTCTGCCTCTGCCTCTGCAAGTGCTGGGATTAAAGGCGTGCAACACCACGCCCGGCTACCAATTTTTATTTTTTATATACCATGTTGGTTCTGGGAACCAAACCCAGATCCTCTGTGAGAACAGTCAGTGCTCTTAACCACTGGGCCATCTCTCCAGTCCCCCAGCTTTTACTTTAACACTGGTGCACTTACATACATGTAGGCAAAACATACATTAAGCTATGACTGTTAAGGGTATCTAGCTTTTATTTATTTGGGTGAGTGTCCCTCAAAGCCTGGTCCCTGGCTTGGTGCTGTTGGGACATGATATGACTAAAATGTGGGGCCTAGTGGGAGGACTTCAGATCACTGGAGAATGTGTCTTGGAAGGGGACTGTTGGAACCTCCTCAATGTCCTCTTTCTATTTTGCTTCTTAGTTCAGAAGGTGGGTAGTTTGCATGCCATGAGCTCCATAACATCTGGGACCCCCATGAAGACCCAGAGCAGTGGTCCCACCCTCCAAAAGTGTGAGCCAAAGTGAGGTTTTCTCTCTATAAAGTCGTCATGCCAAGTGTTTTGGTATAGTGATAGAAAGCTGGTAAATATTCACCTATTTGTAACCAACCTCTTTAGAGAAATGTGGCCTCTCCTTCAAATCTGATGAGCAAGCACTAAAGACAAGGCATGTGCTCCAGAGCACACAGCTGGGGGTCACAGCCCACCTCCCAGACCCCAGTGTCAGGTTCCTACACTCCACAAGGGGTTGGAAAACTGCCCTGCTGGCCCCCAAGCTAAGAATGGTGTGTGTTTGTTTTTGAGATAGGGTCTCACTATGTAACCTTAGCTGGTCTGTAACTCACTATGTAGACTAGGCTGGTCCTGAACTCATAGAGATCTTCCTGCTTCTGCCTCTGCCTCTTGAGTACTGGGATTACAGGTGTGAACTACCATACCGGGCCTAAGAATGTTTTTTTTTTTTAATTTTATTTATTATTTTTATTTTCTGTGTATGCGTGTATTGCCTGCATGTAGGTAAGTGCACCCGTGTTGTGCAATGCCCACGGAGGACAGAAGAGGCTGTTGGATCCCCTGGAACTGGAGTTACAGACAGTTGTTAGCTGCCATGTGGGTGCTGGGATTCGAACCCAGGTCTTCTGCAAGAACAACCAGTGTTCTTAACTGCTGAGCCATGTCTCCAGCCCCAAGAATGGGTTTTAAAGCCAGGTGTCATGATACATGCCTGTAATCCCAGCACTCAGATGAGGCAGGAGGATGAGATCCTGTCTCAACAGGAAAGAGAGAGGGAGAAAGAAAAAGAGAAAGAGAGAGAGAGGAGATAGAGGGAGGGAGAAAGGAAAAGCAAATCGGGTCTGGGGGTGCAGCTCAGTTGATAGAGTGCTTGCCTAGCATGCACAATGCCCCTAGTTCTATCCCATCCCACATAAACTGGGTGTTGGGGTGCAAACTGTCAGAGAATCAGAATAGAAGAGTCAGAAATTCAAGGTCACTTCAACTAGGTAAGTATTCAAGGCTAGCCTGGGCTACATGAAACCCTGTTCCCTCCAAAAAAAAATGTTTTTACAATTTAAAAGCTTGGAGAAAGAAAAAGAGGAGATGGGTAACAAACATGCGATGGTGGCATTCTGTGACTGCACAGCAGGAAACCACTGGACTCTTTCTGGGCCGTCTTTGCCCAGCCCTTTAGTGAGTATATCCTCCCTTCCTCTTTTCTTTCCTTCCTTGTGGTTCTGGGATTGAACCTAGGGCCTCTTGAATGTTAAGCAAACACTCTACCACTGAGCCACATTAAAAAAAAAAAAAGACATGGGGGCTGGAGAGATGGCTCAGTGGTAAGAGCACTGGCTGCTCTTGCAGAGGACCCAGGTTCAGTTCCCAACACTCGCATGGCAGCTAACAACCATAACTCCAGTTCCAGGGAATCTGACCCTCTTCTGACCTCCTCAGGCATTGCATGACATGGGTGCACTTACATACATGCAGGCAATACTCTCATACATATAAAGTAAAAATAATAAAAAATTTTTTAAAAGACTTTTTTTACACTTATCTATCTAGTGCATATGTGTGTCTGTGTATGGTGTGTGTGTGTGTGTGTGTGTGTGTGTGTGTGTGTGTGTGTGTGGGACAAAGAGAGTGTGTTCTCTCTCTCCCCCTCTACATGTGTTCCAGGGAATAAACAGGTTCTTTAGGAAAGAACACTATCTCTGAAAGAGCCTCCCCACCCCGGAGTCTGTTCTCTCTGTCCACCTTTACATGGGTTCCAGGGAATAAACAGGTTCTTGCAGCAAGCACTCTACCTATTGAAGCATCTCACCACCACCCCCTCCTTATTTTATTTTTGTTTTGTTTTGTTGAGACAAACCCTTTGTTAAGTTGCCCAGGATGCTCTTGAACTCACTTTGTAGCCCAGGTGGACCTCAACTCACAGCGATCCTCCTGCCTTAGCCTTCTATGTGCTGGGATTTCGGGGTGCATCTGCGTGCATTGGTTCTGGCTTCCCCATTTCCCCACTCCCTCAGGGCAGCACCTCCTTCTACATCCATGTGAGGCCTGTGGAACTCCAGCCACTGCTCCTGGGAAGCCGAAGGCACCCAGCAGACCAATTCAGCAAGTCTCATTTCTCCACCCATGGACTGGGTCCAGGGAGGGGAATGTAACCCAAGTGAGTCAGCCTTTGGAGTGTTTTTTTTCTCTCTTTTGGTTTGTGTTTCTGGAGACAGGACTCACTGCACAGTCCAGGCTGGACTTGAACCAGTGACCTTTCTGTTTCAGCTTCACAAATGCTGGAATTATGGGCCTGTGTCAATACACCTGGGTCAGCCCTTTGGTGTTTGCTAGAATTATTGGGAAGTTGTTACTTTTTTTTTTTTTTTTTTTTTTTTTTTTTTTTTTTGTTTTTTTTTTTTTCACACTTTTTTCTTTTTTTTTTACAAATTGTGATATAATTTCACTGAATCGGTTTCATTCCTTTAGTCTGAATTTCAGTTCCCTCTTCTACACCATATGTTTGTAGGTTTGGTCTCTTAATCATGTCACAAAAATCCTGAATGTAGCTGTCATGTTGCTTTTCTTTATTGCCATGTGAATATATTAATATTTCAACCCCTAGTATTCTGCTACATGGTCATGTCTATTGATTTTTTTTTCTACTCAGCTTTGAATTAAAAAAAAATATTGTTTTAATTTTATGTGTATGAATGTATCACTTGCATGTATGTAAGTGCACCCATATTGTGCAGTGCCTGCAGAGGTCAGGAGAGGGCATCGGATCCCCTGGAACTGGAGTTACAGAAGGTTGTTATCCACCATGTTGGTGCTGGGAACCAAACCCAGGTCCTCTGCAAGAACAGCCAGTGCTCTTAACTGTTGAGCCATCTCTCCAGCCCCTGAAGGTATTGCTTTTGTTTAAAAATTATTTTATTACATTTATTTTGTGTGTGTGTATGTGTATGTTTGTGTGGGGGCACATGCATCAAGGCTGGTGTGTGGCGGTCAAAGGACAACTTGTAGGAATCAGCTTGGTGGCAAGCACCTTTACTAGCTGAGCCATCGCCCCCACCAGATATTGTTTTCTTTCTACTGGGATAAACCAGTGCGATGAAGCCTAAAGCTCAAAGGAGGCCATTAAAGCGAGGGAGAAAGACTGAGTCCTGAGAACACAGGAACACCCGAATCTAGCTGAGCCTGAAGCCGATCATGTTATTCTCCATGTGCCAACTTCATTCCTCTTTGGCTTGAGTGAGTGATGCTGGTTCTTCCCCCACACGGCCCCCCTTGGCACTCTCCATCTTCATACGAAATGACCCATGGGGTTTCAGCATCCGTACTCTCACACCTTTGTCCCCACACCTCTTGAGTATACCCATGTGAAAGTGTTGGGGGGTGACTCCCATGGGAGCAGCTCTTAATTAATGATTGACAAGAGTTGGTTGCTATGGACCCCTGCTCTTGTGACCTCAAATGGACATTTCTGAGAAGCATTCCATCCCATGTCCCAGAGCTCCCAGTTTGCTAAGCCCAGGATCCCAAACTGGCAACCAGCTAAGTTCCCCCCGTGCTAGCTCTCTCCCTCCATGTCCCTGTCCCTATCTCCTCTCCCCCACCATCCTCCTCCCTGACTCCCTCCCCATTCTCCCAGCTTTTGGGGATGTCTGTTTCATAAGCAAACTGCCTACACACAAATCCTATCTCAGCTTCTAAGATTCATGTCTGTCTTGCACAGCTACACCACTCTGACACACAGGTAAGCATTCTTTTCAAATATTTGTTTGCCTCTTAGGGCTGGAGAGCTGGCTCAGTAGTTAACAGCAGGCACTGCTCCTGCAGAGTTGGGTTTCCAGCACCCATGTCACCTCAGGCGGTTCACAACCAACCACCTGTAACTCCAACTCTACAGGAATCTGATGCCTCTGGCATCCTGGGACACTCATAAGCATATACTCACAGACACACAAATACATTTAATTAAAAATAAATAATAGCGGGGCTGGAGAGATAGCTCAGCAGTTAAGAACACTGTTCTTGCAGAAGACCTGGGTTCAAATCCCAGCACCCACATGGCAGCTAACAACTGTCCATAACTCTAGTTCCAGGGGATCTGACAGCCTCTTCTGTCTTCTGCGGGCATTTCAGGACACAGGTGCACTTACCTACATGCAGGCAATACACACATACACATACACATAAAATAAAAATAATCAATAAAATATTAAAATGAATGAATGAATAAATAAATGAATAAATGGATAAATAAATAAAAGCCAGGTGTGATGCTTCATGACTTTAATCTCTACACAGCAAGTTCAGGCCAGCCAGAACTACATACTGAGACCCTATCTCAAAAAATAAATACGGACACTGGGTGTGGTGGCACATGCCTTTAATCCCAGCACTTGGAAGGCAGAGACAGGAGGATCTCTGAGAGTTCGAGGCCAGCCTGATCTACATAGGGAGTTCCAGGCCAGCTGGGGCTACAGGGAGACCCTGTCTCATAAAGACCAAAAAATAAAAAACTAAAACAAAATTAATAAATAAATAGGTGCTAGGAAGATGACTCAGCAGTTAAGAGCATTTGCTGTCCTTCCAGAGGATCTGGGTTCGGTTCCCAGCTGTCTGTAACTCCAGTTCCAGGGAATCTCACAACTTCTGGCCTCCACAGGCATTGCACAACATGGGTGCACTGCCATACATGAAGACAAACCACTCATACACATACAACAAAAATAAAATTTTTGAATTGCCAGCCAAGTGTGGTGGCGCACGCCTTTAAACCCAGCACCTGAGAGGCAGAGGCAGACGGATCTTGGTGAGTTCAAGGCCAGCCTGGTCTACATAGTGAATTCCAGGACAGCTGGGGCTACAGGGAGACCCTGTCTCAAA
>NW_008340043.1:579853-643324 GCF_000622305.1 Nannospalax galili
AAGACCAAAAAGAAAAGAAATACTTTAATTGCCACAGAACTGTATTTTCCCATTCTGCCTTGCAGCCGAAAAGCTGGGCACTGCTGCACATGATGACTTACACGTGTGCACAGCAGAAAGGCCAGGCGACAAGGAAACATACCCAGGCCAACCCTACACAGGATCCAGCCTCTGCTTCTGCCCTCCAGCTCCTGGTTCCTCCCTGCCCATTCATCACCAAGTTTGGCCAACTCTTCCAGTAGTCTCCCCCCTATCCTGCCAGCAGCCCTGGCTCCTTTGTGGTTTCATCTGCAAGGCCTGCAGGTGATAAGAACATTCCATGTCATCATCCTGTCCCTGACCTTTGAAAGAACCCTGTCTACTGGGGACCTGTGACGGAGACTCAGACTCCCCTGTTCTTTCTTGGAACAGAAGCAGTGGAAACAAAGGAGTTCTTAAGATGTTACTATTCATTCATTCGCTCACTCATTCTTTCAACAAATACTGAATGAGCTCTTGGGCAGGGGGTTCTATATGGCAGAAAACAGGATCAGTAGAGTCTAAGGATGGAGTTCAGTTGGTAGAGTGCTGACCTAGCATGTACAATGCCCTGGATTTGATTTCTCATACCCCATAAACTGGGTGTGGTGGCACATGCGTGTGATCCCAGCACTTGGAGATGGAGGCAGGAGAATCAGGAATTCAAAGTCATCTTCAGCTACACAGGGAATGTGAGGTCAGCCTGGGCTGCATGAGACCCCACTTTAAAAACAAAATAAAGCAAATAAAAAATCAACTCTAGCCAGCAAAGCAGAAGGGATTTATTAAAAGCATTAGAGCTGGGCAGGTGATGCACCACTGGGATCCTAGCACTCTGGAGGCAAAGGCAGAAGGCTAACCTGTGCTACCTAGTGAAACCCTGTGTGCTGTATAATGTCAGTTGTCAACTTGACACACCTGGTTAAAGGAAACCTCAACTGAGGAATTGTCTCCATTAGATTGGCCTGTGGCCATGTCTGTGGCCATTTTCTTGACTGTTGAGTGATGTGGGAAGGCCCAGCCCACAGTGGGCGGTGCTACCCCTGGGCAGGCGGTCCTGTATCCTATAGGAAAGCAGGTTGAGCACAGGCCAGAGAAAGGAACGAGCCAGTAAGCAGCATTCCTCCATGACCTGTGCTCCTGGTTCCTGCCCTGAGTCCTTGCCTTGGCTTTCCTTGATGATGGACTGTACTTGTAAGTGAAATAAACCCTTTCCTCCCCAAGTTGGTTTTGGTCAGTATTTTATCACAGTAATTGAAGGCTAAGCAGAACACTCCGCCTTCAAATGAAACGAACAAGCAAGCCAGCATTAGGCTATGCTGTAACGTTAAAGGAGGGACAGGTACAAGGTCCAATAGCAGAGCCAGAGACACCACACTGTCCCCTGTTGCTGAACTGCTTGGCAGGATTTTCCCAGCTATGGTTGCAGTCACCTCTGCTCTGCAGCGAGGTGGGGTCTCTCGCTGTCCCTCTCCAGAGCCTGATGCTAATTTGAGTGAACCATCTGGTTAGTCACTGGGCCACACTTGGGAAGGCCACACCTTCAAGAGCCCTACCACAGGCAATGTGGCCCAACACTCACCCAACTCTGTGCTCCACTTCTCCCACATCCCTGACCTCTCTCCTCTTGTTTCTCACCACTGTGGCCAGTCTTTCACTGGTTTATTCCTGCCCCAGGCCCATGCTGTCCCCTCTGTCCAGAGCATCTTTCTCTGATGGCCCTACCTCATCCTTCAGGTCTCAGATCAAATGCTCCAAGCCTTCCTGAGCAACCTGCACAGAGGAGTCAGGGGCACTGAACCAAAGATTGTACAGTAAAGAGCACCGGCTGATCTTGCAGGGGACCTGGGTTCAGTTCCCAGCACCCACATAGTAATTCACAATTTCTGTAACTCCAGTTCCAGGAGAATCTTACGCCCTCTTCTGGCATCTTCAGGTATTGCATGACACAGATACACTTACATACATGTAGGCAAAACACTCATACACATAAAATAAAAATAAATAAATAAAAACTCAGTTTTACAGCAGAGTCTAGGTGAGACCTTGAATAGTGTTGTCTTTATTTTTCTAATTTAGTGGGGTATATGTGTAGTCAGGATGGGGGAGGTACATACCACAACACACAGGAAGAGGTCAGAGGACAATTTTGTGCAGTTAGTTCTCTCCTATCTTTACATGGGTATGGGTTCCAAGGATGGAGCTTGGGTCACTGGGCTTGCTCAGCAAGTGCCTTTCCCACTGAGCCATCTTGCCAGCTCTGTGTTCTCTTAACATGCTGATACCGCTTCTCTACAATGATGAATTCCCTATGTCATTTCTGGTTTTGTTTTATTTTGTTTGTTGAGATTGGGGGTCAAATATTCCAGGCTGGCTTTTAATTCTTGATCCTCCTGCCGCTACCTCCCAATGCTGGAATTATAAGCATTTTTCCCTCATACCCAGCTCCTGTGGTTTTTTTTGTTTGTTTGGTTGGTTGGTTTTTGAGACAGGGTCTCCCTATAGCCCAGGTTGACCTGGAACTCTCTATATAGACCAGGCTCACCTCGATATCACAGAGCTCTGCCTACCTCTGCCTCCCAAGTGCTGAGACTAAAGGCATAAGTTAATCATATTTTTTAAATTGTGTTTATTTTTATTTTATGTGTATGCATATATTTCCTGCATGTATGTAACTGCACCTGTGTTGTGCAGTGCCAGCAGAGGATATTGTCGGATCCCCTGGAACTGGAGTCAAGGACAGTTGTTAGCTGCCATGTGGGTGCTGGAATTTGAACCTGGGTCTTCTGCAACAACAGTCAGTGTTCTTAACCGCTAAGCCACCTCTCCAGCCCCTTAATCATTCTTTTTTCTTGTGCATTTTTAGTTCTTAATAGAACCAAATGTCATCTCTGTGAGGACAGTTTTTTTTTTTCTGATTGTCATTGGTAGGTTCCCAGGTCCTTGAGCAGCCTAGCTGAGAATTCAATAGACATTTGTCAAATGAGTATCGTTCTGTAGTTGACAGATTCATTTTAACTGAACAGTGGCAGATCTCTTTCTAGGGCAACTTGTAGATCTGCCTTAATTTCTGAGATGAATATGTGGAAAGCTACTGATGGAACAGAAAACCCTATTGAATGACAGGATGAACGTAGATAAAGCAGGAGGTCCTGGACCTGGTGGCACATGCTTATAATCATAACATTTGAGAAGTGGAGGCAGGAGAATCAGAAGTTCAAGATCATCCTCAGCTACATATGAGACCCTGTCTAAAAACAACACAAAACTGAAAAAACAGCACACCTAACCAAACTGAAACAATATTAAACAAAACAGGAGTTGGGTGAGTCAGAGACCTTCCCTCCCAACCTCTAAATACAAATATAGGGTTGGACAGGGGGAGGGGACCCACCCAGTACTTAACAGGTTCCTCATGTTTCAGAGAGTGAGCACTTTAGCAAAGAAAGGTGACTTCATGTCCAGGCAAGAACTGCCCAGGCAAAACAGTCCCCAGACATAAGGACAAGGACAGGCAAGCCACCTACAATTGCTACAACACCTTTGCAACACACAGGGTGACATGATTGACTCAGCTCAGACCCCAAATGGAATCATGTTCCTTTCTGCTTATAACAGTAATATGGGTTTGTTATTATCCTTTTCTTTTTGTGTTGTGTCTGTGTCAATATGAGTGTGTACCATGTGTGTGCACGTACCCTTGGAGGACAGAAGAGGGTGTCAGATCCCCTGGAGCTGGAGTTACAGGTGGTTGTGAGCGACATGAGGTGGGCGCTGGTAACCAAACTGAGATCCTCTTGGAAGAGCAGCGAGTGCTCTTAACTGCTGACCCACCTTCCAGCCTTAAAGGAGATCTCTTTTTTTTTTTTGGTCTTTTTGAGACAGGTCCCAGCTGGCCTAGAATTCACTATATAGACCAGGCTGCCTTCAAACTCACAAAGATCAGACTACCTCTGCCTCCCAAGTGCTGGGATAAAGGCACGGGTCAATATGCCCCACTCACAGGATATTTTCCTAACCAAATAAAGTGATGTATGCCTTTAATCCCAGCACTGGAGGCAGAGGCAGACAGATCTCTGTGAGATGGAGGCCAGCCTGGTCTACAAAAGGAGTTCTAAGTCAGCCTGGGGCTACAGGGAGACCCTGTCTCAAAAAGACCAGGCTGGCCTGGAACTCAAAGAGACCTGCCTGCCTCTGCCCCAAAGGCATGCATCACCACACCCAGCCAACAGAACAAAAAAAATTTTTTTTTTGGTCTTTTGGAGACAAAAGTTCCAGCTGGCCTGGAACTCACTATGTAGACCAGGCTGGCCTTGAACTCACAGAGATCTGCCTGCCCCTGCCTCCCAAGTGCGGGATTAAAGGCATGTACCACCAAACCCAGCTAGAACAACAAAATTTTTTAAATTTTTAAAAATATTTTATTACTATTTGGGGGGGGGTCTTTTTGAGACAGGGTCTCCCTGTAGTCCCAGCTGGCCTGGAACTTAATATGTAGACCCGGCTGGCCTTGAACTCACAGAGATCCACCTGCGTCTGCCTCCCAAGTGCTGGGACTAAAGTCGTGCGCCTGACTTATTTTTTTAATTTAAATTTTTTATTATTTTTATTTTATGTGTATGCATGTATTGCCTGCATGTAGGTAAGTGCACCCGTGTCATTCAATGCCTGCAGATGTCAGAAGAGGCTGTCGGAGCCCCTAGGACGGGAGTTATAGACAGTTGTTAGCTGCCATGTGGGTGCTGGGATTCAAACCCAGGTCTTCTGCAAGAACAACCAGTGTTCTTAACCGCTGAGCCATCTCTCCAGCCCTGTATTTTATTTATTATTTTTATGTGTACGAGTGTATTTCCTGCATGTATGTAAGTGCACCTGTGTCATGCAATGCCGCAGAGGTCAGAAGAGGGCTTCAAATTCCCTGGAACTGGAGTTAATGACAGTTTGTAGCCGCCATGTGGGTGCTGGGAATCAACCCAGGTCCTCTGAAAGAGCAGTCAGTGCTCTTAACCGCTGAGCCATCTCTCCAGTCCCTAGAACAAAAAATTTTTTAAAACAACAAAAATGGCTGGGCATGGTAGCACATGCCTGTAGTCCCAGCACTTGGGAGGAAGAGACAGGCGAATCTCTGTGAGTCCAAGGCCAGCCTGGACTACATAGTGAGTTCCAGGCCAGCTGGAGGCTACAGGGAGACCCTGTTTCAAAAAGACCAAAAACAAAATGATATTTTCAAGTCAGATGTGGCACCCACCTTTAATCCCAGCACTAGGGAAGCAGAGGCAGGCAGATCTCTGAGTTCGAGGCCAGTCTCAAAAACAAAACAAAAAAAAAAAAACCCCTTTAAATTGAGTTTGTGCTTTTCTTAAACACTGACACCCACGAGTACCGAGCACTTACTGCATAAACTCACTGCTTTCTGTGTATTGCTGATCCACTTGAAACTTACATCGTGCTGTGTGATACAGGCTATGATCAGCTCCCTTTGACAGGTGGGGAAACCAAGGCACATGGCAATTGAGTGAGTCACCATGGTCACAGGTGCAGGCTGGCTGGGGTTCAGACATAGGCAATCTGATGTGGGGGCCTCATGATCTTCACTGGGTCCAACACCTGCCTGTGTAGGTTGCAAGCTGCCATCCCATGCTCCTGTGTGGGAAGCTGTATCTCCTCTCTGATCATTGGGTAACTGGGGTTTTCTGCTCTCCTGTTAGGAAATGGAGCTTCCCTCCTGAGTATTCAGTTAGGCAAGAAAGCTGTGGTTAGATATTGCTACAACCTGTGCTTCTAACCCAGAGGCTCAGGCTGCCTTGGAGCAGTCACCCCCATCATACATGTGTGCAGGCTAGGGAAACATCCAGAAGGTACTCGTGTGCCAGGCATGGTTCTGAGCACCCCATGTACTCACTCCAAAAATACTATTCTGAACTGCAATGGAGGAAGTTGAGGCACAAGAGGTTAACAGTCCCAGGTGACAGGTAGTGTCAATGCTGGGCTACAACCCTCTTGTCTCCATTCCTTTTATTATTATTATTATTATTATTATTATTTTAATGAATACTTGCTTTGACATATAATTTTTTGTGTATGTGTGAGTGTTTTATCTGCATGTACGTAAGTGTACCCATGTCATACAGCACCTGTGGAGGCCAGAAGAGAGTGTCAGATCCCCTGGAACTATAGTTACAGAGAGTTGCTAGTTGGTAGCTTGGGTCTTAACCACTGAGCAATCCCTCCAGCCTTTTGCCTTCTATTCTGATTGGCAGCTCTGCTGTCCTCTTGACCCTGGCAGCTTGCTGGTCCTGGGGTTCTCCAAGCAAACCCACCTTCAGCTCATAGTTGAAAGCAGCAAGATCAGGACCTGTTTGTTTTAATTTTGTATTTTCTTCCTATCTGTCGTTTTTTTAAAAAACAAACAAACAAAAAAAGGGTCTCATGTAGCCCAGGCTGGAGTCAAACTTGCTAGCCTTGAATCTCTCTCTCTCTCTCTCTCTCTTTTGGTTGGTCTTTTTTTTTTTTTTTTGGTTTTTTTGAGACAGGGTCTCCCTGTAGCCCCAGCTGTCCTGGAACTCACTATGTAGACCAGGCTGGCCTCCAACTCACAGAGATCCCCCTGCCTCTGCCTCCCAAGTGCTGGGATTAAAGGCGTGCGCCACCACTCCCGACCATCTTTGGTAGTTATATCCACACCAAATTCAATCTTCATATGGACCAGTGTACAGTTCTGGGCAACCAGGATTTCTCCAGTATTTAAAAAATAGCTTGTG
Source organism: Nannospalax galili (assembly GCF_000622305.1). Taxonomy (NCBI): domain Eukaryota; kingdom Metazoa; phylum Chordata; class Mammalia; order Rodentia; family Spalacidae; genus Nannospalax; species Nannospalax galili. The sequence goes on from NW_008340043.1 coordinate 586,633, forward strand.
TTGTATGACATGATAACCACTTCAGTCTGGCCTATAACAAGTCCAGCAAAACAGAATTTTGCAGCAATGAGTTGTTCCTTTGACCACTGCAGATCATTATTGGCATCATCCTTAAAAAATATCTCTACTTTAGGTAGGGTAGGTAAAACTTATAACCTTCCTTGACACCAGGATTTCTTTCAAGAACCAGTTGCTATTCTTCGGCAAACCCATTCAGTTGGAACCATTTCACACTGGAGGGTGATGAAAGCTGTCTCTCCACATTTTTTAGTGGAAGCAGTTTTGATACCTGCTTCCTGTAACAACTGAAAGATACAACTGGTGATTTTATTGGCGATGGAAGTTTCCTTCCAGGTGGCTCCTTCTAGCTGCATTCCCTCATTTGTCCCCATTACCCGAGCGCTGTCGCCAGTATCCAGAGCAGGATGGGGCCACCGTGACGGTCCTGGGAATGGCATAAGTTCCATCACCCTTTTCACCTGGGTCTCAGGTGCTGGAAAACCTTCATGCACACTTTTAACCACTGAACCACATTCCCAACCCGCTTTGTGTATATTGAGACAAGCTCTCATGTAGCCCGGGCTGGACTTGAAGTCCTGATCCTCCTGCTTCCACTTCCCAAATGCAAGGATTACAGGCCTGTAACTTGGTTTTTACTCCATAATGGAATAGAACTCGGGTCCTCATGCCTAAGAGGCCAGAGCTTTACAGACCAAGCCATCTTCCAGCCCCTGTTTTTCCCTTAGCAGCTGTTGGCTTGCAGTTACTCAGGTCCTCAGTTGCTGAGGGCTCTCCGCTACTTCCTGATTGGCGACACCGAACGCAGAAGTGGACGTCACACACCTGAGCCCTCCTCTGGGAAGAGCCAGCTTCTCACTGTTTCAGATGGTTTGAAGAAATTCAATTCCTGTAGCTATGAGACTGAGGTCCCCATTTCCTTATCTGGGGACAGGAAGCAATTCTCAAGGTAATCAGAGGCCCTCACACTCTGTGTCTATACAGCCCAGGATGGCCTAGAGCACACTATGTAGACCAGGCTGACCTCAAACTCACTGTCTCTGCCTCTTGAGTACTGGGATCAAAGGTGTGTGCCACCATGCCCAGTCCATAGCTCATTATTTTAAAAAGACCCTCTGATTGCCATGTGACATAACAGAGACAGGCATAGAAGAGGCAAGAGGCCAGCAAAGCCCTTTGCCAGAGACTGGCAGCACTCAGCGGCTATCCATCCTCTTTCCCAAACTACAATGATGCCAGCCTGTCATACATAGTCATAAAAGCCAGATGCCTGAGTATATTGACATTCCCCTCCTGGCTCACACATCTCTACCCTATGAGTCACCACGTCCTCTCCCTACTTCCTCCTTCCTCCCCCAAGGGCACATCCATGCAAAACAACTCTCACCTCACAGGGGATCAGAGATAGTTTACTCTAGAGCCAAATAGGAGTGACTTGGGAACACAGATTTAGGTTACTCCAAGTACCATGTTCTAAAGCAGAGACAATCTCACGAAGCTTTTATAGTAACAACAGAGAAAAGCTATAAACCAAGACACTCTAAATACTTCGGTGAGAACATTAGGCAGGCAGATTAGAACAGGGAGGAAATCTATAGGCCTCAGATGCTATCTGATGACATGCTTAGCCTTTCAGTCAGTGGGGGAGGTAGGTGTCTGTATGTACATTCCAAAAGATTTACCTACTGGTCACAAAGATGCCAGGAGGGTTATAAACAGTTATTAAGAGGTCTAAGAAGAGGAGCCTGGAGAGATGGCTCATTGGTAAAGAGCACTGGCTGCTCTTCTAGAAGACCCAGGTTTGGTTCCCAACATCCACATAGTAAGTAACAACCATCCCTTTAAACTCCAGTTGCAGGGGGATCTGAGGCCCTCTTTTTACCTCCCTAGGCATTGTACACATGGGTGCACTTACATGCAGGCAAAACTTATACACATAAAATTAAATTTAAAAAAATTTTTTATGTGTATGAGTGTATTGCCTCCATGTAGGTAAGTGCACCCGTGTTGTGCATGCCTGTGGAGGACAGAAGAGCCATCAGATCCCCTGGAACTGGAGTTAACGGACTAGTTAGCTGCCATGTGGGTGCTGGGATTCAAACTCGGGTCTTCTCAAAAAACAACCAGTGTTCTTAACCGCTGAGCCATCTCTCCAGCCCCTAAATTAAATTTTTAAAAAAGATTAAAAATAAATAAAAATTTTGAGCGGCTCAAGATAATTAGGCTCTGGATTTGTAGCGTTTCAAACTCACACAAACTGCAAGTGCCCGAGGATGACCTTGAACTCCTTTATTCCCCTGCCTCTACCTTCTGAGTATTGGGATGACACCATGACTGGCCGGCTTCTCTCTCCCTTTGAAAAGTAATATTTTTTTCATATTTCAAATTCTCATATTTCGTTAAATGATGAAAATACAAATAAGCAAAAGGAAGAAAAATTACTCTGATCTATTCAGAAGTACCTCCTGGTGAAGGCTTTAATATGTGTTTTGCTCATTTTAATTTATTTTGTTTTAGATCTTTAAATATACTTCTTACTGGTTGTAGATTTATTTGTATTGAAGTTGTACATTGACAGCAGTCAAATTTTCTAAAGAAAATGTTTTCCAAGAAATCCCTTTCACTCCCTCCTCCCATCATCCCTCCCTAAAAACAGCCAATTTGAGCTGATTAAAAATTTTTTGATTTATTTATATTTTATGAGTGTTTTGCCTGAATGTATGTAAGTGCACCATGTGCATGCAGTGCCTGCAGAGGCCAAAGGAGGGCATCAGGTCTCCTGAAATTAGAGTTATGAACAGTTGTGAGCTGTCATGTGGGTGCTGGGAATTGAACATGGGTCCTCTGCAAGAGTAGTCAGTGCTCTTAACTGATGAATCATCTCTCCAGGCTCCCCTCCCCCACCCCCCCTTTTTTTTTTCTTTTTGTCTTTTGAGACAGGGCCTCCCTGTAGCCCCAGCTGGCCTGGAGCTTGCCCTGTAGACCAGGCTGGCTTCCAACTCACAAAAGTCCACCTGCCTCTACCTTCCAAGTGCTGGGATTAAAGGCATGTGCCACCATGCCCAGCATCCCCTCCCCACTTTTTGAGACAGGTTTTCACTATGTAGTCCTGATTGGCCTGCAACTCTATGTGGACCAGGCTGGCCCCAAACTCACAGAGATCTGAGTCTTGAGCTGATTTTTCTGGCCCAGCACTCGGGAGGCAGAGGCAGGCGGATCTCTGTGAGTTCAAGGCCAGCCTGGTCTACATAGCGAGTTCCACACTACAAGGACTACAAGGAGACCTTGTCTCAAAAAGTTAAAATTGCTGGGTGTCGTGGTGCATACCTGTAATCCTAATACTTGAGAAACATGAAGAGTGCCAAAAGTTCAAGGCCAGCCCTGTCTACATAGCCAACTTCAGGCCAGCTAGGGCTACACTGTAGGCCCCGTCTCAGAGACAGAGACAGAGAACAAGAGCTAACATGCTTTGATGGTCATTCCTTAATTGCTGTTTTCAGTAAAACCCACTTCCTGCTCTGGTATTGCGAGTTCTGCTGGCTCTCCTTCCCCAGCCTGGCTCTCCTTCCCGTCCATTCCAGCCCACACAGCCCCTTGTCATCCTCCCGCCCTCTCTGTGTAGTCATGTCATTTTGTGAGATCAATATTTATTTTACCCCTGACTTTTATTGTGGCTGTGTCAACGCCTGCCTGAGCTGAGCTCCAGGGTGGACCTCAGCAGCCTTTGCATTTCTGCATGCTTCTTGTAGGGCTTTAGTTAATAATTGTCTTGTTTCCCTTTGCCTACCCTACCTTCATTTTCTCAGTGTTCGTTACCTGTTCCACTCTAAACTCTTTGCCAGTGGTCCAAATGTTCTTTCATTCCCTGTCCAGAAATTTCTCCTCCACCTTCTGAAAGGAACTTCCGGACATCCTCGGATCTGTTCCTATTTGAACCACTTCCCCCACTGGTACAAGAGCAGCATCTTGGGATCTCCTCAACGGATTTCCACCCCTCACCTCCCAACCCACCATCCACTCTGCTTCTCTCCTACAGACTTTCTTTTTCCTGTGTCCTATGGCTCATTGCTTGGCCCCGCCCCCTGACACACCTGAGAAAAAATGTGTAGGAAGAAATACTTTTTCCTTTGAGACAGGGTCCTCATTATGTAGACCAATCTGGCCTCAAACTCACAGAGATCCACCTGCCTCTGCCTCCAAAGTGCTGGGATTAAAGGAGAATGCCACTATGCTCAACTGAAATACACACACACACACACAAGCACACACACACACACACACGCAAATAATATTTTATTTTATTTTATTTTATTTTATTTTGCCTTTTTCAAGATAGGGTCTCCTTGTAGCCCCAGCTGTCCTGGAACTCACCATGTAGACGAAGTTGGCCTCAAACTCGCAAAGATCCGTCTGCCTCTGCCTCCCAAGTGCTTAAAGGCATGTGCCACCACGCAAGGCTTAATTTTTTATTTTATGTGTATGAGTATATTGCCTGCATGTATGTGAGTGTACCCGTGTCATGCAATGCTGAGAAAGTCAAAAGAGGGCTTTGGAGTCCCCTAGAACTGGAGTTAAGGACAGTTCGTAGCTGCCACTTGGTGCTAGGGATGGAATCCAGGTTCTCTACAAGAGCAGTCAGTGCTCTTAACCGCTGAGCCATCTCTCCAGCCCTTCAGTTGAAAGTTTTAAAAGTTACATACATTGATTGATTGATTGATTGATTGATTGATTGATTGATTGATTGATTGATTGATTTAGTGGAAGCACATGCCACACATGCACATATGTGGAAGTCAAAGAACAACTTTGTGGAGCTGGTTCTGTCCTTTAAGCCGGTTCAGGATCCTACTGAGGTCACTAGGCTTACACTAAGGCCTTGGGCCTGATCCTTTCTTTCTGTCTCCTGAGTGCATCATCACCAGATCTCTGAAGCTTTAATGAGCCTGCCTTTCTCTGTCTCTTCTAGAAGTTCCTGAAGGGTCTTTGTTCTGAGCATTTTGAAGTTTCACATTGACTGTCTTGGCTGGATCAGGTCAGTTTCCTTTTTTATTTTATTTTACTTTTTGTCTTTTTGAGACAGGGTCTCCCTGTAGCCCCAGCTGACCTGGAATTCACTATGTAGACCAGGCTGGCCTTGAACTCAGAGATCTGCCTTCCTCTTCCTCCCAAGTGCTGGTATTAAAGGCGTGTGCCACCACGCCCGGCTCCTTCTTGCCAGTTCTTTAAACTGTGTCCTCCCTGGAGAGGGATGAAAGCCCCTCAAGCTTCTGGGTCCTGTGTGTGCTTGCTGGATCTGACTGATCATGCAGGTCATCCTTTTGCAAAAGTAAAATCTGCCTTATGGGGCCACAAGGTTTCACGGTGCCGAGAGGCGGAGGTGAAGGTCCCTCCAGAGAAAGGACACTGGGGCTGTTCACCAGCCTGTGGTCCCAGGAGCCCTGCAGTCATGTTTGTTTTGTTGTTGTTGTTGTTTTGGGTTTTTGTTTTTGTTTTTTTGTTTTTTTGTTTTTGTTTTTGTTTTGAGAAGGGTCTACCTGCAGCCCCAGCTGTCCTGGAACTCACTATATAGCCTGGGCTGACCTCAATCTCATAGAGATCCACCTGCCTCTACCTCCCTAGTGCTTGTTTTTGTTTTTATTGATGAAGTAAACCCTACAGATTGTCAACATGGGGTGGAGATCAACATCATCCACCAACAGTGGCAAGTTTATGAACCCCACAGACCAAACTTGAAAGCAAGCCTAGAAAAGAGAATCAATGAACAGAAAACAACGCGTGACGGTCCCAGCTACAGTTCTGAAGTGAAAGATCCCAATCAGATTATCTGGGACACAGAGAAATTGGCTGAGGCGGAGTTTAACCAAGTCCAACAGCCACAGCTAAATGAGAAAGTCCTGAAAGACAGGCGTAAAAAGCTTCGTGAACCCTTTGAACGAATTCTACGACTTTTTGAAAAAGAAAATCCAGATATTTACAAAAGAATTGAAGTGGACTGTCAGCAGGGCTTTTCCCACCAGCTCCCTTGCTGAACCCAGGGTTATTAACTGCCCCACCCAACCTGATTCAGTCGCTCAAGGCAGAAGATACAAGTGCAGCCACCATCGAGAAGAAAGCCACAGCAACCATCAGTGCCGAGCCATAGATCACCAACCCCAAGGCAGAGATTACCGGATTTGTGCCCACTGCATTGACGGTTCATCAGGAGAATAAAGGGGCTACCACTATTCCCCAGAGAAAGTTGGAGGATGATTCTGCTGTGTCTCTCGCCAAAGCAGCCTCCAAATCTGGTCCTTCAGTTCCTGTCTCAGTACAAACCAAGGATGATATATATGAAGGTTTCAGGAAAGAGATGGAGGGGATGCTGTGCCAGCTCAGGTCAGAACAGGCACTGTGCAGAGCAGTGGTTCAGGGAACCAGAGGCTCTTGTTAAACTTGGTGAAAGAGCTGCTTCCACTGTCAGGCTGTTTCCTAATTTCAGTTCCAGAAATCTCCTAAAGGTTAGCCTTGCTTGGAATTTACTGCACAGACGGTGTTTCATTCAGAACAGACTGGGTACCAGAGCAGTGCTGCCGACAACCGTTCTCCCCTGAGGCTGCCATTTCCACCCCATCTGCCCCCTTCTCCACTCTGGGAATTTGTGATGGAGTCTTGGTCACTTGTTTTGACTCTTGTGTGCTATGGGCACTGGAATAGAGATTTCTGGGAAAAACAGTTTATTTCATCTTGGCTTTTTATGTTCTGAGGTATTTTTAATAGTTTCCTGTAAATATTTTGTAATATTTTACTTGTCGTGAAATGGATTACCATATCATTTCCTAATTCAAAGCAGTATGTATGGAAATAAAATGTAAAGTTCTTGCATTAAAATTATTTCTCACTGGAGAAAAAAATAATGTTTTGCCAAGTTACTTTCTGCTTTGTCCGAGTATTCTTTGCACGGCATTAATGGGGTCCTTGGACTTCGGATTTTATTTCTAACCATCACCCTCGGTTTCCTGCTTTAATTTTGTTTATTTTTGCAGTACTAGGATTCAAACCCCAAGGCTTTACACATGCTAGACAAGTGCGCCACCACTGAGGTACATCACTAGGCCTGCTTCTAAGCTTTGGGGAAAGAGTAATGAATGGACGAGACTTCAAGTTTCTATCCCTGTAAAACTGGGCTAATAAGAATACTTACCAGCCGGGCTTGGTGGTGCATGCCTTTAATCCCAGCACTTGGGAGGCAAAATAAGGGGCTGGAGAGATGGGGATCAGTAGTTAAGAACACCGGTTGTTCTTGTAGAAGACCCAGGTTTGAATTCCAGCACCCACACGGCAGTTAACAACAGCCCGTAACTCCAGTCCCAAGGGATCGTCTGACCTCCACGGACATTTGCACAACACGGGTGCACTTACCTACATGCAGGCAATACACGCATACACATAAAATAAAAATAATAAAATAATTTTTAAAAAGTTAACAAAACGAAAATAAATGGGGTTGTGGAAGAACACAGTTCCCCCGTCTTAAGGGGGATGAGTTTATTCTGTACCCAAAAATGAGTGACTGTGGCCCCAGAACATGGATTCAAGTTACCCCAGATTCCATGTTTCAACATAGTAATGATTTCATGACTTTTTGTTTTTTTGAGACAGGGTCTCTGTAGCCTCAGCTGTCCTGGAACTTGCTAAGTAGACCAGGCTGGCCTCGAACTCACAAAGATCCGCCTGCCTCTGCCTCCCAAATGCTGGGATTAAAGACATGTACCACCATGCCCAGCTTTTTTTGTTTGGTTTTTGAGACAGGGTCTCCCTGTAGCCTCAGCTGTCCTGGAACTCACTATGTACACAGAGATCTGCCTCCTGAGTACTGGGATTAAAGGCACACATCAACATGCCTGGCAAGTTTTATTAAATTTTTTTTAAGTTTTTTTTTCAATTTTATGGGTATAAGTGCCCTCATTTAAGTGTGCCATGTGTGCGCAGTGCCCTTGGAGTCCAGAAGGGGAAGTCAGATCCCCTGAAACTGAAATTAGGGATGGTTGTTAGGGGCCATGTGGGTACTGGGAACTGAACCCAAGTCCTCTGGAAGGGCAGGAAGTACTCTTAACCTCTGTGTCATCTCTTAATGATTTTATAGTAATAGAATAAAGTATGGATTGACAGGATGGCTCAGTGGGTAAAGGGCTTGCCACTAGGCATGACAACCTGAGTTTGATCCCTGGAACCCACATGGTAGAGAGAGAAAGCAGACTCTGCAAGGTGTTCTCTGACCTCCTATGTGTGCCATGTCACACACGCTCATACACAACAAATTTTAAAATGTGGAAAATAGGGCTGGAGAGACAGCTCAGCTGTTAAGAGCACTGGCTGCTCTTGCAGAGGACCCAGGATCAGTTCCCAGCACCCACATGGTGGCTAACAACCATCAGTAACTCCAGTTCCAGGGGACCTGACGCCCTCTTCTGACTTCTGGAGACATTGCATACACCAGGAGCAGTTACATACATGCAGGCAAAACACACATGCCCATAAAAATTAAAAATGAAGCTGGGTGTGGTGGCACATGCCTTTAGTCCCAGCACTCAGGAGGCAGAGGCAGGCGGATCTCTGTAAGTTTGAGGCTAGCCTGGTCTACCTAGCAAGTTCCAGGACAGCTGGGGCTACAGGGAGACCCTGTCTCAAAAAGACCAAAATAAAAAAATTTAAAAAAAAATAAAAAATGAATTTTTTTTTGGCCTTTTTGAGACAGGGTTTCCCTGTAGTGTCAGCTGACCTGGAACTTGCTAGGTAGACCAGGCTAGCCTCGAACTTACAGAGATCCCCCTGCCTCTGCCTCCTGAGTGCTGGAATTAAAGGCATGCACCACCACGCCCAGCTCAAAATGGATAAATTTTTTAAAAATCTTAATTTTTTTTTGTCCTTTTGAAACAGGGTTTTCCTGTAGCTCCAGCTGGCCTGGAACTCCCTACATAGACCAGGCTGTCCTTGAACTCACAGAGATCTGTCTGCCCCTGCCTCCCAAGTGCTGGGATTAAAGGCATGTGCCACCTTGCCTGGCTTATTTATTATTTTTATTTCATATATATGAGTGTATTGTCTGTGTACGTGTAAGTGCACCCATGTTGTGCAATGCTCACAAAGGTTAGAAGAGGGTGTTGGATTCCCCTGGAACTAGAGTCACTGATGGTTGTTAGCCGCCATGTGGGTGCTGGGGATTGAACCAGGGTCCTCTGCCTCTCAGTGCTCCTAACCGCTTGAGCCATCTCTCCAGCCCCCAAATAAATAAATTTTAAAATATACATTTGTAAAAAATAAAAATAAAGCCGGGCATCATGGCACGTGCCTTTAATTCCAGCAGTCAGGAAGCAGAGGAAAGCAGATCTTTGTGGGTTCGAGGCCAGCCTAAGGAGTCCCAGACCAGCCAAGGTTACATGAGACCCTGTCTCAATCAATCAATCAGCCAACCAATCAATCAATATTAAAAGAGTGAATGAAAAAGTCATAAATCAATACACTCTTCAAATACATTGCTGGAAACATCAGGTAGGTAGATTATAGCAAAGTACGGAAATCTCTGCTACAAGTCTCAGATACTATTTGACAGCATTTCTTTTTTTTTTTCTTTTTTATGGTTTTTTTGAAGCAGGGTCAATCTGTGGCCCCAGCTGTCCTGGAACTCAGTTTGTAGACCAGGCTGGCCTTGAACTCACAGAGATCCACCTGCCTCTGCCTTCCAAGTGCTGGGACTACCACGCCCGGCTCAACAGCATTTCTTAATGTTGGGGTTGATGGAAGCTCGGCTTCTGTCAGTTAATATATGTCTAAAGGTTTCATGTGGTAGTCACAGGGATGTTAGGTCAGACACAGAGGTGAGCAGTGAATGGCTTAAGGGGCCAAATGTGGTCCAAGACAATTTGGCTCTGGATCTGCAACATTCCAATCTCTCCAGTCAGGAAGTTCTAATCAGTTTAATCAGCCTTTATAAAATGTTCAGAGTATGTGCTTCAACTTTTTTCCGGGAACTTTAGTTCACAGGGATGTAGCTCAGTTGGTAGAGTGTTTGTCCAGCATGCACAAATCCCTGGTTCCATCCCTAGCATCGCATAAACCGGGCACGGTGGCACGCACCTGTAATCCCAGCATTGGTGTGGTAAGAGCAAGGGGAGACATTCAAAGTTATCCTTGGCTACATGGTGAACTCCAGGGTAGCCTGGTCTACATGATACCCTGTCTCAAAGAAAAAAAGTATTTTGTGATGTGAAAATAATCTGACATTCAGACTTTTCTTTTTTAAATGTTTATATCATAGCCGGGTGTGGTGGTACATGGCTTTAGTCCCAGCACTCGGGAGGCAGAAGCAAGAGGATCTCTGTGAGTTCAAGGTCAGCCTGTTCTACATAGTGAGTTCCAGGCCAGTTGGGGCTACAGGGACACCCTGTCTCAAAAAGACCAAAAAAAAAAAAAAAAAAAAAAGTTTGTATCACGTTAATTTGTGTGTATTTGAGGAGGGGGGTTATACTCCACTGGTTACATGTGAAGGTCAGAGGACAACTTGTGGGAGTTGATTCTCTCCTTCCACCAAGTGGGTCCCAAGGATTGAATTCAAGTTGTCGAGCTGGGTGGCAAGCACCTTTACCTGTTGGCCCCCCTCACTGCCCCAAAGCATTGCCAATGTGTCCTGAAGTTGGTAATTGCTGGATTCTTTGTTTTTCTGCCACGAGAGGATTGAACCTATGACCTCATGCATGCTGGTTGAGAGATCTACCAACGCGCTACATCCCCCAGTTCAAACTTTTCAACATCTGCAGGTTTTCTTGGAAGGCAGCCATTTCCCATTTCCATCGTCTTAGCTGTCTCCATGCTGCACGTCAAGTCAGTGCCCCACAGGGCACCAGACCCATGAATCCTGCAGTGCTGTCAGCTCTATGAATAAAAGGTTTGCCAAACCACTCAACCTCAAATTGAGCAGTCAGGGAAGGTTCCTGGAGGTGGTGACATTTTAACTGAGCGCACAGAAAGTTTAATAACTAGGAGAGACAAACAGCCCAGACAGAACACAGACAAGAGCTTTCTTTCTAATCCCGAAACAGCCTTTTAAAGAGGGGTGCTGTCTGAGCTCTGATGCAGCCCTAGGCTCTAAAGATACAATGAACTCAGATGGGAAACAGGTTAGCCTGGGCCACAGCTTGCTGTGCTTTCATGCTAGTGCCCTCTCTGGATGGCACAGCAGCACAAGTGTGAGTCAAAATGGTTCTATTTGCCTTGCTTGGGCAATGATCCCGGAGTAGATGGGAAGAGGCTGGGATTTTCCCACAGTCCTCAAGGCAGGTACATAGCAGCCTGAAGGTTGGCAGAGGTTGGCCCCAGCCCCAGTGGAGCACATGGGAAATCCATGCGCATCACAAAACCCCAGTTCAGCCTCGATTGCACGCTCAGTGCAGTATAGTAGGCGGATGTAGGGGCAGCCCTTGGTAAATTCCGGGTCAGATGGGGGTTTCTGAGACAAGAAACAGAGCACAGCTTTAAGCCCTCCTTTACCATGTGTGACTTGCAGGAGTCCCAGGCCATTTCTCACTAAGCACAATGCCAAATGATGAAAAGAGACTTTCAGTCCCAATTTAGAGGCAGAGAAACTAAGGCAGCCTGGGGCAGCATGGCTATTGGTAAAACTAGACAGCACCTGAATCTTAGCCTCAACAGTGGCCAACTGTGAGACTACAGGCATGTGGCTTTGCGTCCCAGAGAGTCTTTGTAAAATACTATCTGCTACAAAGATGCAGGAGGAATTAAGGAAACAAGAGCCCAGTACCACACCTGCAGGAAGGACTCCATATCAAGCCAGTAATCTTAACCACTTGTCTCAAAGAGTTTTGACAACAGTCCTAAGAGGCCTTGGAGGGTGGAGAGCTGTTTCAGCCAGCCAAGTCTCCTAGCAGACTTCCTCTAGGCCAAACCCTGAATTTAGTGTACAAGGGTTACACATTCCTGCCACCTTCAGGGTATCTCCTGCATCCACCAGCCAACAGTTCCCAGTAGGTCAGTACACAGGCTTCCTGGTCCGGGGCTTCCATCCTAGGTCCCCCATTCTCAGCCAACTCTGCACCTCAGCTAAGGCTATGCCATGCCTCTGTTCTAGGGAAATCCTTTCATGACCTCCCTTTTATTTTTTTTTATTATTATTTGTGTGTGTGTGTGTGTGTGTGTGTGTGTGTGTGTGTGAGAGAGAGAGAGAGAGAGAGAGAGAGAGAGAGAGAGAGAGAAAGGGGCTCTGGTGCCATAGCACACCTGTGGACGTCAAAGAACACTTTGTAGAGTTGGTTCTCCCCCTTCTAGTTTGTTTGGTTTTTTTGGTCCTTTTGAGACAGGGTCTCCCTGTAGCCCCAAATGGCCTGGAACTCACTATGTAGACCAGACTGGCCTTGAACTCGCAGGGATCCGCCTGCCTCTGCCTCTGCTGGGATTAAAGGTGTGCGCCGCCACGCCCGGCTTCCTCCCCCTTTTATATGGGTTCTGAGAATCAAACTTGGGTCACCAGTCTTTCATAGCAAGCTCTTTTACCCACTGAGCAATCTTGCTGGTGCCTTCTGTGTCTTCTACACACCAGGAATGAACTTACTTTAACTTTATTCTGTGATTTGTTTCTTTGAGACAGGGTCTCCTGTAGCTCAGGGGTGCCACGAGCTTGTTATGTAGCAGAATGACCTTGAACTCCTGATCCTCCTGCTGCCACACACCAAATGCAGACGTGACAGGTGTGGGCCACCATTCTTGCCCTTTACTAGTGATTACTATTGAGTGTTTATTATGTGCTTGGGGATAAAATCAGTATCCAGACATAAATCCCAGGCTCTGTGTGGTAGCCTATACCTTTAGTCTCAGCACTCAGGAGGCAGAGGCAGGCAGATCTCTGAGTTCTAGGCCAGCCTGGTCTACATAGTAAGTCCCAGGCCAGCCAGGGCTACATAGTAAGATCCTGTTTATTTATTTATTTACTTATTTTTGCTATTTTGTCTTTTTGAAACAGGGTCTCCCTGTAGCCCCAGATGACCTGGACATAGAACTCCCCAATGGAGACCAGGCTGGCCTTGAACTCACAGAGATCAGCCTGCCTCTGCCTCCTGATTGCTGGGATTACAGGCATGCCACCACGTGCAGCTAGTAAGATTCTGTTTTTTGAAAAAGGACAGGGCGGGACTTGAGAGATGGTTCAATGATTAAGACCACTGGCTGTTCTTGCAGAAGACTGGGGTTCAAATCCCAGCACCCACATGCAGCTAACAACTGTCTGTAACTCCAGTTCCAGGGGATTGGACAGCCTCTTCTGTCTTCCCAGGGCATTGCATGACACGGGTGCACTTACTTGCACACAGGCAATACATGCATACACATTAAATAAAATTAAAATTTTTTTTAAAAAGAGGATAGGGCTGGAGAAATAGCTCAATGGTTAAGAGCACTAACGGTTCTTGCAAAAGACAGGTTTGAGCTGCGCATGGTGGTTCATGCCTTTAATCCCAGCACTCCTCAGGAGGCAGAGGCAGGCAGATGTCTGTGAGTTTGAGGCTACATAGCAAGCTCCAGGCCAGCTGAGGCTACAGGGACACCTGTCTCAAAAAGACCAAAAAAAAAAAAAAAAAAAAGACTTGCGAGCACTGCATGTACTGGTGTGCTTACTACATGCAGGCAAAACACTCTTACACATTGAAAATAAAAAAAAGACAAGAGGGTAGGTTTGGACCTCCATTGGTGTAGTGGGCTCCTATCTCAGCAGACCAGCAGAGTGCCAAGCTCTGGCCTCCCTCTGGCCTCCATCTAGCAGAGGGCCTAAGAACCCAGGGGACTGCCTGAGAGCCCAGAGCCTAAGAACCCAGGGGAGAGCCCCTGGATCCTGCCTCCACGTGGTGGTACTGAAGACATGCTTTGAGAACATGGAGACTTCTGAAGGAACTCCAGAGGACACCGAAGACCCAGATCAAGTCTCCTCGGTCATGACAAGAAATAACACTGAAGAACTGTTTCCTGACCCACTGGAATGCCTGAAGACTCAGAAGGGGTACCTGCCACCACCTCTGTGATGGTCCTCTGAGCCTGGCTCTATGAACACTGATTTAACATGGAGAAGCAACTGCTTTTGGAGCAGAGCAATTTATCTTGGGTGCAAATCTCAAACTGGTTTGTAAATGTCTGCATTTCAACAAGACTCAGACGGTCTCAACCACCAGGCAGGCAAGGCTGTAGCAGTCCGACAGCAGAGCACCGATCTGTCTGTGGTGGTCCAGCCAATGTCCAAAGGGGCCAATCACAGCTCAGGGTCTGCCACTGTGGCCCCTGCCAGTAGACCAAGAATCGAAAAACAAGCTACATCTTCTCCAAGCCAGAAGCTCATCCAGAAAGCCCAAGGAAGGCCAGGCGTGGTAGCGCACGCCTTTAATCCCAGCGCTTGAGTAGCAGAGGCAGGCAGATCTTTGTAAGTTCGAGGCTGCCCTGGTCTACATAGTGAGTACCAGGACAGCTGGGACTACAAACAGACCCTATCTCAAAAAAAGATGGGAAAAAAAAAAAGATGACAAGACTTCCACCAGTGATCCTTGGTCGTTGCAGTCTCCAGAATTGATGTATCCAGAGGACTACTCTGATTTTAGCAGCTTCTACATGCTGGTTGATGGAGCTATACAAAGGGCCAGGGGAACTGGAGATGGAGAAGAAAAATCACCATCCGTAATCCCCCCCGCCGAAAGCTCACATGGTCCTTTCTACTCTGGAAAATTCATTTATGCTCAAAGCAACTTAATTTATATGTTTTCTTTTCATAGTGTCATCTTTTTCTGGGGCTTTTTTTTTCATATTTCTTAAATATGTAGGTATTTTCTGATGAAAGATTAAATCTTTAGCAAATTTCAAAAAAAAAGAAGAAAAAAAGAAAAAAGACAGAAATTTTTATATTCAAGAACATTACCCTCTGAAGGAGATAGGCAACAACCACCTAACCGAAAACCTGTGGAAAATTACTGAGGAAAGGTGGAGGGCTCTTCATTTTAAGTAGGATGATCAGGAGAGGCCCAACATCCAAGGTAAAGGGTATACCAAAGCAAGAAGGTGGGAACAGTGGAGCCGGGGCCACGGCACAGCTCTGGGCAAGCAGAACTGTCCTTGGTGCTACTGTGTCCAGCCACTGAGGAGCCATGGCAACAACAGTTCAAGGGGGATGAGGGGTAATCACAGACCCAGGTGGGAAAAGGGGACAGGGCTGGGTCCTATAGGTGCTAAAAGTATCTTCTCTAAGGAAGCCTAGAAGGCATTATAGGTTTTAAGCAGAGGTGCAACTGGAGGTTTGGTTTGTGTTTTGTTTTATTTGAGACAGGGTCTCCCTGTAGCCCTAGCTGGCCTGGGACTCACTATGTAGACCAGGCTGGCCTTGAACTCTGAGATCTGCCTGCTTCTGCTTCCTGAGGGCTGGGATTTAAGGGCATGCACCACCATTTAGGGCTTGCAACTGGTTTTAAGAGGTTAGCTCTGCTATAGTTAGAAGACCACAAGAACCACCCTGGGTGGTGGCACGTACCTTTAATCCCAGCACTTGGGAGGCAGAGCCAGGTGGATCTCTGAGTTCAAGGCCAGCCTGGTCTACATAGTGAGTTCCAGGCCAGCTGGGGCTACAGGGAGATCCTGTCTGAAAAAGCCCCCCCCCCCAAAAAGAAGACTACAGTAACCATGTGGAGGTGGAGACCCCTGAGGGAGCTGTCTGGATGTGCCCCTCCCAACCCACCTGCCCCTCCCCAGTATAGCAGTTTGGACAGAAAGGTGGTCAGTCAAACCCAAATTTTACACCCAACAGGGTCCCACCTACTCCTCCAACCTCACTTTATTCTTTATTTCTTTCTCTTTTTTATTTTTTTCTGTAGAGATAGGGTCCAGCTGTGTAGTCCTGACTGGCCTTGGACTCACAGAGATCCACCACAGTGGCCTTCAACTTGGTGCACTACAGAGGTACAACTGCAAGCCAACTCCACCCCTCACACTTTTTTTTTGAGACTCTTACCATGTAGTCCAGCCTGGCTTCAAATTCAATCCTCCTGCTTCAGCCTCCAGAGTGCTGCAATCACAGGGATGGGCTATCACACTATTGGAGGCAGTGGGGTGTGGCTGGAGACACAGCTCCATACTGCCACCTGCAGCCTGAGGCATTCTCTTCAGAGACTTCCACTGAGGTAAATCTAAGGCTGGGACTTCCTTCCCTTCCCTTCTCTTCCCTCCCCTCCCTCCCTTGCGTTAAGAGAGGGTCCCATTTAGCCCAGGATAGGCTCAAACTCACTAAACATTAGATTCTGACCCTCAACTTCTGATCTTTTCATGCCGGCCTCCCAAGTGCTGGGGCTTGAACCTAGGACTTCATGCATGTTAGAAAAGCACTCTACCAATTGAGCTCCATCCTCAGCCCTAGAATTAATTTTATTATTGTTATCATCATCATCATCATCATCATCATCATCATCATGATTTGGTCTTTTTGAGAAAGGGTCTCCCTGTAGCCCCAGCTGTCCTGGATTCACTATGGAGACCAGGCCGGCCTCGAACTTACAGAGATCTGCCTGCTTCTGCCTCCCAAGTGCTGGGATTAAATGCATACACCACCATGCCCGGGGAGATTTTTTTTTAATGTTATTTATTATTTTTATTTTATGCATATGCATGTATTGCCTGCATATAGGTAAGTGTACCCGTGTTGTGCAGTGCCCTCGGAGGACAGATGAAGCTGTCAGAGGCTGTCGGATCCCCTGGAACTGGAGTTATGGATGGTTGTTACCTGCCATGTGGGTGCTGGGATTCGAGCCCGGGTCTTCTGAAAAAACCAGTGTTCTTAACGGCCGAGCCATCTCTCCAGACCCCCTTAATGAGATTTTTAAGAAAACAAATTTCAACCAGGTGTGGTGGTGCATGCCTTTAATCCCAGTACTAGGAAGGCAGAGGCACGTGGATCTCTGTGAGTTCAAGGCCAGACTGGTCTACACAGTGAGTTCCAGGCCAGCTGGGGAACTGTCTGAGAGAGAGAGAGAGAGAGAGAGAGAGAGAGAGAGAGAGAGAGAGCCAAGAGCTTGGGTGTATGTCTCTCAAGAGAGGCATTTTCGTCTTTAAACACTCATGTATATGATTTTGGTAGCTCCTGAAATTAGCTCTCAAAGGGTTGCTAAAGAACCTTTTTGGCAGATGAGATCAGAGGGAGGTTCCAGACAAACTCTGAAAAGGATCACAGCTGACCAGGTAAAACCCTAGGTCACAGGCTGCATGGGAAATTCTGATGTTTTTACTGTAAACAAAAGTTTAGTCTTGTTTGGGAAAGTCCCAGAAAATATTTGAGGAAGGCATAAGGTCACCCTCAAGATCTTATATGCTCAGGTATCAAGAATGGTTTGGGCCTGGGTGTGGTGGTACATGCCTTTAATGCTAGCAGTCAGGAAACAGAAGCAGAGGGATCTTTGTGAGAGATCCAGGCTAGGCTGGTTTACATTGTGAATTCCAGGTCAGCTGGGGCTACAGGGAGACTCTGACTAAAAGGAAAAAAAAAAAAAAATGGTTTGGGCCTGGAGAGATAGCTCAGTTACTGCTCTTACAAAGGACTTGAGTTCGGTTTCCAGCACCCACATGGGGCAGCTCACTACCACCTGTAATTCCAGCTCCAGGGCATCTGATACCTTTTCTTAGCCTGCATGGGCACCTACATTCACATGTACACACTCACACATAGACACATACACATTAAAATAAAACAACAGGGGCTGGAGAGATGGCTCAGCAGTTAAGAACACTGGTTGTTCTTGCAGAAGACCTGGGTTCAAATCCCAGCACCCAATGGCTGCTAACAACCATCTGTAACTAGTTCCAGGAGATCTAATGCCTTCTGTCTTCCTCAGGCAACATACAACACAGGTACACCTATACACAGGCAAGCATAACACTTATACACATAAAAATAAATAAAAATTAAAGTTACTGGCTGGGGTGCTGACTTTGGGTAAAGCCCGTGCTGTGCTAGAATTCGGGTCCCCAGCACCCACATCACAGGCAGGTATGACCATTGATAACTGTATAACCCCTGAACTAGGGAGGCAGAGACAGAGGGATCCCAGGAACTCACTGGCCAACCAATATAGTCAAATTACCAGGTGCAGGTTCAATGAAGAGTCCCTGTCTGGAAAAGTAAGGTAGAGAGTGATTGAAGATACCTGATACCCTCTCGCTTCCACATATACCCGCAAACATATGCACACATACATGCATACACGGACACATTTAAAAAGAATTTGTTGGGTCAGTGAGATGGCTTAGTGGGTAAATGCAGCCACCTGAGTTCGATCTCAGGGACCCACATAATGGAAAGAGAGAATCAGCTCCTTTCTGCAAAAAATCCACGAACCTCCACACCCCCGCATACACCCTCCCCATCCCCGGTGAGGCGAGGAAGTTTAACGCTAGCGGGACCGACCCCACGAATCAAAGGAGTCAGACCCCTTGTACAATACATAAATTTTAAAGAGAATTTGCTGCAACAGTAGATCGATGAAGGAACACTCTACCCCTACATCCTCAGCGCCTATTTCTATACTAGGGCTACATGGTTTAAGGTTTGCAAGTCCATCTGCTTCCTCCTCTTCACTCTGGGGAAACTGAGGCTGATCCGGGACGGGACCCTGGAGACTGGCCACAGCCTAGCTGGAAGCAGAGCGTCCGGCCTCAATTGTGCGTTCCGCCCTCGGCGTGAGTCACCGCCACCTCTCGTTTCCACTTTCTCCCCGCCCTGTGACCGGAAAAAGCCGGACTGTCCGGCAGCCAGCCCATCACGTGGCCTGGAACAGGCACTCCCTCGAGGGTCCTCCCCCGCCTTCCCCCACCCCGGGACCACAGAGACTACAGGACAGAGGGTCGCCTGGGCGGCCAGGCTCCGCCCCCGCCCTCAGCGGAAGCCGGAAGCAGCCTCGAGCCTGGCTAGCCCCAAGCACCGAACTCGGTGGTCTCGGAGGCTTCTGGATTGGGGAGAAGATGGCGGAGGAGGAGTGAGTGCGCTGCCGTGGGTGGCGGAGGCGGCAGGGCCGGGCCGACGGGGGCCGGCGGGAACCGGAGGGGGCCGGAGGGCCTCAGGCACCGGGCGGAACTCCTCGGGGCCGGAGGGTGGGATGGGAACTCGGGCCCTGCGGCCTCCTCCCGCTAGGTCCTACCTCGGGCTGGGTTTCGGCCGCCCCCGCAGACCAGTTTCCGGTCATCTGAAAGTTCAGCGCTCCGCCTCCTCCTCCTGGAAGTCCTCCCCAGCCACTGGCATCCTCATGCCCCTCAGTGTGGGCGTTTGCCCCGTTCAGATTTCACTCGTTCATTGAGATTGCTGTCTGCCCAGATTGGCCGTGAGAGGCGGATTGTCCATTCTCTTCCAGTAGATAGAGTCTTGCCAGATGCTCCGAGGGAAACCAGGGACGGAAGGAGCGATAGGAGGGTGGACAAGTTCAAAAGGCTGGAATCAAGAAAGGGTTGAGGATGGGGCTGTAACTCCGTGGTTGAGGGTTTACCTAGGATGCTTGAGGCCCAAGGTTCAGTCCCCATTCCTGCCCCCCACCAAAAGAGGCGGGGCGGTGGTTAGTGCTTTGGAGTGACCCAGAAGCAGGTGATTGAAGTATAGACATCAGGGACGCTGGCCTGGCTGGAAGAGGTAGGGTGGGGGCAGTGCTCTCCAGTTCTTTCTGGGCGTGCACCACTGTTAGTCCCTCTTCATACCTGGCAGGGAACAGACAGTTGTGGCATGGTGGCAGATACCATTTTGGAATGGGCATATAAAAAATGATTAGGGAGCCTCTTGATCAATCCTGGCCTCATAATATTTCAGGTGTCGTGGCCAACCAGATGCAAAATCATTGTAAAATTTTTTGAGTGTTCTGCCTGCATGTATGTAAGTGCACCAGTGTGTGCAGTGCCTATGGAGGCCAGAAGAGGCATTCGGATCCCCAGAGTTAGGGAAGGTTGTTTGCACCATGTGGGTGCTGGAAACCCAACCTCAGTCCTCTGGAAGAGCAGCCAGTGCCCCCTAACAGCTGAGCTGTCTCTCCAGGCTGGTGAAGTCAGTAGCTTTGTTGGGCACCTGTAATGTCCCAGACACTAAAATAGGCGTCAGCTGCACAAGGTGAAAGGAGTCTCTAGTCATGGTTTTGACTTTGGGTTTGCAGCTTGATTCTGCCACTGCATGAGGTGTTGGCCAAGTTATAGACTCTTAAGAGGGTGTGTTACCCAGTTCCTGGAATGAAGCAGTGCTCAGTAAATGTCACAGTCCTGTCACTACTGCACTAGTTCAGAGTCCTGACATAAGAGCACTGGACAAAGCCTTGGGTGGAGTGGGTGTCCAGAGCAGGCAGCCTGAAGTGTTTGAAACCCAGCAAGTGTTTTGTAAGGTAGGGCAGGGCATCCTGGCCATAGCAGCTGGGCAAACTCAAGTGACTTGCTCATTTTACAGAAATGATTCAGGAAGGGCTGGAGACATGCTTAGTGGTAGAACTCTTACCATGCCTAAGGTTCCGGATCCATCCTTAGTAACACAAACAACGTCCAAGGAAAAGAATGTACATGGGAAAATAAAGGCGTCAAATAGTACTGAATGCGGGGGTTGTGATGAGACTCCAGTTTGACCCATTAAGTTTGTGCTTGTTTTGGGTTTTGGTTTTTTTTGGGTTTTTTTTTTGTTGTTGTTGTTGTTTTTTTGAGACAGTTTCGTGTAGCCAACACTTGGACTTGAGCTCACTGTGTAGCCCAGGGTGGCCTTGGCTTTGAACTCCTTTAAAAAATATATGTATGCATGTCTGTCTCAGTGTCTGTCACATGGGTAGGTACCCATAGAGCCAGAAGGGGATGTCAGATCCCCTGGAACTGGAGTTAGAGGTTGTTAGCCACCTTGTGGGTGCTGGGAATTGAACCTGGGTCCTCTGTAAAAGCAGCTAGTGCTTTTAACTGCTGAGCCATCTCCCCAGCTCCCCCCCAATACACACTTTTTTTTTTTTTTGAGACATCTCTCTTTAGCCCCAGCTAGCCTGGAGCTATGTAGACCAGGCTGGCCTAGATCTTACAAAGACCTGCCTGCCTGTGCATCCCAAGTGCTGGAATTAAAGGCATGTGCCAACCCTCTAGGCTTGGCTATGAACTCTTGATCTTCCTGTCTACTTCCCAGGTTCTGGGATTAGTAGTCATGGGCCACCATACCCTACTGCTTTCATTAAGTTCAAAGGGCAGGTAGCATTTCTTTGTTTTATTGGAGGGGATGGAGGTGCATACTGAGGATTGACCCCTTAGAGTCTGATGCATGCCAAACAAGTGCTCTACCACACCCCTAACACTATTTAGTTCATTAGTTGTTTGAGACAGGGTCTTACTGCACAGTTCTGGCTGGCCTGGCACCACTGTAGGTGGACTGGCTGCAGATTTGTGGTCTTTCTGCCTCTGCTAGCATTGCAGGCACATGCCACTGTGCTCACCTTACTTTTTACTTTTTATTTTGAGACAGGATCTAAGTTGCCCAAGTTGGCCGTGAACTTACTCTAGCCCCAACAAGCCTTGAACCTGTGATCCTCCTGTCTCTGCCTTCCAAATGTTCAGCTTTTTTTGTTTTGTTTTATGGAGACAGGATTTCATGTAGCCCAGGCTGGCCTCATAGCCGAGAATGCCCGTAAGCCTCCACCTCCACCTCCACCTCCACCTCTTGAATGCTAGGATTATAGGCGTGTATCACTACACCTGGTTTATGAGGTATTGGACAGACCCAGGGGCTCATATATAACTGGGCAGGCACACTGTCAGCTGAGCTACATCCTGGCTGTAGGCCCAGCTTTTAGCATTTTCTTTCTTATTTTTTTGGTCTTGAAGCAGGGTCTCCCTGTAGCCCCAGCTGGCCTGGAACTCACTATGTAGTGGAGTAACTTAGGGAAGTTTGCTGAGCCAGTTCAAGAATTGGAAGGTAATGGGATTGAGGCCCGAGGGTTCTGAGCTCCAGGGGTCTGATCTGATCAGGGTGCTACAGCAAGCCTCTTGGTCCTGGGGTTGTTACTGATTTTGCACAGAGGCCTTTATGCCTTTGCATTATTTACTCATATTTTGTCTTGAGGATTAAAGATGTCTGGGGCTGCCATAAGTGGCCTGAAAGGTAAAAAATACCTATGTAATTTGTGTTTTCTGGGATAAGAAGATACAGTTGCCCATCAGCAGTTTGTTGTGTGGGCTTTCTTTTCTTTCTTTCCTCTCTTTCTTTCTTTCTTTCTCTTTCTTTCTTTCTTTCTTTCTTTCTTTCTTTCTTTCTTTCCTTTCTCTTCTTGTTCTTTCTCTTTTTTCCTTCCTTCCTTTCTTTTCTTTACTAAATTTTAATGGAATTCGATCAGGTGAATTCTTGTAACACAACAAAATAATATCCTCAATAGTACTTTTTTGAAAAATATTTATTTTTGTTTTATGTATCTGAGTCTTTTGCCTGCCTGTATATCTGTGTACCATGTGCATGCAGTGCCCTCAGAGGCCAGAAGAGATCACTGGATCTCCTGGAACTAGAGTTACAGATGGTTGTTAGCAGCTGTGTGGGTGCAGGAACTGAACTTGGGTTTTCTGTAATAGCAGCAAGTGCTCTTAGTCACTGAACCATTTCTCTAGCTTCCTCCCCATTTTTTGAGATTTGGTCTCATGTAGTCCAGGCTACCTTGGCTATGGAGCCAAGGATGACCTTGAACTTCTGATCTTCCTCCCTCTGTGCTTGGTTTATATGGTACTGGGGATTGAACCCAGGACTTCATGCATGCTTGACAAATATTCTTTTAGTAGAACTACCTCCCTAATCCCCAATAGTGCTTTTGGTTTTTGTTTGTTTGTTTGAGACAGGGTCTCTCTTTAGCCACAGGTGACCTGGAACTATGTAGAACAGGCTAGCCTCCATCTCACAGAGATCTGCCTGCCTCTGCCTCCCAAATATTGGGATTAAAGGCATGTGCTACCATGTCCAACTCCCAGTGGCACTTTTAAAGTTGGTAAAGAAATGATCCCCTAGGGCACGATGACACAAGCTTTTAATCCCTGCATTCAAGAGACTGAGGATTGTGAGTTGAGTTTTAGGCCAGCATTAACTACAAACCAAACCAAACAAACACAAATTTAAAAATTTTTTTATTTTATGTGTATGAGTATATTGCCTGCATGTATGTAAGTGCAGCTGTGTTGTGCAGTGCCCGCAGAGGTCATATCTCCTGGAACTGGAGTTAGGATGGTTGTTAGCAGCCATGTGGGTCCTGGGAACTGAACCCAGGTGTTCTACAAGAGGAGCCAGTGCTCTTAGTTAAGAGCCATCTCTCCAGCCCACAAACAATTTTAAACGAAATGACTTTCATATGAAGGTTTCTTTTTTTTCTTTTTCTTTTTTTTTTTTTTTTTTTTTTTTTTTTCTAGTCTTACTATATAGCACGTCTTTTTGAGACGGTCTCCCTGTAGCCTGGAACTCACTATGTAGATCAGATTCAAAAGCTCCAGAAACCATGAGTTTCCATGTGCCATGTAGGCAGTCGTCGCAGTTCCCCCCAGCCCCACCCCCGGCCTGCCTGGCTTTGAATTCCACGAAGCTTTGCCAGGTCCTCTTTCTGGTTTGAGGTGTGTTTTTGTGCTTGGAGCACTTTCTTTGTGTGACTGTGTTCTGTGTTCTCCACAGCTTCTCCAATGTCACCCATGAGAGCTTCAACCTAACCCTTCACACCACCCTGGGTGTCACCACGAAACTGGTGCTCCCAACCCCTGCCAAGCCCATCCTTCCAGTGCAGACCGGGGAGCAGGCCCAGCAGGAGGAGCAGTCAAGCGGGATGACCATTTTCTTCAGCCTCCTCGTCCTAGGTGAATGGGGCCTGGGAGTGTCTGTAGCCCATATGCTCCATCGCCATGGTGCGCTCTGCCACCACTGCACCCTTTCATGACTGTGTGTTCTGTCACCATTGTGTGCTCTGCCACCACTGCACCCTTTCATGACTGTGTGCTCCATCACCATGGTGCGCTCTGCCACCACTGTGTTTTGTCAAGTCTTCCATTGGCTTTGAGTCCAAATACTGAGGGCAGATGAACAGTTCACACCATTGCCAGGGTTTTCCTTTGGCTTCCTGAGAGCAGAAAGCGTAGCACTTCTGAAAAGCCCTTGCACAAAATGTCTAAGAATTTTTGACCTTGAAAGAATGCCAGATGTGATGGCATGCACTTGTAA
The DNA here is from genome assembly GCF_000622305.1 of Nannospalax galili. NCBI lineage: Eukaryota > Metazoa > Chordata > Mammalia > Rodentia > Spalacidae > Nannospalax > Nannospalax galili. The sequence goes on from NW_008340043.1 coordinate 610,880, forward strand.
TCCCAGTGCAGGGAGGCAGACAGGGCTCTTGGGCCAGGCCATCTAGCTGAATCAGTGAACTCCAGGCCAGTGAGAGGCCCTGTTTCAATGTGTATGGGTGTATTGCTTGCATTTAGGTAGGTGCACCCGTGTCATGCAGTGCCCATGGAGGTCAGCAGAGGGTGTTGGATCCCCAGGAACTGGAGTTACAGATGGTTGTTAGCTGCCATGTGGGTGCAGTCAGTGCTCTTATCCGCTGAGCTATCTCTCCTGCCCTGAGAAGGGTGACATTTCTAAGAATGACACCCCAGGTTGTCCTCTGGCCTCCATGTGCGCCTACCCTTACACACATGCATGAAAAAATGTTTAAAATCCAGTTGAAATTGGGTATGGTGACGCACGCCATTAGTCCCAGCACTCTGGAGGCAGAGGCAGGTGGATCTTTGTGAGATCCAGGCCAACCTGGTCTACATAGCGAGTTCTAGGCTAGCTGGGGCTACAGGGAGATCCTATCTCAAAAAGGTCCTCCTCCCCCCAAAAAATCCAGTGAAACGCTACAAACATTTGGGATTATCTAAGGAGGAGAAAGCATAGCTTGGCCCAAGTCCAGGCTCTTGTTGGACAGTGAAGCTGCCATGTTTACCGGTTTGGTTCATTTCTTCCCAGGTTTTTTTTTTGGTCTTTTTGAGACAGGGTCTCCCTGTATCCCTGTAGCCCCAGCTGTCCTGGAACTTACTATGTAGACCAGGCTGGCCTTGAACTCACAGAGATCTGCCTGCCTCTGCCTCCCCAGTGCTGGGATTAAAGGCGTGCACTACCACGCCTGGCTTCTCAGTTTTTTGAGACAGAGTCTGAGAGCTCAAGCTGGCCTGAAAGTCACTAGTCATCTGTCTCCACCTCCAGAGTGCTGGGGTTATAGGCATGTGCCATCACCCTGGCCTTATTTACCACATACTGCTTTTCTTTGAGGATGACAAGATCATCTTTCAGATTAACTCTTCTCAGAAAAGGGAAAGGTGAAACTGGGTTGTGAGGGTTTTGCTTTGTTTTGTTAAGACAGGGTCTCGTGTAGCCCAGGCTGGTCTCAGACTTGGTCTATGGCTGAGGATAACCTTTGGTTTCTGTTCTTCCTGGCTCTGCTCCCCTGTGTATTATAGGTGTGCACCACTATGTTTACGGAATAGCCCACACTGACCTCAAACTGGCAACCCTCCACCTGGCTTTTCTCCAGTGCTGGGATTACAGGCATGTGCCTGTGAGGCCGCACTGGCTTCCTTTGCCTTTGTTACAGTGCTTGAACCCAAGGAGGAAAAGCAGTCTTTTTACCTGATTAAGAAATCTTTAGGAGTGAAGTCCCTTTGAGGATTCTCATTAAGAAGTTTACTTTGCTGTCAGGTTACTGTTAGAGACTACAAAAGACACACCCAGAAAGAACTTGTGCAGCCTTTGTTAGGGGGCAACAAGCACAAAGACTTGGAACTTTCAGGGCATACAGCACTTAAGATTAACTTGACTGGAGACCATTAACCAGGTTTCCGTAGGACACTTTCTGCCCCAGGTAGAGTCTTGCCCACTGTTACTTCATCTTGAGGGCAGAAAGGGCTGTACAGTGTTCAGGATGCTGTATATTGCTCTTGGGTCATCCACACTAACAGACGTCCACACTAATGTCGGGTGCCTTTGGCTTTCATTGGATTCTTGGCAGCTTGTTAGTTGGTGTCCCCACTTGCTGTGTGAGCCAGATGGAATGGTGCTATGTTTTTAAGTAAATTAGAAGGCTCTGTTTGGTTAAAATAAACAGGGTCTCCTGTAGCCCAGGCTGACCTTGAACTTGCTATATAGCCAAGAGTGACTTTGAACTCCTGATCCTGTCTCCACCTCCTGTCCTGGGATTACTGGCTTGCACTACCACACCTGACATCCTGTGATCCTGTGAGTTATTGATTATTCCTGATTAGGTGTCCAAACAAATAGTGTAAATCTGATAAGGTGGAAAAACTATGAATAAATAACTTGCTAACTCACTAAACACTCTACGTGAACTGTTGAGAGAAATCAGGCTGTATGTAGTCTATTCTAGACCTCAGAAATCTTGGCCTGGAACACATTCCCCACTTTGGCTTACTGTTTAGTGCAGTTAGTGAAATTGATACTTTTCACAGGAGGCTGCTTGTCCCTTTGGCTAAGGAGAGTTGGCTTTGAGGAATTTGGATTTGGTTGACTTGCATGTAACCCTTGCTGATCTCAGACACCACAAGAAACAGCGGTGAATTGGGCCTAGACTACAACTAACAATTAACACTGGCATGTGTGTTTTATGATCCACTAAATGTAATGGAGTTATTAAAGTTGACATGCCTCTTTTAATAAGTTCCACACTTACCCCTCAGGCATAAAAATGAGAAGCACATTAACATCTTCCACACAAGTGCTCATCCCTTGTTCTGTTGCTTTTTCCCCCAAGAGTAATTGAAAATGGCTTTTAAGGTGGGCAGAGTAGCTCACACCTATAATCCCAACATTTGAGAGGCCAAGGCCCTGGTGGTTAGCCTCGGCTACAGAGTGAAAAGCCTCTGTCCAAACCCTAAACCAAAGAAAACAGAAGGCAACATGCTTTTCCCTATATAATTTGAATTTCGTGGGACACAGATGACGTCCTGTAGTTTGCCTTTTCACCTCATAGTATCTTGGAATTTTTTCGTGTTAGTGTGTTTTTTATCTCACTCATCTGGGGCAGGGGTGCTTGTTGTTTTGTTTTGGGACAGGGTCTTGTTATGTAGCTCAGATTAGCTTCTTTGAACTTGCTTTGTTGTTGTGTGTTTTTCTGTTTTTGTTTCGTTTTGTTTTGTTTTTGAGACAGAGTCTCACTGTGTTGCCCTGGCTGGCCTGAAAACTGTATGTAGACCAGGGTATCCTGAGCTCAGCCTGCTTTCACCTGAGTGCTAGGATTAAAGGTATGCCCTATCACACCTGGCCTTGAGTGGGTCTGTTGTTGCTGTTTGTTTTGTTCCTGTTGTTTATGTTTTTGGACTGATTCTCACATCCTAGGCCGGCCTGATCCTCACAGAGATCCATCCACTCCTCTGCTTCCAGGGTGCGTCACCACACCCAGGCTCTATCTCATCTTTTTATTGTAGTAAAATAAACATCAAATTTACCACTTACACTTTAAAGCACACCATTCAGTGGGGTTTATTACAGCCATGTTGTGCAACCATCTCCACAGTCTGGTTGTAGAGTCTTTTCATCACCGGAAGGGGAAACCATTAAAATCAGGGAGCAGGGCCAGCAGCAGCTGACATTCCCTCCTCGGGCAACACAGCTCTACTCTGCCCCAGAGCTAGCCTGTTCTGAGCAGCTCCTGTAAACAGAACTGCAGGGTGCGAGGCCTTTTGTGATTGGCTTATTCCTGGGCATGTTGTCTTTATGATTCATCTGTGGAGCTGGCAAGGTGGCTGAGTGGGTAAAGTCACTTGTCATCAAGCCTGACAACCTAAGTTCAGTCCCCTGAGACCCCACATGGTGGGAGGAGAGAACTGACTTCTGCAAATTGACCCCCACATGTGCAACATACTCCCATTAAATAAATAAATGTAATAAAAAATGTTTAATTTTGTGGTTTGTTCCCAGGTTTCATTTCTCTCTGTGTCTCTCTCTCTCTCTCTCGCCTATGTTGTAGCTTGTGTGAGAATTCATTCCTTTTTTGGAGTGAGTAGCAGTCCATTGTGCCTCCTTACAGTTGTGGGACACTTGAGTCATTCCCTCCTTTCAGCTGTTGTGAATAGTGTGAACATTGGTGTCCAAGTTGTATGGGTGTGTTTGTGTTTCTCTTGGATAAATATTTGGGGGCGATGGAGGACCCATTAAGGTTACTTTACTGATTTCAGTTTCTCCGTATTCTTTTGTTTGCTGGTTTTTTTTTTTTTTTTTTTTTTTTTTTTTTTTTTTTTTTTTTTGTGTTTCTATTTTTTGGAGATGGGGTCTTCTTGTAGCCCTGCTGGCCTGGAACTCATGATGTAGACCAGGCTACCCTGAACTCACAGAGATCCACCTACCTCAGCCTTGTGAGTGTTCGGATTAAACGTTTGTGCCACGAAGCTTGGCTTTTTTTTTTTTCTTTTTTGGTCTTTTTTGAGACAGGGTCTCTCTGTAGCCCCAGTTGGCCTGGAACTCACTATGTAGACCAGGCTGGCCTTGGACTCACAGAGATCTCTCTGCCTTTGCCTCCCAAGTGATGGAGCTAAAGGTGTGTAGCACCACACCCAGCTGAAGCTTGGCTTTTAAAAAAAATATTTAGTCCGGCGGTGGCCCGCGCCTTTAATCCCAGCACTTGGGAGGCAGAGGCAGGCAGATCTCTGTGAGTTCAAGGCTAGCCTGGTCTACATAGTGAGTTCCAGGACAGCTGGGGCTACAGGGAGACCCTGTCTCAAAAAGACAAAAAAAAAAAAGTATTATTTTTTATTATTTTATGTGTATGAGTGTATTTCCTGCATGTATGTAAGTGTACCCGTGTTATGCAATGCCCTCAGAGGTCAGAAGAGAGCATTGGATCCCCTGATACTGGAGTTACCGACTGTTGTTAGCCACCATGTGGGAACTGGGAATCGAGCCCAGGTCATTGGGAGAGCAGTCAGTGCTCTTAACCACTGAGCTGTCTCTTCAGACCCCCAAGCTTGCTTAAAAAAATGTTTATTTATTTATGAGTGTGTGTGTGTGTGTGTGTGTGTGTGTGTGTGAGTGTGCGAGAGAGAGAGAGAGAGAGAGAGAGAGAGAGAGAGAGAGAGAGAGAGAACAGGCCCATGTAAACGCCAGAGGAAGACTTTCTTTAGTCAGAGAGAGAGAGAAAGAGAGAGCACGCAGGCACGTGTAAACACCAGAGGACGACTTTCTGTAGTCTACTCTCCCTCCCACCTTCATGTGGGTTCTCAGTATTGAGCTCAGGGTGCCAGGCTTCTGCTGCAAGTGCTTTCTGCAGTTAGCTGTCTAACCAGCCTTGGTGAGTTGAGTTGTTTAGTTTTTTGTCTTTTTGAGACAGGGTCTCTCTGTAGCCCCAGCTACCCTGGAACTCACTATGTAGACCAGGCTGGCCTTGAACTCACAGAAATCTGCTTCAGAGTGCTGGGATTAAAAGCCTGCCGCCACACCTGGCAAGTTTGGGTTTCTTTTTCTTTTTTTTTTTTTTTTTTTAGAGGGGCTTTTTTTGCCCCAGCGTGGAATGGAATCAATGCATCTAGTGCAGGCCATGTGATGCATTTCTTGGTCAGTGATAGCCAGGCAAAAGTCTTTGGGGACACCATCTCTCCCAAAGCAGAAAGGCAAAAGCTTGCTGAAAGGCATTCTTTTTTTTTTTTTTTTTTTTCCTGACTGGAATCCTCTGTCAACTCAAGGGCGAGAGGAAAGGACTACAGAGAGTGGGATGAAGTGAATATTCAGTCATGTCTACTTTGAGGAAGTAAAGTCTTACCTACTCTGCCACTTAAGTCATCTTGACACACTGTAAGCCACCTTGACACACTGTTTCAATGAACACCAATAGCGACTCTTCTGAAACCCACAAAACCAAGGTCAGCTGCTTTAGGAAGTATTTGTGCTCAGAATCAAACACTCATCTCTCTGATTTCTGTATCCTGCATGTTCTATCCTTAGAAGAAGGGCTGTCCAAGGTCGGCTGGGATAACTACCTGGGTGGAACAAGCTGAGGCCAGAAAGGCAAAAAAGTTACTTGAAAGAACCAGTGTGAGAACCAAAGGCATGTGCTTCTCAGTTCCTAGGGCAGTTGGAAATATTCCGATATGCTCATTGGAAGGACTACAGAGAAATTTATGTCTCAAGGAATATGGGGATGGACTGAGTCAACATGAGCCTTTTCCTCCTTCCCTCCCTCCTTCCCTCCCTCCTTCCCTTCCTCCTTCCCTCCTCTGATATGGGTGCTAAGACTGAACTCTGGTCCTCTGGAAGAGCAGCAAGTCTTAACTGCTGAGCCATGTCTCCGGATTACCCCCCTTTTTTTTTGAGACAGTGTCTTCCTATAACCCCATCTGGCCTGGAACTCACTTGGTAGACCCGAATGGCCTGGATCTCACAGAGATCTGCCTGCCTCTGCCTCCCCATTTCTGGGATTAAAGGTGTGTGCCATCACTCCTGGCTTAACCATTTTCTTCAAAGAATTATTTTTAGAGCTGGGCTTTTTGGCACATCCCTGTCATCTAGCACTTGAGAAGCTATCAAGTGGGCCAACCTTAGCTACAAAACGCAAGACCCTGCCTCCAAAACTATGTAAACATACATACATACACATGTAACACACATACCACACACATTAGCACTGTTAAAGCCATCCTGTGATTAAGGAGCTGGTGGAAAGCCCCAGCACCTGGTACAGAGCCATGTACACCAGCATCGGGACCACATGATTGCATTGGAAATTATTATTTTTTTGGCCCAGAAATTTTTGTTGATTTTACTAGTGTGTGTATATGTATGTGTGCCCACACACACATATGTAAAGGATAGAGGACAATTTTCAGGAATCAGTTCTCTCCTTCCACTGTGAGATCTTAGAATTGAATTATGTCACCAGGCTCTCGTGGCAAGGGTCCTTGTGGTGTCCCCCCACCCCTGCCCCCAGCCATCTTGCTTTTTTTTATTTTTTGTCTTTTGGAGACAAGGGGATGCAGCTCAGTTGTTAGAAAGCTTGCCTAGCACACATGAAGTGAAACTCTGTATTCTACCCCTGGCACTGTATAAACTGGGCACCTATAACCTCTACACTAGGGAAGTAGAGGCAGGAAGATCAGAAGGTCGAGGTTATCCTTAGCTACATAGCAAGTTTGAGGTCAGCCTGGACTGCATGAGACCCCAGCTTAAAACAGCAACAACAACAAAAAGCAAAAATAAAAAGAATTTGATGAATTGTAAATGGTTGTTTAAGGGGTTATAGCTTATTTAAAACATTCAATACTGGAGGGCTGGCAAGGTGGCTTAGCTGGTAAAGGCACAGGCCTAGCTGCCTGAGTTCTGTCCCCAGAACTCATAAAGGTCGGTGAAGATAACTGACTCCTCCATGTTGTCATCTGAATTCCACACACCCACTGTCTTGTACGTGTCCCCCGATAATACTTAAAAATTCCGTTTGCCACTGGAAAACAAAGTAGTCAAGGCACAGAAGTATAGGGAAAAGAAATGCTGTGAGTGAACCTTCAGTTTAAGAGAGTAAAAACAGCTGAAGTTCACTGTTTGATTGCCAAATGCCTGTTAACCTGGCCACCCCGAATAACTAACCGCTGCTCAAGCTTGCCGCCTCTTGTCAACCATGTCTGTGCCCCCACAGCTATCTGCATCATCCTGGTGCATCTGCTGATCCGGTACCGACTGCACTTCCTGCCTGAGAGCGTGGCTGTCGTTTCCCTAGGTAAGTGCTCGTTGGAGAACCATCCCAGAACCACACACTCACAAGAGCCCTGCTTCTTCCGGGGCCGCCTCTGCACCAGGATCTGTGAGGGATGTGTGACCTCCCCATTTCCCTATCATCCTCCCTGCAGCCTGCCACAGGGCTTTATGGCTTCATTTTACAGATGAGGACACAGAGCTTTGAGGGTGGGGGGGATCCGAAAAAGGTGCTGACCCCCTAAAGGTCATGAAGAAGGCCATGTGTCACCCAAAGGCCCTTTGTCTGGCCTCCTGCCTCTCATCATCCCTGGGGTACATTAACTGTTGCTGCTAGGCTATGGTGCTGTCCACCTTCACTAAAGCTAATGATTGACACTTAGCCTCAGAATCACTGCCTTCCAGCCTGAAGGGCCCCTGCTTTACAGTAGGGAAGAGATGCGGCTCCACGTAACGCCACAGCTCCATTCTTCAGACAGCAACCACTCTATCCAGTTCCTCTTTTGTTGCCTGTGCAAGTCATTAAGATCATTCACTTCCAGCTGCAAGGAATAAATAGGTACTAACAGCTGTAAACACTCATACAAGGTCATTGAAGTGGCCAGTGAAGGAAGAAGCAGGAACTTTATTTTTGGAGACAGTCTCAGGTAACTGAGTGTGAGGGTTTGAATGAGAATGTCCTCCATATGCCCAAGTATTTGGACATTTTGTCCCCAGTTGGTGGTGCTCCACACACCCACCGTGGCATATGTGTCAACTTGCCGGCTGAAGCCAAGAATGGCAGTCACTATAGCCGAGGCTGGCCTGGAACCCCTGCCCTTCATCCACCTCCCTCCCAAGTGTTGGAATTACAGGTGTACACCACCATGCCCAGCAAGAGACCTGAACGTTAACTAGTATTGAAGGCAAAACGTGGGTGGGGCTGCTGAAGCCCAGTAGGCAGTGCCATGGAAGTCTCCCCACTCTGTCAATTCATTGCTGTGTACTCACTTTGCCGAGTTTCCACTAGCCACTGCTGCCTTATAGGTGAACTTGCTTTGCCTTGTAAAACTCATTTACTGGGAAGTCATTCTTTCCCAGTTGCGCTGTGGTGTAGGTCAGCCTTGGAAATGAGCGTTGAGTCTGTTTATCAGCCTCGCCTTCCCCGTCACTCCTGCAGCCCTGTTGTCTGGTGCAGACCTCTGTATTTTCCCTGGACCTCACAGTAGTGATGGATGCCTGATTCTGGCCGGGGACTTTGGTGCCATCTCATTGAAGCCCTCATCCTCTAATGATGCCATGTTTTGAGGTGTAGATTCCATAGTATAGTGATCTTGAGGGCAGACTAGAAATCAGCTTTCCTCTGAGGCTTTTTGTTGTCCACTTAAGTTCATCAGACGTAGCAGCCTTGGCTAATAGGTGGTCTCTGAGCTCTAAGTGGGAGTGTGTTCAGTAACATTCCTCCCTGCTGTTAGGTGCATTGAAAATAACCCATGTGGCTGCTACTTAGTGTACATTTCAGTAAAGGATTAGAAAGCTGCTTCAAGAAATTTAGTTTTGTGGCCAGTTTTACTATTAAGAATAAAAATTGGTCCTTAAAGCAGTGCTGGGTTTGGAGAGGTGGCTCAGAGGTTAAGAGTACTGACTGTTCTTGTATAGGACCCGGGTTCGAATCCCAGCACCCACATGGCAGATAACGACTGTCCGTAACTCCAGTTCCAGGGGATCTGACAGCCTCTTCTGTCCTCCGTGGGCACTGCATGACACGGATGCACTTACCTACATGCAGGCAATACACGCATACACATAAAATAAAAATAAAATATTTCTCCCCGTAACCCCAGCTGGCCTGGAACTCACTATGTAGACCAAGATGGCCTTGAACTCACAGAGATCTGCCTGCCTCTGCTGGGATTAAAGGTGTGTGCCACCACCACGCCCAGCATAAAATTATTTTTAAATTGAAAAAAGAATAAAAGTTGAGGACTGGAGAGATGACCTAACAGTTAAGCATTTCATTTGTTACTCTTCCAGAGGTTCCACACCAGGTAGCTCACAACCACCTATAGTTCCAGCTCCAGGGGCTTCAACACTCGCATCTGGCCTCAGTGGGTACCCACACACATGTGCTCACACAGACACGTACACAAAAGTAAACATAAAATAAATCTTTAGGCTGAGTCTGTGGCACACACCTTTAAAGCCAGCAGAGGCAAGAGAATTTCTTGAGTTGGAGGTCAGCCTGGTCTATATAGTTCCAGGCCAGCCAGGGCTACATAGTGAGCTGCTGTCAGGCCTGACAACCTCTGTTTGATCCCTGAGTTCCACATGGTAGAAGGAGAGAACTGCAAATGTCTGACCTCCATGTCCTCACTAGCACATGCACACACACTAAAATAAATGTAATAAACTCTCAGAAATGGAACACCCCTCTGTCTGGAGCACAGTGCTGAGGTAGCCACTTAAAGGATGTCTGACTTTTGTGCCAAGAAAGACTCCAGATAGAGCTGAAAGGAAGTGGGCCTCTCCTGGGGGGACGTGCTCTCCTCGTTTGCTGCTCGTAGGGAAGTTACTCACCTTCGGTCACTCCTGTCTTTCTGCCATCTTGGAGCCGGTGAAGACCTGCTGGGAACAGGACGTCTAAATGGCAAATATGTTTGGAAGGCTGTGGTACAAGGCCACATTTGCTGGCTATAAGCCAGATCTCCAGAACCAATGAGAGCACACGGCTCTTCTTAAAGTCAAAGGTGTTTATGCCGGAGATGAAATTGAATTCTACTTAGGCAAGCGATGCACTTATGTATATAAAGCAAAAATAATACAGTGGCTCCTGGTGGCAAACCAGACAAAACCAGAGTAATTTGGGGAAAGGTAACCGGGCCCATGGAAACAACGGTGTGGTTCATGCCAAATTCCAAAGCAAACTTCCTGCAGAGGACACTGGACACAGAAACCATGTGATGCTGTACCCCTCACAGACTTAAACTAATGGAAAGTAAATAAAGAAAAGTGGATTTGGGCTCCTGTTTAAGAAAAAAAAAAAAGCGCCAGGCATGGTAGCACAGGCCTTTGATCCCAGCACTCGTGAGGCAGAGGCAGGGAAAAAACCCTGCTTTCCCTCCACCTCAGTGCGCTGTCAAGTGAAAATCTAGCTGCCTTTTTACTCAGTGTAAAACAGTCTCAACTAGATGTTCTAGAGGCTTCCTTCTTGGTCCTTCACTTTTTTTTTTTCCCCTGGAGACAGGGTCTCCCTGTATCCACAGTTGGTGTGGACTTGCTATGTGGACCATGCTGGCCTCAAACTCAGGGATCTGCCTGTCTCTGCTTCTGCTTCCTGAGTGGTTTCTGGATACTTTCTCTAGCTGATGGAATTCTGGTGCTTGGGTCTTAAAATTACTTGAAAATTTTTTTTCTACATTTATGTCTTTTGGGTGTGTATATATGTAGGCATGCTCATTTATGTCTTTTGGGTGTGTATATATGTAGGCATGCTCATGCATAGAAGCTGGACGACGATTTGGAGGATTCGGTTCTGTCCTACCATGTGGGTCCCAGGGATGGAACTCAGGTCATCAGGTTTGGTGGCAAGTGCTTTTCCCCACTTAATCATCTTATCTTGTCAGCCCAAAATTACTGGGTCTTTTTTTCTTTTTTTAAAAAATATTTTATTATAGCCGGGCATAGTGGCACATGCCTTTTATCCCAGCACTTGAGAGGCAGGAAGATCTCTTTGAGTTTGAGGCCAGTCTAGTTGTCGCCCAAGTTCTCTCGGGGTCTCTTGCGATATCAGACAAACCATGTAACATATCTTTATGTAAATTTATTATAGTTTATACCGTTGGGGGAGGGGAGTCACAAGGAAACGAATACACTGGGTGCCCAGCTCTGTGCCATGCTCAGAGCCCGCCATTCCAAAGATTCTTAAAAGTCTTTTATGAGCGTGGTGTGGTGGCTCACACCTATGAGCTCAGTACCTCAGGGGAGAGGAAGGGTGCTGCAAGTTTGAGTCCAGCTTGGTCTGTATCATGAGTTCCAGGCCAGCCTGAGTTAGAGATCTTGTCTCAAAGAAATAAAAAGAAAAAAGAAAATGGACCTGGCACTGTGGCTCAGTGGTAAAGGTGCTGGCTGGCAAGCCTGATAACCCGAGTTCAATCCCTGGGACCCATACAATGGACAGAGAAAACCAACTCCCACAAGTTGTCCTCTGAACTCCAGATGGGTGCTGTGACACAAGTGCCCATACACATTCATACTCCCCCAATTAAGAAAAAGAAAAAAACTTTGTGGTCAGTTACCTACCTAGTAATTACCCAAGTGATTGCTTTCTCCTTATAATCCTTCCATTGCTGTGCACAGCTAACCTCCTCATGGCCAGGTCTATACTCATCAGTAGACCCCATCTCTGCCCTACTGGTCTATTGGCATAGGGAGTCCTGAGTGACCCTGAGGGCAGTCATTGGGACTCTGCCTGGGTGAATCTGATAGAAGTATCTCCTATGGGAGCCAAGGCCTCACAACCCAGTGAGTCTGCAGTTTGAGGCTCAGAATTTGCAGGAATCCCTGCCCAGGGGACCCACTTCTATGTCTATCCATTGTGTGCGGTTGGAGACATACCACCCTGCAGTGGTTGTTAGTTTGAGGAATACACTGCATCTTGACTCCAGTTCTCACAGAATGGCATCACCAAGCTGGTGCTTGGCTCCTTCTTGAAGAGGCCATGTGAAGAGACACGTGGCAGTGTGGTATGGGAGCACATGGGATCCACTGCCACCTGCTCACTGTTGTGCCTCCTTTGCAGTAAAATGAACCTCAGCTTGACACCTGGTTGTGCAGGTCAGACACTTTGGGGCTCAAAAGATGGTACCAGTTGGAAGATTGTATTTATTCTCTGTTGCTGTGATAAAACATCATGGCAAAGGCAACTTGTAGAAGGAAAAGTTTATTGGGTTTATGGTTCCAGAGGGATAAGAGTCCATCATGGCGGGGAGGCATGGCAGCAGGACACAGGCAGAACAGAAAGCTGAGTGCTCACATCTTCAAGCAGGCACAGGAAGCAGAGAGAGACAGACTGGAAATAGGCAAGCTATATACTCAAAACCCGCCTCGCATGAATGACCACATCTCCTAAAGGTGCCTCAAACAGCAGACCCTCCCCAAACAGCGCCACCAAAGGGGACCAAGTGTTCAAATACTTGGAACCTATCAGGGGCGTTCTTATTCAAACCACCACAAAGACATTGGCTGGCCTTCACAAGGAATGGGGCCATGTTGGTGGACGCATGGACCCTTGGTTGTCCAGGCAGTCAGAATAGCAGCAGGTGGATGAGCCTTGGAGAGTGGGAAGGTCATGTTTGGGCCTATGCATGACTTCAGCTCTGCCGTGGTAGCAGCTGTCACAAATCCATTGCACAAACACAAAAGTGGATGAGGGCAGAGTCTGGCTGAAGCATTGGAAACCAAGCCAGGGCTTCTTACCCCTGCCAGCTGGTCATAAGGACCTCTCTGGGAAGTTGTACATAGAGGTGAGGGAGAGACGTGGATGTGACAGTGGTAGATGATATGGGAGTCCGGGTCACCTTTCTCAGCATGCTTAGGTCCTCTAGATCTGTACAAGGCTCATCTCCAGCATGACACTTTCATTTTTCAATTGGATGGCCGCTGGGCCCATCTGGCCTTGTAACTTGGTAGGAATGACAGTCCACCACTAAAGGACATCGCTGGCCATATGGTCACTTGATGTCCCCTGCCAGGTACTTTGTCTGCAAGGCCCCAGCAGTGTGCCAGAGCAGCCTTTTGAGTGGCAGGCATGTAGTTCTCTCCTGCTGTGGCACAAACTCACTTCAGAACCCTGGAGATGTGTTCAGTGGGTTGAAGATGCCTGTGGCATCCCTTTCCATCAAAGGAGCCACCATGATTGTGACACCTGCAGGATCCTGTGGCCACAGGCCTTTGGATTTTGTCTGCTTTGATTTAGCATATTTTCTGTTTTATGAGACACAGATTCATGTAGCCTGTCTGTAAACTCACTATGTAGCTAAAGATGGCTTTGAATTCCTCGCCATCCTACTTCTGTGTCCCGAGTGCTGGAATTACAAGATGCCACCACACCATGTTATGGGATCTGTTAATACTTGTTTTTTTTTTTTGTTTTTTGTTTTTTTTGAGATACTGTCTAATGTATGCCAGCTGGCCTCCATGGGCACCTGGCACACACATTGTACACACACATGCATGAAGAAAAACACTCATACACAGAAAATGAAAACAAAATCTTAAAAATTTGACAAAAAAAATTTAATAATGCTGAGAATGGAAGGAAGACCCTTTGAGCCCTTCTCTGCCCTGTGTGTGTGCACAGACCAGCACACACATTCCCCTCTGGTACCCTTCTCTGCCCTGTGTGTGCACGTGTACCAGTGCATCCATCATCCTCTCCTGATGTCATCCTTTACCCTCTGCCCATGTACATTCCAGTGCACAAATTCTCTTGTAACCACATGCACACATACACAAATAATAAACAATGAGATACATTTACACTCACTAGGATGAACGTATTTTTTTATATTTTAGTATTTTTAATTTTATGTGTATGAGTGTATTGCCTGCGTGTGTGTAAGTGTGCCTGTGTCCTGCAGTGCCCTTGGAGGTCAGAAGAAGGCGTCAGAGCCCCTGGAACAGGAGTTACAAACAGTTGTTAGCAGCCATGTGGGTTCTGGGAATCGAACCTGGGTCCTCTGGAAGAGCAGCTAGTGCTCTTAACCACTGACCCATTTCTCTAGCCCATATATATATATATTTGATGTTGTTCTTTGAGACGGGGTCTCCCTGTAGTCTTGGCTAGCCTGGAACTCACTATGTAGACCACCAGGCTGGCCTTGAACTCACAGAGATCAGTCTGCCCCTGCCTCCTGAGTGCTGGGACTAAAGGCATGTGCCACCATGCCCAGCTTTTTTATTTTTTATGTGTAGGCCTGTATTTCCCGCATGTGTGTAAGTGCACCCATGTCGTGGTGCCTGTAGAAGTCAGAAAAGGGCATCAGATCCACTGGAACTGGAGTTTCAGACAGTTGTTGGCTGCCATGTGGGTGCTGGGAATCAAACCCGTCTTCTGCAAGAGCAGCTAGTGCTCTTAACCACTGAGCCATCTCTCCAGCCCCTCACTGTGGTTTTCATTTGTACTTCTCTAATGACTTACAGCATTGAGCATCTTACGTGTTTTGGCTGTATATCTTTGGGGAAATACCTACTCACCTTGTGGCAGTTTTATGCTGTGCTGTAGAGCCATGAAAGGAATGAGGCAGCTCTGTGTGTAATGATTTCTGGCTAGATCTCTAAGCTGTCCAGCAAGCACTAAAACTCAGTGTTGGTACGGTGATACTTTATGTTGCTATAAACGTCACAAGCATACACTAAGCTACATCATCTGTATACACTCCAGTGCAGCATAGCTCTGTGTGTGTGTGTGTACATACAGAGAAAGGTGCATAGTCCCCAGTATATGGTTCCTTGCTGTGGGGCACAAGAAAGAAACAAGCTAGGAGTGGTATTGGGATATGCCTGATAGAACATTTTATACAGTATTCCTAACTTTGGTTAACACTCAAACTCCGTGAAATGTTCTCTATACAAAAAGACCAAAGGGGAAAAACCATCAAAGACCAAAGGATTTTCCAACATAGGGTCAACTTTGGTGGAATAATGAAGGTTGCCATTAGCTCTGTTTTTTTTTAAATCCTAACCAGTTTATTGAGCTTGCTAACAGAGCATAGGGTGGGGGATTGTTTACAGAAGAGTGAGTGCCCCCCCATTTATGACTGGGAACTCCACACTCAAATATAGATCCTGTGACTTCTCAACAGCTGCACAAAATGGGGAGAGAGGTGCCTCGTGGTCTTGGCATATATATCCTTAGTCCCTCCCCCACATGCAGCTAAGGTCATTAATTGGGTGGGAGGGGTAACTGACTCCCCCCTTGACTCCTTGATGAGTGTGGGAAGGAGGGTGGCTATATCTTGCAACAGTGATTGGAGGATACTTCCAGGTAACACTCCACTCCTTCCTCTGGCTCTTACATTCTTTCTGCCAACCTTTTCTGCAAAAACCCCTGAGCCTGGGAGGGGGTGGTAGGTATGGGATGATGTTCCTTTCATTGTGGCAAAGCACTGAACTTTCAGGTCTCTACATGGACTGTTGGTCCATTTCAGTGGGATTCCATCTATTATAAAAACACAAACAGCTGCCAGGTGTGGTGGCGCATGCCTTTAATCCCAGCACTCTGGAGACAGAGGCAGGTGGATCTCTGTGAGTTCCAGCACAGCTGGGGCTACAGGGAGACCCTGTCTCAAAAAGACCAAAAAAAAAACCCACAAACAGCAAGAAGCAAGAACATCTAAATGGTGGCTGCTATAATAACTTATAGGTGTAAACACATGTTTGGATGATACTTTAGCAGGTGCAGCACATCCATCTAACAAACAATTGCAGTGGCTTCCCGCTGGGGCCTATATCCTCCCCTGCCAAGGGGTTGGCGTAGTTTACAGTACCAGATGTGTGTGTATTTATCTCACAGGTAGATGCTCTACCATTGATGTGTGTTTATCTTATAGGTAGGTGCCCTACCATTGAGCTTCATCCATAGCTCTTGGGTTTTGTTGTTGTTGTTGTTATTTATTTATTTATTTATTTTTGTCTTTGAAACAGGGTCTCCCTGTACCCCAGCTGGCCTGGCACTTGCTATGTAGACCAGGCTAGCCTTGATCTCACCGAGATCACATGCCTCTGCCTCCCGAGTGCTGGAACTAAAGGCCATGAGCCACCATGCTTGGCTCTTGAAGTCTTTCTTTTATCTCAAACTCCTGTGGTGATTTTGATGAACCAGCAAGAGTGAGACTTGTGTATCTCGTGAATAACCAAGCAGTCATAAATGGTGCCCACGATGCTAAGACAATTATTTTTGGAAGGTAGTTTGGGAATGAGTGGTGGGCCTCTCAGTTTTATGGAAATATCCTGAGCTTAGATGGTCTGTTCACTTCCAGGAATTTCACAGAACTTTACTTTTGGGTTATTTTCAGCATTTGCATTTTCTCTGTAACTAAATATGCAACATAGAGCTGCCACCCTAATCTGGGACAGTGATGTTGGGCCCCTTTAAAAAAAACTTTTTTTCATTGTTTTTGTTTGTGTATGTGTGCATAGGTTTGTCTGTGTGTGTGTGCCGTGACTCACATGTGACAGTCAGAGGACAACTTGCAGGCATCTGTTGTGTTCTGTGACCATGTGAGTCCCTGGTTGAAACTCAGGTTGTCAGAGCTTTGTGGCCAGCACCTTCATCCACTGAGCCACCTCATAGCCCCCTCCTTTTTTTTTGGTCTTTTTGATACAGGGTCTCCCTGTAGCCCCAGCTGGCCTAGAACTCACTATATAGGCCAGGCTGGCCTTGAACTCACAGAAATCCACTTGCCTCTGCCTCCTGGGTGCTGGGATTAAAGTTGTGGACCACCATGCCCAGCATGAGGCCCCCTTTTATAAATGGTGGGAGTAAGTTGTACAGGGCAAACCTGGATTAGAAGCTTCTGCTGTTTCTGTTGGAACAGGTTGAGGTAGGAGGAATGACTGGTGCTGTGCCCTGTGCGCCAGCCCAGCAGCTTTACGTAGCTTTGTCCTCTCCACAGGTTTCTGTCGTCTTTGCCATGCAGTGTGTTTGTTGAAGTTTCAAGTGGGAAACGCAGTGTGACTTACAGCACTTCACAGTAATCCCTATTCTGTTTGCAGAAGTCCATGCACACCCGGTGGATGTAGTGGATGATATTGTTACTGTGAAGAGCAAGCTGAGAAATCTTGTGATGTCTTTGCACCTCTGTTAAGCTTTTCCTTTTCTCTTACAGGTATTCTCATGGGAGCAGTCATAAAAATTATAGAGTTTAAAAAGCTGGCAAATTGGAAGGTAGGTATCACATAATCACAGTTTGGCTTTGTTGTTGGCAAACTTACAACCTGCAGCACATTAGAGTGTCTCTTCCAGGAAGATCAGTGGTCTTGGCTCTTGCAGGCTGCTCCAGCCGCAGGTCGCTCTGCTTGTCTCTGCTTCTCCCCAGTAGCTCAGCTTGTCTGACAGTCTCTCAGCAGTCCTTACAGCACAATACTTTGGGGATGGAGGGACCTAATAGATCTGGTCAGTTTGAGGGACTTCCTGAAACCTTTGCTTTCTTTACTTCCTGCACTTAAGGCACTTCCCTGCAGGACAGAATGCTTCACCTCCATTTAGAACATCTAGTTGTTTTTTGTTTTTGTTTTTACTTCCCTTTTAACATCCTGTCTTCCTTCTAAGATAGAGGAAATAGTTCTCCCTGTTTCTGTTTGTCATTTCTGATTTATCAAGAATATTTTCTCTGTTTTGTAAGCATAAGGCCGTGGATTCACTTCCCAGTTCTACAAAAACAGTCTCTGGGTTTAGGTCCCTTGTGATCCACCTCCATCTTTCCCTTACCTCCATCTTTACCCTAACCTTCTAAGACTCTATTTCCAAGTTAGGTTAGAGTCCATGGACTGGACTAGAGGAGAGGGGGGACACTGCAGCCCCACTCAAATGGCCTCTCCTTTTTCCAAGAAGTTTATTAGATTTTGAATCTTCAAACACATCTGTCCAGTAGTCTGGCTGAGCAGGTCCCAAGAATAGGCTGTCTGTGAGGTGCCACCTCAGCACTCTCAGGGTCTGACACTGGATGGGTGTCGCCCGAGTTCTCTTAGGTCCCTTGCTCCTGGCACTATTAGACAAACCATATAACACATCTTTATCTGAATTTCCCATAGTTCATATCCTGGGTAGGGGAAACAGAGTAACTTACAAAGGTGAACACTCGGCACCTCGTTCCACTCTGTGGCTCATTGGCCGCCGTTGCAGATTGGTTCCGTGCCCCACCCAGCCTCCATTAGCTTTCACCCCCCCACCCCCCACTTTTTTGTTTGTTAGTTTGGTTGTTTTGTTTTGTTTTTGTTTTTCTTGTTTGGTTTGGTTTTGGTTTTTTGCTACAGGGATTTACTATGTATTCCTGGCTGGCCCGGACCAATGTAACTCAGATTGGCCATGAATTGATGGCACTCCTCCTGTCGTAGCCTTACAAATGCTGGGATTATAGATGTGAGCCACTATGCCCAACTTTGTCCTACTTTTTTTTTTTTCCTAAGACAGTGTTTCATGTAGCCCAGGCTACCCTTCTACTCACTATATAGCTGAGGATGATCTTGAACTTTTAATCCTCTTGCCTCTACATCCCAAGTACTAGACTAACAGGTGTGTACCACTGTGCTCAGCTTTGTTCTGTTTTTATGGGGGTTTTTCTTTTAAATTATTTATTTGAGGGGTGGTATGTATACCACAACACATGTAGAAGTCAGAAGACAGCTTGCTGGAGTTGGTCTCTCCTACCATGTGGGTTCTGGGGATCAGACTTAGGTCCTGAGGCTTGGCAGCAAGCGCCTTTAGCCTCTGAATCCTCTCTCTGGCCCTGTGCTCTATTTTATTTGGTTTCTTTTTTTTTTTTTTTTTTTACGTGTGTAAGTGTATTGCCTGCGTGCATGCAAGTGCAGTTGTGTTGTGCAAAGCCAGCAGAGGTCAGAAGAAGACATGAACTGGAGTTATGCATGGTTGTTAGCCAACATGTGGGTGCTAACCTGGGTCCTCTGGGAAAACAGCAGTTCTTAACTGCTAAGCTACTCTCCAGCCCCCTGTGCTGTATTTCAAAATGCGGTTTGCAGTTTATCTTGTCTCTAATGTAGTACCAGCAGTTATTTAAGCATCGTGTGTTTCTGCTAAGCCAGGCCCTGAGAGAAGGATTCTTCAGCTTACCATCCACCATATGAGGTTGTGCAGTCCCTGTCCTCTGATAGCCCTTCTTCTCTTTACAGGAGGAAGAGATGTTTCGACCCAATATGTTCTTCCTCCTCTTGCTCCCACCTATCATCTTCGAGTCTGGATACTCGCTGCACAAGGTAGGCTGGGCCACAGTAATGCTTTGCTGGGGATTGACCCCTCCCCATCTGTGGCCTGGGCCTTCCCAGGGACTCATGAGCTGCACCTTGGTGCCTGACTGTGAGGAGCTTCACAGTTCCAGGCAGTGTGGCCAACATTCACAGAGGAGCTTTGCCCACAGAGGTGGCCAGAGTTATTTTTATTTTATGTGTATGTGTGAGTTGCCTGCATGCTTGTATGTGCACCACATGCATGCTGGTGTCTGTAGAGTCCAGAAGGCACTGGACCCTGGAGCTGGAGTTACAGGCAGTTGTGAGCCACCTGATGTGGGTGCAGGAAATTGACCCTAGGTCCTCTGTAAGAGCAGCAAGTGCTTTTAACCTCTGACCCATCTCCTTAACCCCTAAATTGTTTTTACATTTATTTATTGTGTGTGTTGTATGTACATACACACTCATACATGCCCATGGTAGGTATGTGTAAAGGACAACTTACTCTCGAGAGTTGGTTCTCTATTCTACCATGTGGGTTTCAGAGATCAAACTCGGGTTGTCAGACTTGACAGCAAGAGCCCTTACCCACTGAGCTCTCTGCTGGCCCCAAAATGGCCTTAAGTTACACCCCGATGATACATTGAACATAGACTGATAAAAGAACTGACTAGTGGGTCACATGCCCCAGGCCATTTGTTTCTCTAGGTTCATCATGTAAGGCTTTTTTCCCTGCTTAGAGGGAGAAATTAAAAACAAAACTTCAGGGGTCTGGGAGATGGCTCACTTGGGTAAGGGCACTTGCTGTCATACCACTTACGCATGAGGACCTGATAAGGGGTTCCCAGCACCCATGTAGAAAAGCCAGGCTTGATTGCTCTTGTCCCAGGGGCAATGCGGGCCAGAGAGGATCTCCAGAGCTCTGGGGCTGTAAATGTTACCAAAATGCAGCCCAGTCAATCAGTGAGCACTGGGTTCAGTGAAGGACCCTATCTCAAAGGATGCAATGGAGAATGGCAGAGGAAGACTCCTGACGTGAACTCTGACCCCCACATGTGCATGTGTGTACGTGCACTCACATACACACATATGCACACAATATGCACATAAACACACACACAAAAAAAGCAGCACATCCCATGTCGCTTTGAGATTTGTGCTCCGTGGAAGAGAACAAGCAGGGCGCCTGTAGCTCTGAACAGATGTCCTGCTTCTGCTCTCAGCGATGACGATGTTGTGATCAAATACTGATTGATTCTACAGCTGGGAGTGACGGTAGCAACCTAATAAACTATAAAGTTATGTTCATGGAGAGAATTTGGGGCCAGGTGTGGTAGCACATACATTTAACCCAACACTGCAGAAGTGGAGATCTCTGTGAGTTTGAGATCAGCCTGGTCTACATAGTGAGACCCTGTCTCAAATAAATAGATAGGGGCTGGAGAGGTGGCTCAGTTGTTAAAAGCACTGGCTGCTCTTGGAGAAGACCCAGGTTTGGTTCCCAGCACCCATATGGTGTCTAACCACTGTCCATAGCTCCAATTTCACGGGCTCCCAAGACTCTCTTCTGACCTCTGTGGGCACCCATGCACGTGCGCTTACATACATGCAAGCAGAACTTGGAAGGCAGAGTCAGCCAGATCTATGTGAGATCGAGGACAACTTGGCCTCCATAGTGAGTTCCAGGCCTGCTGTAACTACAGGGAGTCCATGTCTCAAAAAAACGATGATAGATAAATGATTAGATAGATAGATAGATAGATAGATAGATAGATAGATAGATAGATAGATAGATAGATAGATAGATAAACAAAATTAAATTAAATTTTTTTTTGGTCTTTTTGAGACAGGATTTCCTGTAGCCCCAGCTGGCCTGGAACTTGCTTTATAGACCAGGCTGGCCTTGAACTCACAAAGATCCACCTGCCTCTGCCTCCTGAGTGCTGGGATTAAAGAGGTGTGCCACCATGCCTGGCTTCATTTTTAAAAATTTTTATTTAATGCCGGGCGTGGTGGCGCACGCCTTTAATTCCAGCACTCAGGAGGCAGAGGCAGGCAGATCTCTGTGAGTTCGACACCAGGACAGCTGGGGCTACAGAGAGACCCTGTCTCAAAAAGACCAAAAAAAAAAAAAAAAAAGGGTGAAGTGTTCCTGAGGCCCCACACCTCCTTGAAGAGCTCTTGGCAGGTAATGCTGGCCTAGGGAGGGGAACATTTTCTTCAGTGGTGTAGACAATAGTAAGTTGCCCGTAATCCTGTGAATACCCCTTCATTCATACTCCAATGAGCAATCCTAATTAAATCACCCCAAAGACATGAAAGTACAAGGGGGCCGTTGGAAGAGGAATGGGGTCATCAGGAGCGGATGAGAGAAGGTAACAGGGTGAATATGGTCAAATTATACCATATACATGCATGAAAATGTCATGAAACCCATTATGAATAATTAAAATATGCTAGTAAAATGACTTTTTTGAAAATCAGGGAGAATAGTTTCTTAGAAGAACATTTCTTTGAAGATGATTTTTCCATAGAAAATATGAGTGGTCATGTGGGAGGACGGATGTGAGCACACGTCTAGTTCAGAGCTGCCTGTCCCACTCCCAAAGGCTTTGAGTGTTTATTTTTGAAGTTTTCGACTCAGGGTTTAGCTGTGAAGCCCAGGCTGGCCTTGAACTTCTACTTCCACCCCCAGAATATTGGGATTTCAAACATGCATCACTACATCTACCTGAGTGTTTTATTTTAACATTTCTAGATTTGCTAATCCAAACTTGTGTTTAGAATACACATTTCAGAAAGATTATCCTCAGTTGCTAGGTACTAACTAGGCAGTTACTGGTTTGATAAATTATAAATGTCAAGGCTGGAGAGATGACTCATCAGTTAAGAGCACTGGCTGTTCTTACACAGGACCAACACCTACATGGTAGCTAACAATCATCTATAACTCCAGTTCCAGGGGATCCAGCACCCTCTTCTGTCCTCTTCAGGCATTGTATGACAGGAGTACACTTACATACAGGCAATGTACTCATACACTTAAACTAAAAATAATAAAATATTTAAATTATAAATGTCATGTGAAGAGTTGGATGTTAACTATGTTGGAAAGAGGCATAAAATTCCCTCATGTAGGAGAGAAGCAGGATAACTTGAACTGGGGTACATTTCAGTATCCAGAGTAATGTTTACTGTGGAAACCATATCAGAATTAGATTCCTATAAACAGACCAAGTCTATTGACCTCATTTTGTTCTGTTTTGTTTTGTTTTGTTTTGTTTTGTTTTGTTGAGACAGGGTCTCATGTAGTTCAAACTCACTAGCTAAAGATGACCTTGAACTTCTGATCTACCAGTGCTTAAATTACAGGCATGCACCACCAAGCCCTAGCTATTTTAATCTATTTTTAGATTAAAAAAATAAAGCAGCAATTTTCAAGGAAAAACTCATAGATGAAAGCCCTTTGCTTAGGAAAAAGTGAAACAAATCATTGTGTTTGTCATGAGTATTTTAAAGTTCCTTGTGTGCTACAGGGGGAGTCTGGCAGCAGAGGATCCTCGGCACTCTTTACTTCTTTTTTTCTTTTCTTTTTTTTTTTCTTTTGAGACAAGATCTCACTCTGCAGCCCTGGGTAGCCTGGAATTCACTATGCAGGCTGGGCTTGAACTCACAGAGCTCTCTATCTGCCTGCCCCCCAAAACCTACTTACAGTGCTTGCCATTAACCACTGAGCAATCTTCCCAGCCCACAAGGATAGTCTTTTTAAGAATTTACTTGTTGAACTAGGTGTGGTGGTGCACACCTTTAGTCCCAGCACTTGGGACATAGAGGCAGGCAGATCTCTGTGAGTTCGAGGCCAGCCTGGTCTACATAGTGAGTTCCAGGACAGCTAGAGCTACAGGGAGACCCTGTCTCAAAATCACCAAAACAAATAAACAAAAAAGAATTTTTTATGTGTATAAGTGTTTTGCCTACATGTGTGCAATGCCCATGGAGGCCAGAGGAGGCATTGGATCCCCAGAAACTAGAGTTACTGATGGTTGTTAGCCGCCATGTGGGTGCTGGGAACTGAACCCAGGTCCTCTTCAACAGCAGCCAGTGCTTTTAACCACTGAGCGTCTCTCCAGCCCCATTAAGGCCTTTCTGACAGTGTAACCCATTGTCTTCATGTTCTTGGTTTAATGTATCTGGTTTGGTTTTCTTGAGACAGGATCTCACCATGCAGCACTGGCTGGCCTAGAACTTGCTATGTAGATTATAGAGCAGGCTGTCCTGAAGTTCACAGAGAGCCTCTTGTCCCTGCTTCCCCAAGTGCTGGGATTAAAGATGTGCACCATCGCTCCTACATCTTCCCATGTTGTGTATTGAACGTCTTCCATGTTGCAGATGTCATTGTCCCCCTTGAGCCTTCAGCCTTGTGGGAAAACCAGGTGTCAGTCAACTGTTCATAAATAGAGACAGCTCCATCAGACTCATAGAGGATTATTCTGGAAGCAGTAGAGAGTAGAGGAAAAGAGACTGGGGACAGTTGAGACCAGTAATTAGTTGCTTTGGTCAGGGTGAGACCTGAGGCAGGGAAACAGCTGCAGGCTTCCCGGGAGACTAAGACTCCTGCCCTGGAGTGGGCCAGGTTGGAGGAGGTGCTGCTGCCCCCCTGGGGCCGGCTTCCCATTGTCCTCTGCTGTCTGCTCTCTCCCCCAGGGGAACTTCTTCCAGAACATTGGTTCCATCACTCTGTTTGCTGTTTTTGGAACGGCGATCTCTGCTTTTGTAGTAGGTGGAGGAATCTATTTCCTGGGTCAGGTAAGAAAAGCATGCCTGATGGACTTGGACAATCTGCTAGAGATTTGTTACAGATCGGGGCAGGGGCTGGGCCAGGCCTGCCTGGTGAGTGTACCCTCCTGGGAGGGAGTCCCTCTTAAGGGTGGTAGGGGCCTGTGACATTGTTTCTTAGCTTCTCCCAGGAGCTGTGGTATCTGGAATTGAGTGAATCTTTCCCATAATCACTCCTAAATACTTGATTTTATTTGCAAACCACTACTGTCTTTAATTGGAGCATGTCCCACCATGATTTGAAATTATAAAAGTGGTGTTTGTGCTCTTGGGTACACTGAAGCAGGGGTGAAAATCATTCTGTAAGAAAGTTTGCATTAGCCAGGCACGGTGGCGCATGCCTTTAGTCTCAGCACTTGCGAGGCAGAGGCAGGCGGATCTCTGTGTGTTCAAGGCCAGCCTGGTCTACATAGTGAGTTCCAGGACACCTAGGGCTACAGGGAGACCCTGTCTCAAAAAGACAAAAAAAAAAAAGAAAAGAAAGTTTGTATTTAAACTAAGGCTGGCTGTGGATCTGTTCCTTCAGTTCCCAGCTGTCCTGGGGTGGGATTAAGCACTCCAGATTACTAGCCATTGTTAGCCCCTTGCAGTGGTGCTAGCTCTGCTCTGAGCTTTGAGCTTCATTTTAGCTCCCATCGACTTAGACTGAATGTCTAGGAAGATGGTGCATGCCATGTGTGACCCACTTCTTGTGCCATTTGCATAAAGCTTGCACCCCAGGGCTGAGAACCACGTTGAGGGTCTGAGACCTGGGTGACGATGGCAAATGCCATTTGTGTGGCAACTCCTTACTTCCCTTAGCCCCAACCCTCTCCTGACAACTTTGACTTTTGTGGCTGCCTCAAGGGCCCCAGAGCCAATCTGTCTGTCCTGCAACTTTCTTCACTGTCCACTTCACTTTATTCCCATGGTGGCGAGAGGAGTAAGAAGAAACTGCAGTGAACAGGCTCGAAGAGTGCAGCGTGTGCGCCATGCTTATGGGCGCTGGGGCACTTGCACACTGACACTTAGGAGCTTCTGTTTTTCAAGTGGTTTGGGACTGGAGGTTGACACCCTTATTAGTTGATAGAAAGCACTAATGGGCATTTTAATCTTCTTGGCTGTTCTCCAGGGGATGTTTTTGTGTCTGTGTGTTTGTGTGTTTTATTTTACAGGCTGATGTAATCTCTAAACTCAACATGACAGACAGGTAAATCTTTCACACTGTAACCCCCACGTGACTGCTGTTCTGGCCGGGGACATTTTCCCCACATGCCTTCCTGGGTGTGGTTCTCCTCCCTCTCCCCCTGGCTTGCTGGTGCTTCTACTGTAGAATATATTCTGAAGTAATTTGTTTCTGGAATGAATCACAATCATATTGTCACTTTTGAAGATGCCTAGTCTTAACCTTGCTGACTGAAATGATTGCTTTCATTTAAGCTTTGGAGGGAATAATTGGTCAGCTAAGTGCTTTGCCCATCTCCAAACCATATACTCAGTGTTCTTTTATTAAGAATCATCTTCTGCTGGGCGTGGTGACACATGCCTTTAATCCCAGCACTCAAGAGGCAGAGGCAGGTGGATCTCTGTGAGTTCAAGGCCAGCCTGGTCTACATAGCGAGTTTCGAGTTTCGGGTCAGCTGTGGTTACAGGGAGACCGTGTCTTTAAAAGACCAAAAAAGAAAAACAATCATCTTCCAAGTCTGGGGAGATATATATAAATATATTAGTGCAGTGGTAGGGTACTTGCCTACAGTACATAAGACCCTGGATTCAAACTCCAGCACTGCAAATTAGCAACAACAACAATAATAATAATCTTCAACTAATTTCTCAGTCTACTCTACAGCCATTGGGGAAGGAAGGTGGCATTCCCAATAGATAGGGAATGGAAGGTAGTGAGTTGGGAATCTTGACTCTGGAATTCCCACCGAGCCCACTAAGACTGGAGGAAGCTCGTGGACCCAGACCCTCTGGTGGAAACAGTGTGAAGCTACTCCAGTGATCACTGTACAGCTGTCTAGGAGCTGGTCTAGGAAACTTCTCAGACCACAGTAAGAAGTAGCCTAGGTAGCTGTGTCTCACAAGTACCAGGTCTAGGATTAAAACAGGGCTCAAGCCTAGTGCAGTCTCATGTACTCTCCCCAAGAAGTCCAGAGAGTATTTAGCCATGTTGTTTTCCTGTGCCTACTCTTAGCACCTGGTGTTGTCTTGTGGCCAGGCTGGGGAGCTAAGGGAGTAGGGCCAAGTATTCAGTTCTAAGTCCTCCTGTAGGTCAACTGAGAGCTTTATAGCACAGCAGAACCTCAGAACACTTTCATGGGAAACAGACCTCTGATAACAAGCCTGATCCAGTCCCACCATGTCCATCTGCACCCTACCCCAGGGTTTGGAGTTTCTGTTGCAAAAAAAGTTGTGCTTGTCTGAAATGGTCTCACACTGTAGCCCAGGCAAGCTTGGAACTCAATACTCGTAGTGCAAGCTGGCCCCAAACTTTCCAAGTGCTAGGAATACAGGCATGTGAGCAGCTCAGAAACTTCTGAGAGATAGACAAGTTGTCTGAGTCACCTTCCTCCTCCATGGAGCTGGAGATAAAGTAGAGGCCGTACTGGGGTTTTTAGGCATGCTGTGCTGCAGGGAGAGGAAGGAAGTGCCTGGGCCCCTGACACGGAAAGTGGTGTCGTGGCATTCCAGCCGCTTTGGGAGACGCCTGGAAGGAGGCACCGACAGTGCTGATACGCTGATATGTTCCTTGTCTGATACAGAGTTGAGCCACTGGTTGGACATTTAGGTGGGGGAGACCAAGCATTGCCTGTCTCTCACCCTGTGCACATGTGCCCTTTCCTGTTGAGCCATACCGTCCCTTGGATGGGACAGTGCTCCAGGATAGCAGAGCCCTGAATAGTGGGCAGCTACCAGGGGTGGTGGAGGTATGACAGGCACCACAGGGAGCACCACTGTCTGCAGGGGCAGCATTCTTTGCTTGTCCGCATTGCCATGTAGACAATGTTGACATGTGACCTGTGACTACTAAATGTTTAAAAGGCTTTAGTTACCTGAGTGCTAGACAAGTGCTAAATCCCCCATCCTGTTTAAAACAGTTTTTACAGTTTTTGTATAAAGGCTGAGAAATGATACACATATATTATATACATACATATATGTACATATGTATTAAAATAAGCCAAGTTTGGGCTGGAGAGATGGCTCAGCAGTTAAGAACACTGGTTGTTCTTGCAGAAGACCTGGGTTTGAATCCCAGCATCCACATGGCAGCTAACAACTGTTATCCATAACTCCAGTTCCAGGGAATCCGACAGCCTCTTCTGACCTCCAAGGGCATTGCACAACATGCAGACGATACACACATACACATAAAATAAAAATAATAAGATAAAATTTTAAAAAGCCAAGTTTGGCCAGGCATGGTGGTTCATGCCTTTAATCCCAGCACCCAGGAGGCAGAGGCAGGTGGATCTCTGAGTTCAAGGCCAGCCTGGTCTACATAGTGAGTTCTAGGCCAGCTGGGGCTACAGGGAGATCCTGTCTCAAAAAAAAACAAAAAAAAAACAACCAAGTTTGTAGATATTTGTAGGGAATTTTCTAATTCTATTTTGGTTGGGTTCTTTTAGGGCTTGGTCTTATTATGTAGCTCTGGCTGGCCTAGAACTCCCTGTGTAGACCAGGCTGCTCTGCTGTGGTACTACCACACCTAGCTTTTGTTTTTTGTTTTGTTTTTAATTGAAATAGTATCCCATGTAGCCTAGTATCCCATGTAGCTTAGGCTGGCCTTGAATTTCTGATCCTCTTGCTTCCACCTCCCAGGTGCTGGGATTTTAAGTATGCACCACCATGCCTTGCCCCAGCCTGAGTGTTGACAGCTTTATAACATCGTGCAGGCCAAATATGAGACACACTGCCTGCCTGCCTCACCGTCTGCACTGCAGGAACAGCCATGGCCTCAAAGCATGGGGCTTACTGCAGAGCAGTTTCTGCTGGAAGAGCTCACCCAGAGTACTCTGTACCATCTCACCAACCCAGTCTGTTCCCTTTTCATTTTGTTGTGTTACTATCCGGGGGATGAAGTTAAAAAACAATTCAAGTTGGACCAATAGCCTGTGGCATTTTCAAATACTGGGCCATGAGGGTGGGTAGCGGAACTACTGGCCAGATTGAGGCCTTTGAGGCCTCAGGAGGTCCACGTGGCTGACTTGTCTGTTCATGGTCAGAGATACTCCAGCCCAGTTGAGTTCCTAGTGAGCATTAGTGTGATGTGTTGTCTTCTCCAGCTTTGCACGCTGAAGTGTCTCAGACCTGAAGTGAATCCTTGTGCCCACCTCTGCGACTCTGTTGCCATGGTTTTGCTCTATTAGCTTTCCCTCTGTCCATCCCTCTCCATGAATCCTTATAGATCCTGATCTTTGATTTCTACTTAGAGTGCCAGTGACTGTGACCAAGTCCCTCAGCTAGGCCTCTTTCTGTAGAACTGCAACCCAGTATAAAGTAGTCTAAGTCAAAAAACAAAAAGGTTGTTGGCTCATCAGGCTGCAGTGGCCCCAGTGTGTTGGCTGTGGCACAGCCGGGTGCTCTTGTCTCACTGGGTCTTGGACCAGCTCCTGCCTGACTAGAAGCAATTTCCATTTGCTGACCACATATGGAGCACAGATAGCACCAGGCTCAGCTCAGCTCACTTCAGCCAACTTTGTAAAAAAGGTCAGCTTGTTCCCAGTGACCTGGGAAAGCTGGCACACTTGGGCACTGTGCCACATAGAGATGTCCCTTCATGATGCTGCTATGCTGTCCTTTCTCCTTGGTGCTAGTTACTGCGGACAACAGAGTAAGAGAAGCAGAAAGAGCAGCCTGGATCTTGACATCTTGTAGGGCTTGAGGGCCCCTGCCACACACAGGACCCTGTCACCACACAGAGCCTCCTGTCACCACACAGAGCCTCCTGTCACCACACATGGCCCCTGCCACCTCACAGGGCCTCCTGCCTGACTGCAGTGATACCTTCCCTCTCCCCTCCTTCCTCGCTGCCCTCCCTCTTAACGGATGCCTGCCCACCTACCTTTTACCAATGACTGGGCTGTGCTTATCACAGATCCTGGGAACAGCCGTGGTGAAAACATGGCATTTACCTCAGGCTTACAGAGAGGATGACAGGCATGTGCATGTGGCCACCTCTGAGGCAGGTAGAGTTTGGAGGCAAGTGTCAGGGGGCATCCTGTGGGGTGTGGTCCTCTGCAGGTCTCCTCAGGCTCTCATATCCGTCAGTCACTGGGTGCTGCCACACTACACATTGAGAATTGGAGTGTTACTGCATAGACTCACACGCTCCCTCCCTCAGTAGTCCTCTTGAAAGGCTGCTTAGTGACACCATTGGATTCACCCAGTCCCTGCCCCAGATTGAATGTAGCCACTGGCCTGGGACTCTGACACAGGGCCACCTGGTGCAGCACAATCATGCCATGTGCTAGAAGGCACTAGGCCCAACTTGTTGAGCCAGAAAGTGGCCAGCACAGCCACTGAGGGACCAAAGGCCTTCAAGTCCCCTGACTGAGGGGAACACAGGTGCCTGGAAAAAGTCAGCCAGGGCCCTCTAGTGGTCCCCAGGCTTGTGGGTAGGCCTGCCTCCCCCTCTTCACCTCCTGCCCTACCTCTACCTGCACCTTGTCTTGTTTCTCAGGCAGCTGAGCTTGCTCCCACCCTAATAGGGAGCACTTGCTGTTACTTTTGCCCCCGGGGCTTGTCATACATTTTCTTGCCCAAATATGTCTCTGGAGAGGCCTTTCTGACTCCTTGATCCAGCAGGTCCCCACATGGGTCTCCTCCAGGCCATTAACCCGTTCTCAGGACACATGTTCTTTCCGGCGCATTTGCCATTTTCTTTTGTTTTTGATTTTATGATAGTCTTATGTATATAGCCCAGGCTGACCTAGAACTCACTTTATAGCTGAGGATGATCTTGAACTTAAGCTCTTCTTGTCTATACCTCAGAGTGCTGGCATTTGAGGTATGTGTTACCACTCCTAGATTATGCAGTGTTCAATGTCAAACTCAGGGCTTTGAGCATGCTAGCCAGGCACCCTACCAGTGTAGCTGTAGCCCCAGCCCACATTGCCATGTCCTAAGTTTGGCCTAGTCTCTGCTTATTGCCATAACACCCTCTAGGGCACAAGCACTGATTCTGAGCCAGGCAATCTGTGTTTGAATCCTGGGTCTACCAGTTGCTAAGGCTGTGTGGGAGACCAAGATAATAAGTGTTTACACAGTGCTTGGGTCATTGCATATTTGTCACAGGGGCCAAAACCTAGCAGGTGTCTGGTATTGGTGGCAGTAGACTTTATCATCCAAATGCTGCCTGAGGGCCAAGCTTCAAGCCAGTAGTAGCCTAGGCTGCATCCTTCAGTGATGCTGACTTTTGACACTTCCTTAGATGTTGCAAATCTGATTGAAGGCTGGGGTTGGTCACAGTTTGCACTCTGCCAACCTGGTGGCAGAGCAGAGGGTGCAGAGAACAAAGGTTAGACCAACAGTTTATAGGATGCTCTGACCAAGAAATCTAGGCAGGCTGGGCATTGTGGCATATGCCTTTAATCCCAGCACTTTGGAGGCAGAGACAGGCAAATCTCTGTGAGATTGAGGCCAGCCTGGTCTGCATAGGGAGTTCAAGGCCAGCTGGGGCAGCAGGGGGAATCCTGTCTCAAAAAGACAAACAGAAAAACAGAAAAAAACCAAGAAGTCTAAGTAGTGTGTGTTAAAGCAAAAGTTTTCTATGCAGCATTGGTCAAAAGTGTCAAGGGCCATCCAAATGGCTCAGGTGACTTGCCACCAACCCTGAGTTTGATCCCAGGACCCACACGATGGAAGGAGAGACCCAACTCTGCAAGTTTGTCCTCTCACCTCCACATGTGCATGGTGGCGCACATATACACACATGCGCAAGCACACACACAATAAATAAAAATGTAATAAAACTTTCTAGAAATAAGTATCAGTGCAGCCAGTGGGGAAGCAGGCCTGTCTCAGTCCTGCAGGCCTTCCTGTAGTCTGGGTGGGGGAGAAGCCTCCCTCTAGCTACAGCCGTGTTGCTGACCATTGTGCTGTTTTCTGTGGACCAAGTGATACACAGGGCAGAACCACCCTGCTTCTCTCTTCTTCCAGCTTTGCGTTTGGCTCCCTGATTTCTGCAGTCGATCCAGTGGCCACCATTGCAATTTTCAATGCACTGCATGTGGACCCTGTGCTCAACATGCTGGTGTTTGGAGAAAGTATTCTCAATGATGCAGTCTCTATCGTCCTGACCAAGTAAGTGTGGAGTAGGAGACCAGTGAATCTCTGCCTTTCTGCATCTTGCTGTTCTGAGAAGCAGTCTGTGCCACAAGCGTATGTCAGGGCCTGGGTAGTGGAAGGAGAAGAGTCTGTCTCTTCTGACCTAGATGTCGACCATGGTTTCTCAGCATACCTGAAGGTGCCTCTCAGAGGTGACCTTTCCAGGCCCCCCTCAGAGCCTTACTGCAGTGGGTCTGGAGTGAGTCGAAAATCTTCAAGACTCTACTGTGCTCCCTGGGTGATAGGCGCTGGCCAGGTGAAAGATCCATGTGCTGGAGACAAAAGCAGCAAACACAGGGTGTGGCCCAGTGTGAGGGCTTGTCCCTCCTTTACAAGGTCCTGGGCTCTATCTCCAATGCTACAGAAACAAGGAGTATTAGACATCCTACTGTCACTTCCCAGCTGTTGTGTGGCACCTTCATTTTCACAGCTATAAAAGAAGGTAGACTCATAGTAGTCCTGAAGATGCTGTTGTGTAAAAGCTATTTTGGAAACTGCAAAAAAAAATTGTTTTGAGATGGGGGGGTCTCATGTAGCACAGGCTGGCCTCAAACTCATTGTGTAGCCAAGATGACCTTGAACTCCTGATCCTCCTGATCCACCTCAGAGTGCTGGGATGAGTCATGATCCCCTACATGAGGTTTGAAGTCTTCAGGTGATCACTGGGGTTCCTGCCCTTGATGATGGGATCCGAGAATGAATCACAAAATAGTGCTGCAGTGCACAGCCCAGGTTTCCCTGTTGCCGCCACTCAACCATGTGACTCTGGACCAGCTCCTGCCTCTCAGCTGTCAGAAAGGCACATTCCTTAGCCATAGAAGAAGGTGGCCAGGCCCCAGGCTCCATTGCACGACATGGGTACACTTACACACATGCAGGCAATACACTCATACACATAAAATAAATATAATAACCCAGCACTCGGGAGGCAGAGGCAGGTGAATCTCTGTGAGTTCAAGACCAACCTGGTCTACATAGTGAGTTCCAGGACAG
>NW_008340043.1:643389-671835 GCF_000622305.1 Nannospalax galili
GGCATGGTAGTGCATACCTATAGTCCTAAAGGTGGAGGCAAGAGGAGCCAGAGTTCCAGGTCATCCTTGGCTACATAGTTTGAGGCCAGCCTGGGCTACATGAGAACCTATCTCAAAAAGATTTAGAATACACATGAGAAAGAAAATGTGTGTACATCTTTACCAGTGATATTTATAGTTAACAATCTATTGTAAGTGTATAGAAAGTGTATTTGAGCCAGGTGTGTTATTGCATGCCTTTGATCCCAGTACTTGGGAGGCAGAGGCAGGCAGCTCTCTGTGAGTTGGGGCCCAGACTGGTCTACATAGAGAGTTTCAGGCCAGCCGGGGCTTCACACTGTGACTTTGTCTCAAAATCACAAACAAAAACCCACTGGGTGTGATGGGTACACACCTGTAATCCCAGTAGGTAGGAGGTAGAGGATCAAAACTTTGAGGTCATGCTCAGCTACATAAGGTATT
This sequence comes from Nannospalax galili, assembly GCF_000622305.1. Classification (NCBI taxonomy): domain Eukaryota; kingdom Metazoa; phylum Chordata; class Mammalia; order Rodentia; family Spalacidae; genus Nannospalax; species Nannospalax galili. The sequence goes on from NW_008340043.1 coordinate 643,852, forward strand.
TGAGGCCAGCCTGGACTACATGAGACCTTGTCTCAAACAAACAAACAAAATGTTCTTTCTTTTTTTTAAAGTGTATGAATGTATTGCCTGCATGTTCGTAAGTGTACCCATGTTGTGCAGTACCCATGTTGTGCAGTGCCCATGGAGGTCAGAAGAGGGCATTGGATATCCCTGGAACTGGAGTTACTAACAGATGTTAGCTGCTATATGGGTGCTGGGAATAGAACCTGGGTCCTATTTAAGAGCAGCCAGTGCTCTTTTTTTTCTTTTTTCTTTTTTTTTTGGGGGGGGGTCTCCCTGTAGCCCCAGCTGGCCTGGAACTCACTATGTAGACCAGCCTAGCCTTAAACTCAGAGATCCATCTGCCTCTGCCTCCTAAGTGCTGGGACTACAGGCATGGGCCACCAAGCCCAGTGTAGCCAGTGCTGAGCCATCTCTCCAGCCTGCTTTTCTGAAACCTGTTCAGCTCTAGATTTTCCTTTCATCCATGTCCTGGTGACACACCAAGCCATTGTGATGAAGAATTTGTTTGTGAAGGTGACATCATGAGCTTTTGTTTTGTTTTGTTTTGTTGGTTTTTTTTTGTTTTTCTTTCTCTTTTTGAGACGTAGTTCCCCCGCTGGTCTGGAACTCACTCTGTAGACCAGGCTGCAGAGAACTCACAGAGATCTGCCTGCCTCTGCCTCCTGAGTGCTGGAATTAAAGGCATGTACTGCCATGCCACCACATCCCGAATCACGAGCTGTTTTTATAGTCAGGAGCTAAACTTAGTCACTTGTCTCTGACTTGAAGAAGAAAATCTATCAATAGGAAATTTTCTGAGTTTTTTCAGGTCTTTGTACAAAATGGCCAACAGTTAAGGGATCTTTTTGAAACCAAGGGGAACAGACGTCATCATTGCACACTGCCTGTGTGTGGCCTCCAGGTTCCACCCCTGTTGGCACAGCCACCTCGTTAGGGTTGGACTCACTGCAGATGTATTAAGGGTCCCCCCCCTGCCTTTAGAGCACAGTCCTTTTGCCAGATGCTCAGAGATCAGTTCAGTTTGACTGACTTGGTCCAGGGTGAGCAAGAGAGGCAAGCAAGAGGGATACTGAGGTTTTCTCAGAAACCCTGTCTTGTTCCCCAGACTTGAAGGCTGGGAACCTTTTCAGACAGAAGCAGGAGGAAGGGGCATAGGAGACTGTCCCCTTTTACTGTTCTCTGAACTACCAGCATCTCAGTCTCTGGGCACTGCTGGCACTTCTGGGATCTGAGGGGGTTCAAGCTCATTGACAAGGGCCACCCTGTACCAACAGTTCTTTCCAAAGTGCTCATACTGTCACCTTTACAGTAGAATATACAAATGAAGGACCTCTGTTAGATGTCACTTTCAAATGTGCCAGAAAGCAAATTGTCTTCTGTTTCTTCTTTAGATTTTTTTTTTTTTTTTTTTTAGTTTTTTTTTTTTTTTTTTGAGACAGGGTCTCCTTGTAGCCCCAGCTGTTCTGGAACTCACTATGTAGACCAGGCTAGCCTCAAACTCACAAAGATCTACCTCTGCCTCCCAAGTGCTGGGATTAAAGGCGTGTGCCACCATGCCCAGCTGATTTGATTTTTTTTTTTTTCCGGTCTTTAGTCCCAGCTGGAACTCACTATCTAGTTAGGCTGGCCCTGAACTCACAGAGATCCACCTGCCCCTGCCTCCCAAGTGCTGGGATTAAAGGCATGCACTGCCATGCCTGGCTTAGATTATTTTTTAGCTTTCTTTATTCATTGGGTTTTTTGAGACAAAATCTCCTGTAACCCAGGCTGGCCTTGAACTCCAGATTCTTCCACCTCAGCCTCCCACGTGCCAGGTATGCACCGCCATTGTCAGACAGATTATTTTTAGCTTTAATCTGCTATGACAATTTAGTTTTAACATAAATTGCTGTGGAGGAGGCCTTTTGTTTTTCTCCAGCTTCTACTTTTTAGGTGCATGAATGATTCTTAAGAAATAAATCCTCTGGGCCAAGAGGAACCTGATCATTTCTCTGGAGATAAGAAACCATTGGCGGAGTCGGCGTGGTGGTGCATGCCTTTATCCCAGCACTAGGGAGGTGAAGGCAGGTGGATCTCTGTGAGTTCAAGGTCAGCCTAGTCTACATAGTGAGTTCCAGGGAGACTCCGTCTCAAAAAGAAAAAAGACCAAAAAAAAAAAACCATTGGCCACTCCCTATAAAAACAGGCAACAGAATCTGTGCATTCTAGCCAGGAATAAAGAGGGGCGAGCTGCATGGTGAAAGGTTGGAATGGGGTGAGTTCAAGAGGGACACAGAGACAGGTCTTAGGGAGTCAAGAGTGTATTGGAAGTTATTAGCACCATGGACAGTGAGACAGCAGCATGGTGGGGGCTCTAAGGAGAACTCAAGCCCCACCACCAGGGACAGACAGGCGCTCTGAAGAGAGGAAGTCAGGTACCACATGGTAGAAGTCCCACTTAGACCTCTCTGAGGATGAGGGAGCTTTCTAGCACAAGTCTACAGCCAGGCTCTCTGATTCCCTGGCAGGAGGCAGGGAAGGAGGTGAGAAGCAAGATATGTGGCCACTTGTACCCTGTTGATATAAACTCACTTCCCAGGTGAAAGATTCTGGCCCCAGGATGTCTGTGAGCTAAGGACTCACAGACAGTGTCTCAGTAGGCACCTGTGGGTGTCTGTGAGACGGGAGAGGCTGCTGCAGATATTGTGGCCTGAGCAGGGCCTGGATTCTAACCTCTTGTTTTTTGGTTGTTGGTTTTGGTTTTTTTTTAATATTTTACTGTTATTTTTATTTTATGTATATATGTGTATTGTCTGCATGTATGTAAGTACACCCAGGTGATGCAATGCCTACATAGGTCAAAAGAGGGCATGGAATACCCTGGAACTAGAGTTACAGATGGTTGTTAGCTGCCATGTGAATGCTGAGAATCAAACCCAAGTCCTCTGTTCTTAACTGCTGAGCCATCTCTCCAGCCCCCTAACCTCATGTTCTTATTCACAGCACATATATGTGGTCCACAGGTCCTTCTGAGACCTGGGTGATCATGGCCTTCAAAGTTCTTTTTCTTTTTTGGTCTTTTTGAGACAAAGTCTTCCTGTAGCCCCAGCTGTCCTGGAACTCACTGTGTAGACCAGGCTGGCCTTGAGCTCACAGAGATGCGTCTGCCTCTGCCTCCCAAATGCTCAAAGTACTTTTCTAATGAGGCCCTGGGCCCCTCCATTCCCTGAGGTGATCTGCTGGAAAAGAAGGGGTGAGGGAAGTGGCGTGTTTAGGAGCCTGGGAGACGTGTGTGGAGACAGATCCCTTTTTGTTACTTTATTTTCACTTTGTGCCTGTGTGCACATGAGCATGTGCCATAGCCTATGTGTTGGAGGCCAGGGGTAACTTTCAGAGTTGGTCCCTCTTTCCACCATGTGGATTCTAGGGATCATCCACTCACGTCCTCGGGTTTGGTGGCAGGCACCTCTGCCTGCTGAGCCTTCTCTCTGGCCCCTGAGGACAGTTTCTGATTTGTAAGAGTTCAGAACTTTCACCATGTTCCTCCAGGCTGTGAGTGTCCGCTGGGCTTCCTGAGGTCAACTGGCAGAGTTCCCCTGTCATTATTCTCCTTTTTTTTGAATGGTCTTTTCTGAGACAGGGTCTCCCTGTAGCCCCAACTGACCTGGAACTTACTATGTAGACCAGGCTGACCTTGAACTCAGAGATCTGCCTGCCTCTGCCTCCCCAGTGCTAGGATTAAAGACATGATCCACCGTGTCCAGTCTCCTTTCAGAGGAAACACTGGTGAAGCTAAATGTAGCTCTTGACAGTTCTTGGTTGACTGATGCCACAAGCACACTGAGTATCTGGTGTGCTGGGCCATGGTTAGGCCCTGGCCATTGGCAGTGAACAGATGGAGAGAGCTCCACTGCGGTTGCCACATGCTCTGAAAGAAAGCTGGAGATCTGTAAGTGAGCTGGCCTGTGACTGACTCAGGAAAAGTGTCTGAGCAATGAATGGAGGAGCTAGCAAGGGCAGGGACACTGAAGGATGACCTGCAGGGAAGTGCCAGCAAGCACGCGGGCTACCCAGAAGAGGAAGAAGTGGGGCGGAGAGGTCAGGGACCCAGGCCATGCAGAGCATTTTGAGCACCTGGGACCCTAGGTCAGTGTGTTTTTGGTTTTTGGTTTCTGGGTTTTGTTTTGTTTTTTGTCTTTTTTGAGATAGGGCCTCCCTGTAGCACCAGCTGTTCTGGAACTTGCTATGTAAACCACGCTGGCCTCGAATTCACAGAGATCTGCCTGCCTCTGCCTCCCAAGTGCTGGGATTAGGCCAGGTCAGTGTGTTTTAACGGGATCACTTCTGCTGATGATGCAGATCTGGCTGGAAAACCATCTGGACATCCATAGAGAGATGTGGAGCTGTGGCCCTGTGAGTGGAGGGAGAGAAGGGGACCATCTAAGAGTCTGATCTTAATGGGAGTAGATCCTTGTTGATGCTGCTCTTCCTTTTGGGGATAAAACCAACCATTGACTGCCTCCTACAATTTGCTCTGCTGTTACAGTGGAAGGAAAGTTCCTCCAATTCCTCCTCAGTGCCTCTTGAGTCCTTTCCTGACAGGCTCCATTCTAACCTGATCTCTTGCCAAAGCCTCAGTCTCAGGTTTTATGGTGAAATTCCTATACTTAGAACACTTTGTGTTGACAGGTAAGGCCTTTGGGTTGAACTGCCAACCTTCCCCCCACCATGGAGGAGTACTGCTGACTACTCTCCCCACCCCTCCCCCTTAGCTAGCTTTCTTTTTAGAGACAGGGTCTCCTTGTAGCCTCAGCTGGCCTGGTACTCACTATGTAGACCAGACTGGCCTCAAACTCATAAAGATCCACCTGCCTCTGCCTCCCAAGCATTGCAATCAAAGGTGTGCGCCACCACACCTGGTTCAGCTAGCTTTCTTATACCTCTCTTATGCCATTGGACTATGCCTTCATACAGCAATTAGCAATCAAGAAAATGCCCCACAGACATGGCCACAGGCCAGTTTGATAGAGGAAATTCCTCAGTCACCTCTTACCAGGTGACTCTAGTTTTTGTCAGGCCGACAAACGCTAATCAGCGTGTTGTCATGAGCTCCTGTCTCCTTGCTGTTGGAGCAGTTTCCTCAGCCTGAGGAGCCTCTCTTATTTCTCCATGCTGTAAACGCTGTCCTAAGTGGAAACCCAGCCTGTGTTGCCGCGGTAACCTTCCTTGACCTCCCATCCTCCAAGTCTAAGTTAGATGCTCTCCTGCCTTCTATTTTCGGCAGCACCTTCACTCTCCTCTGAGTCCCCAGAAACTACTCAGTGCAGCACAAGTAAATGGAGAAAGAAGCAGTGACTGGCTGACTGCAGAATGGAGAAATGATGGGAGACTCAAGAAAGAAGTTTTAAGTTCTCAGTTACTTTTTGAGAACTATATAGCATTTTAACTTTTTTCTGTTTTATTTCCTAGCACAGCTGAAGGTTTAACAAGAAAAAATATGTCTGATGTCAGTGGGTGGCAAACATTTGTACAGGCCCTTGGCTACTTCCTCAAAATGTTCTTCGGCTCCGCAGCGCTTGGCACACTCACTGGCTTAATTTCTGCATTAATATCCTTTTAACATGGGGAGCATTAGGCACAGGGAGCACTAGGCAAGGGGATGACTTCTGATGAGTTCATTCGCTCACTGTTTCCTGCTTTCTTAAGGGACCAATTTTAGTCCCTTTAGAAGATTTTTCTGTTGAGCTCCAGTTTGAGAAACATTCTAATTTAAACTCCAAGACTCTTAAATTTAACATATGAGATGTGGGGTATCACTTTTCTTTTTTTTTCATTACACAACAGGGTCTTCCTGGCTGCTTCTGAACTTGAAGTCCTCCTGGCTCTGCCTCCCAGGATTCTGGGATGACAGACTTGTCCACTATACCCACAAGGTGCCATTTTTCAGATCCACACTGGGTGGTAGGTTTGGTCTGGGATTCGTCATCTACTGGACTGTGAGAACCATGTACAGATACCCTGGCTTCCTTCGCTGCCTCCGTTTTCACATCCAGAAAGTTGGAAATTAAATGCCGAGCATGGTGGTACATGCCTTTAATCCCAGCACTGGGGAGGCAGAGGCCCATCTGGTCTACATAGGGGATTTCAGGCCAGCTGGGGCAACAGGGAGACCCTGTTAAAAAAAATTAAGTTGTGGCCAGGCGTGGTGGTGCATGCCTTTAATCCCAGCACTTGGGAGGCAGAGGCAGGCGGATCTCTGTGAGTTCAAGGCCAGCCTGGTCTACGTAGTTATTTCCAGGACAGCTGGGGCAACAGGGAAACCTTTTCTCAAAAAGACCAAAAAAAAAAAAAAATTGAAGTTGTAAATTATTTTTTTGAGAATGTGAAGCTGTGAAACCCCCCGGTAAGAAGGTTTATCTGGAAGAACTGGAGGACTTTGCAACCCCCCGGTAAGAAGGTTTATCTGGAAGAACTGGAGGACTTTGCGTGCGTCACGCCACTGAGCAGGGAAACAAAGAGGCTTGTTAAGGCAGCAGTACCTCATGTGGAAATAGGAACGGGCTCCAGATTTTTCTTCAGACACCAAGCCCACGTCTCCAGAATGGCCATCTGGCCCTCCTTGAACAGTTTGTCTCACAGATGGCTGGAAAACTCTCACCTGGCTCCAAGCGTGTTTTTCTACCACCCTGTTGGATTCTCCCATCAGCTCTTTTGTCCAGCAGCCTAAAGGCTCTGTGGAGTTGGCTGGCTGCTGCTCATACTGTACCGGTGAACAGAGTGAAGAAGACACTTCGCAGTGCAGTGCTTTTCTTTCCTACATGGCTGTCTTTCTCTTTAACAAAGCCTGTGTTCGAGCTGGGCATGGCAGCTCATGCCTGCAGTCCCTGCGCTCAGCAGGCCAAGGCAGAAGCTCTATAGCAAGACAAGAAAGAAGAAAGTGGGGAAAGGAGGCAAGGGGAGCAGAGAGCAGTCTGTATATTAGAGCAAGTCCACAGGGACCCAGCGCCAGTCCAGGCCTCCGATCTGTCTGACCTCACAGGCTCTTCTTTCCCGGGGCCATTTGTGTCAGGTTGCAGGAGCAGGAAAGACAGTTTTCCACAGGACATTGAGTCCCTGGAGAACAAGGTGGTAGGGTGGCCATGTCTGCAGGTCTGGCCCCTCCCCAACCCTCAGAGTCAGCATGTCTGGGTATCTTGTCAGATTGTCATTTTTTATGACAACAGCCACTCTGCAAAGAAAGAAATTCTGTAGTGAGAAAATTTCAGGTAACCTTGGAATGATTGGCATCTTTTGTAGTCTTGTCTGCTTTGTGTTTTTGTGGCTTCTCTGCATGTCCTATCCACTGCCCCTTGATCCTTTTTCCTTGACACCTGCATCACGTGCTAAAGCACATAGACCTGAGGAAAACACCTTCTTTGGAGTTTGGCATGATGATCATTTTTGCCTACCTGCCATATGGGCTCGCAGAGGGGATCTCACTCTCAGGTAAGAGATTGAGCCTGAGCACACTTTGACCAGGACTTGGGGTCTTGTCTGATGACCCCTATTCGACCATAAGAAAATCTCACACATTGTCCAAGCCAGGTATGGTGGCCCTTGCCTGGAATCCACACAATTGCGAATCACATGGAGGCAGGAGGACCAAGAGTTCAAGGTCTTCCTCCACTGCATAACAACTTTGGGGCTAGCCTGGGCTACATGAGACCCTGCCTGAAAAACACAAAAGTGAGCCAGGGAGATGGTTCAGCAAGTAACAGCACTTGCTACCAAGGGTGATGACCCTAGTTTGAGCTCCAGAATTCACATGGTAGAGGTGAGAGCCAGGTCCTAAAAGTTGCCCTCTATAAGTAAAATTGCACACATGTACACCACACAGATAGGTAAGTAAATGTAATGTTTTTAAAACACACCAAAGCAAGCTGGGTGTGGTTGTGCACACCTTTAATCCCAGTGCCTGAGAGGCAGAGGCAGGTGGATTTCTCTGAGGCCAGCCTGGTCTATGTAGTGAGTTCCAGGCCAGTTGGGGCTACAAGGGAGACTTATCTCAAAAAGATTGAAACACACACACAAATACCAAAGCAAGGGCTAGGGAAATGGCTTAGTTGGCAAAGTACTTGCTGTGCAAGCATGTGGACTTGAGATTGGATCCAAGTGGAAGCTAGGTGTGGCAGTGTGCATGCACATCTAACCCTAGCACTGGGGGCAGAGACAGGAGGACTCCCAGAGCCCAGAGCTGGCTAGCAAGCCAATCTAGGAGAATTGGAGAGAGTTCTGGATTCAGAGAGAGACTCTGCCTCAAAGCATAAATTAGAGCAATAGAGGAAGACACCTGACATTGACCTCTGGTCTCCTTGCACATGCACACACAGAAGGAAATCAAAGCAGTAACAACAGAGATATATTTGCCAAGATCCCAGCTGGAATTGAGCAGTGGTTCATAGTGGGTTTCCTAACTCTCGAACTGATGCTTAGAACCTGCCCTAAACCAGCTCCCTCCAACACAGATTCTCAGGAAACCACAGTGGGCCAAGTGTGGCTATGCCATAATACAGTGGGCTTCTCAGGCACAGTGAGCTGTGTCCTGCTTCTGTTTTCTTTTTTCTTTTGTTTTGTTTTGTTTGGGAGGGGGGGTCAGTCTCACTGTGTAGTCCAGGCTAGCTCTGAACTGGTAGTCCTCCTGCCTCAACCTTCTTAAGTAGCTGAGATGACAGACACATGCTTCCTCACTCGTCGGACACTCAGGTTTTAACCCCTGGAGCGGGCACTCAGATGGACATGTTGAAAGCTACACAGGTCCTGATCAGACATGGCCCCTGTGCCCCAGGGAGGAGGCTTGTACTTCCTAGCAACAGGCTGCCTTGGATGTGGTCCAGAAGAGTGCTCCTGGCTCCAGGAGTGGCTGTCCACAGAGGTACTGCCTGGAGCCTTCCCCTCCTTGGAATCCGTCAACAGCCCCAACTGTCAGTCTTCTGTGCTAAGTGCTGTGGATTCTGTGCCCACAGTTGTCAAATTGTTAGGATGCCAGCCTGAACATGGAGGCTGTATGCAGGTCTAGAACATGTCTCATGCCTTGCCCTGTGTGTGTACAGTAGACAGTAGAGCAGGGAGCAGTCTGTCTTGACCCCATGACCCCACCCTTCAGGTGAGGCACCATGCAGGGTTAGTTTGATCTCAGCTGTGGGAAGCTTTCTCTTTGTTTTTAATGCAGTGGGGTCGATTTCCCTGTAATAATGCACCTGTTCTGTGTATATGGTTCTATAGAGGTTTGACAGATGTATGCAGTCACATAGGCACAACCAGATGTGGGCCCCACAGTTTTGTGTCGTGTAGTCGCCTTCAACCTGCACTCCGTCTTTAGTTCTTTCCTGGATGTCACATAAATGAAGTGACGTAGCATGCAGCCAGCATCTTGTTTTCTTTTAAGAAGGCTTCAAGAAGCACCACGCTTCCTCAGGGCTGTAGCTTAGGTGTTCTTACTGCACCGTGGACTGTCATCGAAGGATGCCTGGGCTCTTCCACCTTTGTCCTGAATGCATTCATATTTTCCTTTATCTGGGGTAAGGTTGCTGGGTTATGATAAAATACCTCTTTTACTTCATTGGGAACTGCCAAGTGTTTTTGAACGTGACTAGTTGGTTCCACCTTCCCTTCAGAAGGGGTGAGAAATGTGAGTTGCTTCTCAGCGTTCACCATCGCGATGAGTCTGTCGGTCTGAACGCTCTGCTGTGTTGTCTTGAGATTCTGCCTGGAAACCCCACCGAGCTTCTTGGGGTTATAGTTTAGTTTGCATGAATATATAGCTTTCATCAAACTTGGTAAATTCTTTCCTATTTTTTTGAACATTTATTCTGTTTTTCCCTTTGCCCCTTGGTTGGCATAATAGGTTTTTAAAAATTATTATTTTTTTAAATAATATTTTTATTTTATGTGTACTAGTATATTGCCTGTGTATATGTGAGTGCACCCATGTCGTGCGATGCCACGGACGTCAGAAGAGGGTTTCATATTCCCCTGGCAGTGGAGTTAAGGATGGTTCATAGCTGCCATGTGGGTGCGGGAATTGAACCCGGGTCTTCTACAAGAGCACTCAGTGCTCTTAACCGCTGAGCCATCTCTCCAGCCCCTATTTATTTTTATTTTATGTGTATGAGTGTAATACTTGCATATAGGTATGTGCACCCGTATCATGCAATGTCCAAGGAGGTCAGAAGAGGGCGTCGTGCCCACTGGAACCAGAGTTACAGACACTTGTTAGCCATCATGTGGGTGCTGGGAATCAAACCCCAGTCCTCTCCAAGAGCAGCCAGTGCTCTTAACTGCTGAGCCATCTCTCCAGCCACTGGGGCAGCAGTTTTGATAGCTGGTGTGACCCGGTCCCAATATGCTTGCCTTTCTGTTTGTTTCCTCGCTGTTCTGCATGTTTTCCTCAGTTAGAGCCTGTGTTGTGTCTTCAGTCACTAGTCCTGAGCTGCTCAGCTTGTTTTCCTCTGCTGGGAATCAGCCCTGCCCCTCCTTTCCCACCATCAGAAAACAGCTAGCTGTGACCTTGCTGAGTCCATTTTCTAGTTATATAGACAGGACAGTGATTTAGACAGTCACTGTGTCCTCCTGGGTGGCTTGGAATCAAACCTGGGTCCTCTGTAAGTGCTCTTAACTGCTGAGCCGTTTCTCCAGCCCCCTGTTTTTTGTTGGTTTTTGTTTGGTTCATTGGTTTTTTTTGTTTTTTTTTTTTTAAACAGTGTCTCTTGTATCCCATGCTGGCCTCAGACTTTCTATGTAGCTGAGGTTGGCCTTGAATTCTTGTTCCTCCTGCCTCTGCCTCTTACCTCCAGTGCTAGCATTACAGGTGTGTGCCCCCACACCCAGTTGATGGCAGTACTATAGATCAAACCCAGGGCTTCTTACATGCTAGGCAAGCATGAGCCACATTCCTCTCCTGAGCCACATGCTGGCCCACTGTGAACCCCTGGGCTTCATTTTACCCCTAAGCCAGCCACCAGGATAGCTTCAACCTTCTTCTCTGTCTGCCCTCCGGCTCCCTGTCTTATCTTTGCCTAATTATGGCACTCCCATAAACATTACCTGTGAGTCACTGGGTCAGCCTGGCTATTTTTAGCTTCTCTAGCTTGTTCCTCCCTCTCTAGAGCTTATTATTGAACACCTGTTGGCAAAGAGGGCTCATATGCTGGTTTATGTGCAGTTTATGGCTGCAGCAAGGCAAGATTTCTCATTGTCAGGTGGTTTTTCCCATTCATAGGCACTTGCTTCTGTAGGGTGTGCTCATGGACCGGAGAGCTGGGCGGCTGGCATGTGCCCTTGGCAGATCAGTCTGCACTTGGCCTTCAGGATATTGGCCACTCATAATTTTCTGAGAAGGGGGTCCAATGGCCATGGTGGGTTATGTGGAACCCCTCAAGTCACCCCAAGTTGCACATTTGGGAAAAGGTGCTGTCTGCTGTCTTCTCCTTTCTATGCTCCTGCTTTCCTCTTGTCTGGAGGATGGACCGTCAGTGACTCCCACTACCAACAAGTAGGACGTTCTGTGAATCAGGAGCCATTTACCTAAAGCCACGTGTCTAGAACTCACACTGCTGGCTCCCACTTCCTGGTAGAGGTGATGAAAGGCTGGCTTGCAGCAGTGCTGAGGAGAAAGTGAACTGCAGGCTGGGACTGCAGCTCAGTTCCTAGAGTGCTTGCCATGCACACACAAGGCCCTGGGTTCAAATTCCAGAGCATATCAACTGGGTGTGTGTTGCACCCCTCTGGAGGTGGGAGGTCACGAGTTTGAGGTTATCCTTCACTCAATAGCAAATTCAGGGAGCCTGGCAGTGTGAAACCCTGTCAAGAGAGAAGTGGTGGGGGGAGGTCAAGCTGTCAGTCCTGACGGCCTCAGTGGGTGTTCTGCCCAGGCCCCCAGTTTTCCCCTTTTGTCCCAACAAGATGAACTAGCACCTCTTTTCTCAAATGCACCCTGGTTTCAGCAGCAGCTCAGACCCCTCGCTGGGAATTACCTGCTGCTGCGTGTTCTCAGAATCTGCTTCTCACGGAACCAGTGCTAACTTTTTATTGTTTGGTCAAGTCAGGTTTTAGAGCACTTGTGCCTCCAGCCCTAAAAAGTCAAAGGTGAATAGACTACCCTTTCCCGTAGACAGGCATAGCAAAGTACCACCCAGTGAGCCACAGAGGATGGCACTTCTGGGATTGAAGGATGGGATGGCAGGGTTGGTCAGGATGCAGTGCCTTCTGTGAAGTGTCGAGGTGTTGGCTAAAGACTATTGTGTTCCAGGGCATGAGGTACACGGCTGTCATCAAGAAATCTGACTTTAACCATGCACATGAAAAAAACTGGCAGCAACTCAGCAGTGGGAAAGTTCAAGTTCTAGTCTGCTCAGGTCTCTTCCCACTAGGGAAGACTGCTCTAAAGGGAACTTGACCAGCAGCTAATGGGAAGAATTCCAGGACACATTGTTACTTTTTGTTTGGTTGAGTTAGCATCTCCTGTAGCCCAGGCTTTCCTGGAATTTATTATGTAGTCAAAGATGACCTTGAACTCCTCCTGACTTTCCTCCACCCCCCAAGTGCTAGGGTTACAAGCATGTATGACCATGCCTGACTTATGTTGTTAATTTTTTTTATTATTTTTATTTTATGTGTATGTGTGTATTGCCTGCATGTAGGTAAGTACACCCGTGTCGTGTCATGCAGTGCCCAAGGAGGACGGAAGCAGCTGTTGGATTCCCTAGGACTGGAGTTACAGATGGTTGCTAGCTGCCGTGTGGGTGCTGGGACTCAAACCCAAGTCTTCTGCAGGAACAGTCAGTGTTCTTAACCACTGAGCCATCTCTCCAGCCCCAATTGTTAAATTATTTTTAATGTTGTTAAATTTGGGGGTTGGGGGACTGGAGCGATGGCTCAGTGGTTAAGAGCACTGGCTGATCTTGCAGAGGAACCGGGTTCAATTCCCAGCACCACATGGGTAGCTAACAACCGTCCTTAACTCCAGTTCCAGGGGATCCACTGCCCTCTTCTGGCATCCATGGGCTTTGCACAACAGGGGTGCACTTAACATTCATGCAGACAATATACTCATACACATAAAATAAAAATGGTATTTCTAAGAAGCATGTTGAAAAACAGTTCATTCATCTGTTTGATAAACGTGAATTTCCCCTGGTGCTGAGAACTGTCTTTGCTGTGGGGCTCCAGTATTAATCAGTACATGGTCAGGTTCTTGCCTGCAGAATAGACAGTCTGCATGTAAACAAGCCCAGCATGGTGACTCAATACCTTTAATGCCAGCACAGTAGGGGTGATGATGAGGCAGGAGGACCACCAAAAATTCAAGGCCAGCCTGGGTTTCATAATGAATTTAAGGCCAGCCTTGGGTACAGAGTGAGTCCCTGTTTCAAACACAAAGCATATGAGGCTGGAGAGATGGCTCAGCAGTTGAGGGCACTGGCTGCTCTTGCAGAGGACCCAGGTTTGATTCCCAGCACCCACATGGCAGCTAACGACCGTCTGTAACTCCAGTTCCAGGGGAATCCAATGCTCTCCTCTGACCTCCATGGGCATTGCACAACAAGGGTGCACTTACACACATGTAGGCAATACACTCATACACACACACACAAACATAAATAAGTAAATAAATATTTAAAGAAAAATAAAAAACAAGACAGCCTGTAGGTAAGCACATGCTGATTTCTGGTAATGAAGAATACTAGAAAGAACCGAATTCAGAGTACTGAGAATGGAGCTCCCTGGAGCAGTCAGGACAGTCTCCCCTAACAGGAGGTGCCAGTGCAGGCTTTGCAGAACTGCAGGTGCCCAGGGTACTAGGCAGGCTCCTGAGCTTCACAGCCCCCAGAGGGAAGGGAAACCCTGTGGATGGGAGGCCTCCCCACAGGATTCTGCAGGCCTCGGGAGGATTGGGCTTCTATTACAGGAACAAAGGGGAGAACTAGGGACCTTTGAAAAGACCCCTCTGGGACCAGCAAGGTGGCTAAAGGCACTTGCTGCCAAGCCTGAATCTAAGTTCCATTCCCAGGACCCACATGGAGGAAGGAGAGAACAGACTCTCACAAGTTGTCATCTGACGTCATGTGTGCCATGGAATGCCCCCCTAAATAAATAATTTTTTTTTTTTTTTTGTTTGTTTGGTTTTTGAGATAAGGTCTCCCTATAGCCCCAGGTGGCCTGAAACTCTCTATATAGACCAGTCTAGTCTTGATCTTACAGGTATCCACCTGCTTCTGCCCCTAAGTGCTGGGATTAAAGACCTGTATGTACCACCACATGAAGATAAGATAAACTTGTATTGCACAGTACAAGAACTAGTTATCTGTCGTGGAACCCTGCATGACACTGCCCACTCTTCACATCTCAACCCTTAGGCTAAGGGCAAGTCGTCAGTGACTGCACATCTGTTTAGCCTGGTGCTGTGATGTGTAGTTCGCTTCATCCCTGACTGTTCTGGGAGTGGGAGCCACTGTCCCTAAGAGAAGTTCAGCTTGGAAAGAAGCAACCTAGCTGCCAAGGCCATCAGCTAGTAACAGAGCAGGGCCTGGTTGTCTCTCTGTAACCTCTGGGAGGCCTGAGGTAGTTTTCTCTTGAACTCATAGAGATCCACCTACCTCTTCCAAGTGCCACCACAACTGGCTCCTCCTCCTTTGAGTCAAGGCCTCATGTAGCTCAGGCTGGCCTCAGACTTGCTGCATAGCAGAGGATGACTTTGAACCTCTGGTCCGAGTGCTTCTGCCTCCCAGTTGCTGGGATTACGGGTGTGTGCGACCACATCTGGATTATGTGGAGCTGGGGATAGATGCTAGGCAGTCACTCTACCAACCAAGCTACACCCAGCCCCAGTCTCCCTTTCCCTTTCTCTTAAAACCCCTAATATGTAGCCGGGTGTGGTGGCACATGTCTGTAGTCCCAGCACTCAGGAGGCAGAGGCAGGTGGATCTCTGTGAGTTCAAGGCCAGCCTGGTCTGCACAGTGAGTTCCAGGCCAGCTGGGGCTACAGGGAGACCCTGTTCCAAAAAGACAAACAAGCAAAAAAACCCTAAAATGTGAGGCTCTGGGAACTTTACGAAGTGTGCCATCTGATTTGGGAAACACGTCCCAGTGTTCTGTCTGTTCATATCTGCCCTTCTCTCCCTCTCTCCAGGCATCATGGCCATCCTGTTCTCGGGTATTGTGATGTCACACTACACACACCATAACCTGTCTCCCGTCACGCAGATCCTCATGCAGCAGACCCTCCGAACTGTGGCCTTCCTGTGTGGTGAGTTCTGCCTCTGTGTGGCCATACAAATCAAGGGTCCTGCCCTGCTGGGGTGCAGGTTAGGATTTTCCCTAGCAGTGGGACCCAGAATCCCTCCAAGCTGGTACCTTGCTCTTATGCTGGCTCCTCTGGCTTTGTGATTCAATAAAATAGACATAACACCTAAGAAATGGACCGTTTGGGGGCTATAATTTATCACCAAGGATAGAACTGGTGATTATAAGCTTTTGAGATGTGTTTTTACTGTGTGAAAGTGACATTTCCAGACATACTCCTTGGAAGTGATGCTCATGAGGATAGATGAGCAAGGCTTTGTGGTGAGATCCCAGGGTAACATTAACAGGCTTCGGAACTGCACAGCTTTCCAGCTAGGAGGCATTGAGCATTTCTAGGCAAGGGGATCCTAGCATTATGCAAGGGCATTTCCCAACCTCGTTCCCAGAGCCTGGTTGACAGGAGCATTCTGAAGGACATTCCTGGAGAGACCCCACAGGGTGGCGTCACTATAGTAGAGCATGAGGACTTTCTTTTAGGCAGTGATGGTTTGAGCTTTCTCCCTGTGCAGCCTTCTACACATCTCCTCCCTGGTTTGTACCGGGAATGAAGGAGCCACCTTCTAAACGTCACTCTCAGCTGGCCCCAGGGGTAGAGTCAATCATCATCCGCATCTCTTGGTGTTTTGGATGGCAGGGCTGTCTGGGCAAGGACAGGGAGGCCCAATAAGGAGAAGCTAGGTGACCCATTGCCAAGAAGTGGGAAGGAACCTGGGTCTCTTCTTTAGTCCTGCTCCGGTGGGTATTTGACCCACAGCCCTTATTAGAAAGATGTGGCCAAAGATCCTGACCCTGGTTCTCACCTTGAAAGGAGCCTGGAACAAAATATGCTTCTGCTTCTGTTCTGATCCCAGAGGCAAGCTTTAAACTTAGTGGTGCTGAGTTATGGGCCAGCATGGGTCACTCCTAACATCTATCAGGATTTAACTGACATGTGCTCTTTCCCACACCCTCAGCCAGGAAGAGTTTAGCCAGTATACCAGGGTGTTTGTTGTGGCTTGAAGTGTCAGAAACTGAACCAAGCTGCCACCCAAAGAGGATGGATTAAGTTAACCATGTGTCCCTGCACTAGGCTTGCTGCTCCCAGGGAAAAATGTGAAGTGAATCTGTTTTAGTGTGTTCTCTATGGCTGGCTTGAAAGATCACACATATCTGGTAGATAAGGAAACATTTCAAGAAGGGGAAGGGTGAGTGAACTCTCCTTGTGGTCCTGTTTTAAAGAATACACAGGCCTGTTAAAAACCACCATTGGGTTGGGTGTGGTGGCGCATGCCTGTAGTCCCAGCACTTGATAGGCAGAGGCAAGCGGATCTCTGCGAGTTCAAGGCCAGCCTGGTCTACATAGTGAGTTCCAGGACAGCTGGGGCTACAGGGAGACCCTGTCTCAAAAAGACAAAAAAAAAAAAAAAAAAAAAACACCATTGAGCTTGGTGTGATGGCTCATGCCTTTAACCACAGCATTTAGGAGGCAGAGGCAGGCAGATCTCTGACCTTCAGACAAGCCTAATCTACATAGTGAGTTCAGGCCAATCATGGCCACATAGTGAGACCCTGTCTCAAAAAAAAAAAAAAAAAAAAAACAATCAAAAAAAATATTGAAATGTTTTAAAACAGCCTCTCTGATTTTGTTTTAAGTTTTTTTAAAATGCAGTGCCTGTCTGCCTAGGTCCTATGCTCTTTGGGGAGGACTCTGTAGTGTAATCAGGAAGCCTAAAAACTTACAAGGTGCTTTTCCCCAACATGTACAAATAACTGCTTACATGCTGAGTGTGGGTTTGCAGAGCACGGCAGAGCTGGAAATGGATCTTTGCCTGCGAGTCCTTCTGAACCTTCTGGCAGTGTTAAATGTTCTGTCCACCCTTGAGCTCTGCCAACCCCCAGCACTGGGAAGGAGTTAACCAAAGGCTTGCCAGTTTGCCGCCTTCAGGGTCTTCCCTAATTACAGTGTCTAGCACATGCACAGATCCATTCTTATCTCCTGGGATCCTGTTTATATGTGTAAAGTATTTGACAGTTGAGTTGTTTTGTCAGGAAATTCTGAACAGGGACATGCTGTGTGTGACAGCAGAGAAAGGGGCCCAGCATGGTGCTCCTGAAAGGCCCGCTGGGGCAGACAGCAGGACCCTGTCTCACCTCTCACTCCGAAAGACAAAAGAAAAGCTTTAAACTTAGTGGTGCTGAGTTATGGGCCAGCATGGGTCACTCCTAACATCTATCAGTTGCATCTATCGGTTACAAGGTTATCCCACAAAATAAAGTGGATTGCCTGAATGGTGGGCTCCTGAATGCTTAAGTTTGCCACTATGTGGGGGTCACTGGGGATGAATAACCCATTCTTTGGTTTGTTTCAGAAACATGTGTGTTTGCATTTCTTGGCCTGTCCATTTTTAGTTTCCCTCACAAGTTTGAAATTTCCTTTGTCATCTGGTGCATAGTAAGTATTTTTCTTGTTTTTTTATTTAATGACTTATTTTTAGATCGATAACTACATGTTCTGCAGTCATTTATGTAACTGTTAACAGTTCAAAGTCAACAGCTACATAGACACTCTTCTGTTTGAAGTTTTTTTTGTTAAAAAGATCACAGACATATAATAAAGGGAAGATTAGGATTTTGATGTGTTTGAATTTTGAGTGTCATGATTTCCTTTGAACAGTCCAGTTTTAGCCAAAGGAGATGGAGGCAGGAGGATCAAGAATTTAAGGCCAGTCTCAGCTACACAGCGAAACCCTATCTCCAAAAGGGGGGTGGTGATCAATCATAGGGGACCCCAGTTCTTTTGGGGGTTGGAGTGGAGCAGTTACATGGTCAGCATTTAAAAGAAGGGTCCTGGGCTGGAGAGATGGCTCAGTGGTTAAGAACACTGGCTGTTCTTGCAGAAGACCCAGGTTCGAATCCCAGCACCCACATGGCAGCTAGCAGCTGTCCTGTAACTCCAGTCCCAAGGGATCCGACAGCCTCTTCGTCTTGCAGAAGAGCCAGGTTCAAATCCCAGTACCCACATGGCAGCTAACAACTGTCCGTAACTCCAGTCCCAGGGAATCCGAGAGTGTCTTCTGTCCTCCGTGGGCAGTGCACGACACAGGTGCACTTACCTTCATGCAGGCAATACACGCATACACATAAAAATAAATAAAATTAAAAAAAAAAACTTAAAAAGCGTGGAAAATAAAATAGAAATAAAAGAAGGGTCCTTGCTCTGTCTGATCTGGATGACACTAATGACTTCTTACACGTGGGCATTTCACCTGTGTGCCCAGGTCCTCTGTGTTTCTTCAGTGTGAGCTGGTCCCACACTGACTTGTTCCCCAACTCCTCATGTGCTCTCTCTTTAGCTCTTCCATTGATTGGAAGGGCTGGAAAGGCACCTTGCTGCTTTTGGAGTGCCCTGCACCTCCTCTATAGTTAGTGCATATGGCCGCTTAGCAGAACTTAGTGGCCAGGAGACAGGAAGGCCTGGCTGTGTTGCAGGGCAGCTGACAGAGAAGCTAGGGAGCCCTGAGGAGGAAGATGGCCCCCTGCTGTCTGGGCACAGCACCTCTCCTATCCCTGTCACTGAGAGCTCGGTGCTGTTTGTCACAGTTGCCTGCCTTCTGAACTCAAGTTTCACAATGACAACACAGCAAAGGCCTTTTACAGAATCTCTGCTAGTCTTACTGTTTGCTGGGGCCACAGTTAGTCAAATCTGAAACACTGTAGAAAGAAGATTGGATTTCAGTGGGTAAAACGGGGAAGGACTCTCAGCCATGGGCTGGCAGGAAAACAAGGTATGTGTGGGGAGGGCCAGTCAGTTCCCTCAGCCCCCGGAGACCAGCACAGGCCACCCTGCTACCTGTCCTGAGGAATCCACACTGTGCTGAGGGGCGTAGTTTCACCCTCAGCCTCCACTTGGTAGTCCAGAGCAGGTGTGGGAGACATGGATCCACCCCTTCCTGCCTGCTCAGTTTGGACCAGTTACTTTCTGTGCCTTAGTTTCCTTCTCTGCAAAATGGAAACAGTATCCACCTCATCAGACTGTTGTGAGGACTTAAATTTAGCCTAGTATAAAGCATACAATACACTGATTAGTGTAGACTCTAGCCCAGGAGTGTTTGATGACAGAAGTAGTTAAGCCAGCCACGGCATGCACTCAGGCTGTTAAAGGAGTGAGCATGAGCATGTACCTCACCCACCGGCAGCCATGGAGGGAAGCAACAGTAATGAGCAGTTCCTGAGATGACGACCCCCCACCCTCCCAAGAAGATTGGAGCTTGGCATGATGCTCTGTTTTGCTTTGTTTTTATTCTTTGTGGTGCTGGAATCTAACCAAGGCCTTGTATGTGTGAGGCAAGTGCCCTACCCCTGAGCTCCCCGACCCACCCCAGCCCCATGGAGCTATGTTTTAAGACTAACAAGCCCTTAGAGACGGCAGGAACAAAAAGCCTCCTGGGGAACACGGCATGCTGCTCAGAGCGCCTTTTGTGCTCCCAGGTGCCAGGTGGGCCTCGATCAGCCCTCTCTCCTTGCCCCAAGGACCGGGCCCCAGAGAGGCAGACACACCTGCCTGTCCCTCCAGAGGTTACCCACTGGGGAGTAGCATAAAGCCCATCCCATAGTGGAGTCAGCTTGCCCTTCAGCACCCTGGGCACCTCTCTAGGCTGTTGGTGTCCCTTTTGTTCTGTCTAACTGAAGCCATGGGTGATGCTCAGTAGTCTCCTCCAGCTTCTGAGATGGAAAGTCAGAAGTGTCATCCCACTGGGTGTTGGCACCAGCACCCCGTGTGGTTGTTTGCCATCATCTATGCTACTGGTGTCTGTGTCTGAGGTCAAGGCTGCCTCGCAGTGGTATTACCTTATGTCAATTAGGCCAAGTCTCTGTGGAGATGTGGCTGAGTTCATCTCACACTTGGCTTGTTGCTGTTAACAGGTGCTGGTACTGTTCGGCAGAGCAGTCAACATTTTCCCTCTGTCCTATCTGCTGAACTTCTTCCGAGATCACAAAATCACCCCGAAGATGATGTTCATCATGTGGTTCAGTGGTAAGTGCCAGGATGAAGGCGAGGTCCTGAGCCTGTCTTCTTAGTCCTTAGAAGCCAGTGCCTGGAGCCACGGCAGCTCTAAGCACCCTCTGTACTGTCAGCCAGGCCCCCATGGATGACACCCTCATCATAGTGGGTGAAGTGGGTGTCCCCTGTCTGTCCCAGAGATGAGGAAGCTTTGGTTCCAGGTGGGCAAAGGACAAGCCTAGCATCTCAGGACCCTTGGAGGCAGAGCCAGGATCTGCCCCACTCTGTCCATGTCCTTGGCAGGCCTATGCAGTGCAGTACTAGGTGGTGCAGTGTGGTTCTGTATGGTGTGGTGCTGTGTGATACTGGGTATGTAGGGTGGTGTGGTGCTATGCGGTGCAGTGCAGTGAGGTACTGGGGTGGGGATGGCACCCAGGGCCTCCCATGCTAGGCAGGCTGTCAGCCTCTGAGCCACAGCCCAGCTGCCACATGCTGGCATTTCTTACCCTTCCCATCACCATTCTCATGGTTTAATTTGAGCATTTCAGCTGCTGTTCAATCACATTTCTCTACTCTTTCAAGACTGGAAATGATTTCATGAATCTTTGACTCCTAAAGAACCAGATCCTTACATTTGTTTTGAGCAGTACATGGAGTTCGTGTTTCTTGTTCACACATAATTTAAATTTTCCATGTGGGCTGACGTATGGCAGCATGCTTCGTAATCTTTCCTCCATCAGCAGACCTGTAAACTTGTCTTATAATTGTTCTTCAAAAAAGCCTTATTTTAGCCAGGCATGATGACACACACCTTTAATCCCAACACTCTAGAGGCAGAGGTAGAGGCAGGAGGATGATCTCTGTGAGTCTGAGGCCAGCCTGGTGTACATGGTGAATTCCAGGCCAGCTGGGGCTACAGGGAGACCGTCTCAAAACCACAAAAATAAAAAAGGCCTTCTTTTTTCAAATGTGTGAGCCAGGTACACTGGCACATGACTGTCATTCCAGCCACTTGGGAGAAGAGGGCAGGAGGATTGCCAGCTTGAGGCCAGCCTAGGCTATACCTGGACCCTGTCTCACATAAACAGAAAAAGTGTGTTTGGTATGTATGCATGTATGTATGTGTTCACATGTAATGAAAGAACCTTGTTTTTTTTTTAATTCATCGTTACCAATGAGGAAAACTGTGAGGTAATCAATCCAGGTCTTCAGAAGTGTGCCAGGCATTTCATCAGGTCATGTGAGAGACTTGGTAGTAAGGAAAACACCATGGGCGTGGGTGTTAGATGGAGTCCGAGGCCCCTTGCTCTTTCCTCTTTCCCTGCCAGGCTGGAGCTAACCAGGCCCGTCTCAGGCATGTTTGCCTTCCGACCTGATCTTCGGCCCCTATCTCTGCCTGCTCCATCATCTTATTTGTTCCTGTTTTGTTTTTTGTTTCTTTGAGGCAGGGTTTCATTATGTATGTCTGAAACCTGCTATGTAGACCAGGCTGACCTTGAACTTATAGCAGTCCTCCTGCTTCTGCATCCCAAGTGCTGGAATTACCATCATTTAAAGTCTCCTCTCCCAGTAAAAACCCAGCCACATCAGTCACATGTTTTCCCCCGACCCCAGCTGTTCCTGGCTCCTCATCCCATCCCCCTTTTCTCCACTTCACTTCCCATCTCCTGTGCTGGCTTTGGCCTTGGTTCCTGCAGTGGTCAGCCCTCATTGCAGTATCCCTGCTGGGCTTCGGACTCCTCCTTCCCACCCCAGCTGCCTACCTATGGCAGACATATCATCCACCCTCATGGGGCTCCCAGCCTCCCACCAGGTACCTCCTGCACTGACGCCAGACAGTGGTGTCCTAGGGCCTGACCCTGCCTCCTTCTGAATTTGATACCTGGCTGCACTGGGGTTCACCCTTCCTCTGGAGCCCAATCTTCTCTGCCTCTGGATGCCAACGGGCCACACCAAGCTCCTTGAGCCCAAGCCTCTGCCTGGCTCACCCTCCCCCTGACTTCCTTGAGAAGCAGCAGGGTATGCATGGCTACTTCACTGGCATTGAGGGGTGTGTACTGAGCATCATACTTGTCAGGTTACCTCAGCCTGTGGCCTTCGTGGGCTACCCGTCTCCATCTCTGCATTCCACCCTCTCCTGAGGTCCTGCCATCTCAGGTCTGGACTGCTACAGCAGTCATACCTTTCAGCCTCTCAAGGGGGCTCTCTGCTTCCATGTCTGGGCCATCCCATCCCTGCCCCTGTTCCCCAGGACTCTTCTGGCATTCAGTGTTGTGTTTGCTGTCTCTCCCAGTTGCTCTGGGAGACAGGTAGATCTGGTGCAAAGAAGCTGTCACCCAATAGCAGCCACACCCTCAGTCTTGCCCACAACAGCATTGCCAACAGGCTCTGCAGAGGCAGCTCCCTCAGACACAACAGTCAGTCACCAGTCAGACTGCATGCTCACTACTGCCTGTGTATGCTCATGCCCTGGGCAGGACACTTCCTCCCTAGCCTGGCCCCTCCTGTGTGCCATGGAGAGCAGCAGTGCTGCTGGGTTTCTGACAGGCTGTCCTATCTGTGCACAGAGCACCTAGCTAGGGACCTGGATCACCCAGGAAGGACTCAGCCACCATAGCTGTCATGTGATAGGTCTGACAGATCCCTGAACACCTGCTACACAGTAGCTGATCAGGTCGCCATTAGATAATGTGGCCAGCCTGTGCAACACCTGCCAGGGGATTGGGTCAGGCTGCTGTAGCCTGCCCTCTTGTCCCCTGGGCCACTCCAGTGGGTCTGATACAGTCCCACTGTTGGTGGCATCCCAGGACCCTTGGAGGCAGAGTCAGGACCTGCCCCCCTCTGTCCATGCCCTTGACAGGCCTATGCAGTACAGTGCTGTGCTGTGTGGAGTGCTGTGGTATTGGGCTGAACCCACCAGGACCCCACCCCTACCTGTTTTCTCCTTGCTCTGCCCTGACTGTCTAAACATCCCCAGGCCTGCGAGGGGCCATCCCCTACGCACTGAGTCTGCACCTGGGCCTGGAGCCCATGGAGAAGCGGCAGCTCATTGGCACCACCACCATCGTCATCGTGCTGTTCACCATCCTGCTGCTGGGTGGCAGCACCATGCCCCTCATCCGCCTCGTGGACATCGAGGATGCCCGGGCACGCCGCAGGAGCAAGAAGGACGTCAACCTCAGCAAGACCGAGAAGATGGTCAGTACCGCAGCCTGTCGCGGGGGTCGGGCTTCGGGGGTGCCTGGAGCTTGCACAGGCACCTGCACACACACCAGTTCAGTGGCCTGGAGTGAGAACAGGAGCAGCATCGTGGCTCTGGGGTAGGCTGTGTGCTAGCCCTGGGAACTGTTAAAGCCATAGAGGCTGAGGGCTGGCACCATCTGCAGCCCAGGACATTGGAGATAGAGCCTGGGCCTGCACCAGACTCCCAACAGAGGGTCCCTCCTACCATGAGCTGAGCCACCAGCCCAGGTCAGGGACTGGGAGGGTTCAAAATCATGTCATTCCTCCTTCTTGATGGGGTCAAGGAGGGGATGGTGGCTTGTAGTAGCTGTAAAGGCCACGAACAAGGACAGAGGAGAGGTTTAGGACTGGAGGTGCTCAGGCCCTGTCAGCTTAGTGGTGACAGCAGGCCCTGCCCTGTGCCCTGGCTCCTGCCCCCGTCCCCCTCCCTGTTCCTGAGATGTATTTCTTTCTAGTTTTCCTGTTCAAGACTAAAGGCCAGGGAGCTTCACATGGCACGTCTGCGAGTGCAGAGTCAGGACTGGTGGCCCAGAGCCTCCAGGTGACCTTAGGCTCTGTTCAAAAGCCATCCTTCTCAGCTTCTGGCTACCAGCTTGCTTGGTGGTGTTTTGGTTTGGTTTTTGAGATAAGGTCTCACTCAAGCTGGCCTTCTCTGTGTTATCAACTTAGCTGGCCCTGCAGATCTCCTGCCTCAACCTCCCAAGTGATGGGAGTTACAGGAGTGAGCCATGTGCAAATCACCGTTTCTGCTAAGGCTACAGCCACCCTGGGGATGGAAAGCACGCTGCCACACATATGAACCCAAGGAAGTGGGCACTTTCGTGGTTCTACCCCACATAAAAAGGTGCTGAGGTAGTTTTCAGAGCCTGCACACACAGCCATCACACTCTAACCAAGTCCTCAAAGTAGGGACCGGAAGCCAGCCACAGCTGGGAGAGCTTGTTAGATGTACAGATTCGGGGGCCACAGCACTGCCCTGCTGCACCGGAAACTACAGCCTGTGGGTGGCTCAGCATTCCCAGGCCAACCCCCAGTGACTGACAGATCACTTCTCCACCTTCTCCTTGGGCACCATGGGCCAGGGTGGGAGCCCTGGAGCTGGAGACGCCGCACTCTGATCCTGGTGTCTTTGCACCTCCCTGCTGAGGTGGGCAGCTGGAAGTCCAGTCCTGACCTCCAGACCTCCCTTCCCCTGCTCTGACCTGCTAGGTGGAAGCCTGCCCACCTGCAGCCAGAGCTTATTGAACCTCACCACGTGGGGTCGGGGCATCGGCTTTCTCGAGAACGTCCCCATAGGATCACAGGAGGCTAACTGCCCACAGTCACCTGCACTGGGGTAGAGTGTGTTAGGGGTGGGGACACTGGCACCTAGGCAGTGTGGGGGCTCCCAGGGAGGTGCTCCCGACACTCCCGGCTTCCTGTCACAGGGCAACACCATTGAGTCGGAGCACCTGTCGGAGCTCACCGAGGAGGAGTACGAGGCTCACTACATCAGGCAGCAGGACCTCAAGGGCTTCATGTGGCTGGATGCCAAGTACCTTAACCCCTTCTTCACGAGGCGACTCACACAGGAGGTAGGCAGGATCCTTGCCCTCTCCTCAGGACACCCCAGGCCAGGGTGACCTCCACTGCTTCTCCTCCCCCGAACACTTAGCACTCCATTTGTAGGACTTTGTTAACAGTTTTGTTTTCCCAACTGCCCTCTGAGGATGTGAATCAGTTCCTGAAGCTGAGTCAAGAAGTCTCAGGCTCATCAGGGCCTCAGTGGGTCCCTCTGACACACAGGCTCCTCCTGGGGCTTGGGGTACACTGCCCTACCTTTCTTAACATCCCTCATGATAGTGTCATATACCCTCGACAGCTGGGGGGACTGAGGCACAGGGAAGGGAGCCCCTACACACAGGCAAACAGGCTGCATGCCAAGCTGGGAACAGAACTCAAATGCTTCTGATTCTAGAGGCGAGTTTCTAACCTGCCATCTTCCTCCCCTCCAGGTTCTCAGTGCCCTCCGTTACCTCCGCCCCATAGCCTCCCTGACCCCCCGCCCAACCCCCATTGACAGGGCTCTGTCTCTTGCTCCAGGACCTCCACCACGGGCGCATCCAGATGAAAAGTCTCACCAACAAGTGGTACGAGGAGGTGCGCCAGGGCCCATCCGGCTCTGAGGACGATGAGCAGGAGCTGTTCCGACCCTGAGGTGCCCAGGCTTCTGGGTGGGCAGGGTTCTGCTTCCCAGACAGCCAGCCGGGCCCAGAGGAGTGTGCCATATGCAGCCTTCTGAGAAAGTGAGACATCAGAGCCGGGGCTGTGATTTTGTCTTGGAAACTTGCAGGCCTTTGGAGCTAGCTGACTTCAGAAACGTGGGTCAGCTTCCATTCCTCAGTGAGCCAGACCTCCTCTGCTGTTTCTTGGCCTGCAAAGGAGGGACTGCTGTCAGGCTGAAGAGAAAGCGCTGGAACTCCAGGCCATGCCTTCCTCATACCTGGAGCAACTGGTAGGAGTGTCTGCCCTCAAGAGAAGTATCAGCCATTTGTCTCTGGGTTGTCAAGGTGCCTTGGTGTCTGCAGCAACAGCACTGACCTGGTACCAAGCCCCAGAGACCTTGCCAACCTCACAGTCCCTATCCTGGTGTCCTGTCCTCCCTAAGAGAAAAAATGAACAACCTTTTCTTTTGACCTGAAATTGGCACCTCCTTGTCTGCCTTGGGACAGGCAGCTGTGACCCTCCTCTGGGCACACTACCATGCTTACACTGGTACAGAGCTTCAAGGGTGGTCCTCTGGGGAGGGTGTTGGCCTATCCTGTGAGGTTGGACCTCCCTCTAGAGAGACAAGCTGGAAATACACGGTCCTTGTGGGCACCTTGTCCAAGGGTGGGAGCTGCCTCCATGTCCTCCCCCCACTGTGTGTATGTGTCTTGTCACCCCCCCACCTCCATGTCCTGTCCCCTCACCACCTGGCTGCCTCCCCCCTTCATTCTTACCCTCCAGCCAGAGGCCCCTTTCCAAACCCTATGGCATCAGCCTACTGCCCCTCCAACAGCCATGCAGCACTCCATCCTGTCCCTCTACGAGTTCCCTGGCATCTTGGGTCCCGTCGTTCTTGATACCATGATCTTAGTTCTCCAAGACACTGAGGCAGGGGCAGAGCACCCGAGCCTAACTCCCCCCCCCCACCTGGGACTCCAGTGTCCTTAAGTCAGTCAGTCAGTCAGTCAGTCAGTCTGTCTGTCTCTCTCTCTCACACACACACACACACACACACACCCCTTAGGGTGAGGAGCTGCCAGTCATGCCCACAGAGATAGTTACTGCCACATATCCTCACCTGCCCATTTTACAACTGCTATACTTTGCTGGTTTAGTTCATATGTGTGGCCTTGCCTCTTGGCAGGGACACAGTGGGCAGCCTGAGTGGGCTGGTTATGGGTTTGTTTCTTTGTTGCCTCAGACAGTGGGTCTGATGTCAGAAAGGAGTGACCGCCAACCTTCTAGGATTCAGGGAGGCATTTGAGGCCTGGCCTGGCCTGGCCTGGCCCAACATCCCACTATGCTGCACAAGTTCACAGAGTTGGAGAGTTGTGGTTTGCATCTATGTATGAGACAGTCACTTGTCCTTGATAGAGCCGGGGTCTAGTCCACTCTGTATCTCACCTTAGTCCTGTAACTGGAACTATCCTGTTGCTTTGTGTAATTCTGAGGTAGGGAACCTTTGCCACACCCGGCAGGAGACTAGATTGTTCTCTTATCCCAACTCAGAATGAATCTTACCCCGAGATTCTGAGTCTTAGCTCAGAGATGGAGGTTGCTTTGCAAATTCGATGGCTTACCAAGATTTATTTTTTCTTTTTTAAGTCTTGAGTTCATAGGTTAAGCAGTGAACTTAAGGGTTTATTTCAGACTGCTCCTTGTGACTAGGTCTCACAGCCCAGCCATATCTCCACCTGGCTTCCATTCTTAGCTGGACCTGAAACAGAAGCTGGGGCCGAGCTCCTAGGAGCCTGGTGGGAGGGCTGCAAGGTGCCACTGGGAGAACTGAGGTCCAGCCTTGTGGGAAGCGAGCACAGCCGAGCCAGCCAAAGATGGAGCCCTGGCTGGCTGCCAAACCTTGTGCTGTTTACTTCAACTCTTGGCTGATTGCCAAGGCTCGTGAATCCCGCTTGTTTACCCCAACTCTGAAGTATGGTGAGCCCCAAAACAGGTGCTGCCAGCCTGATGATCTTGCTACGTGGGTAATGAGCTGCACTCTGCCTGGCCGCTGCACGTGTGTGAGCTCTGATTGGTCCTGGCTAGAGGGAGGGCTGTTGGAAACGCTATATGAACAGCTGAGGTGTGTAATAAAAAATAGCAAGAACAGAAGAGAACAGAACAGCAACAACGAGACAGCATCATAGTGAGAGAGAATGAGATAAGTGAGAATG
>NW_008340043.1:673901-680849 GCF_000622305.1 Nannospalax galili
GAGCACAGCTGAGCCAGCCAAAGATGGAGCCCTGGCTGGCTGCCAAACCTCGTGCTGTTTACTTCAACTCTTGGCTGATTGCCAAGGCTCGTGAATCCCGCTTGTTTACCCCAACTCTGAAGTATGGTGAGCCCCAAAACAGGTGCTGCCAGCCTGATGATCTTGCTACGTGCCTATGGGCTACACTCTGCCTGGCCGCTGCACGTGTGTGAGCCCTGATTGGTACCGGCTGGGGGGAGGGCTGTTGGAAATGCTATATAAAGAACTGAGGTGTGTAATAGAAGGACCTACGAACAGCATCATAGTGAGAGAGAATAAAGAGTGAGAGATATAATAGAACAGAACAGAAGCAGCATCATAGTGTATGAGATAATGAAAGAGAGAGAATAAAGGATGCAAGAGAAACAGAAGCTTGAACCTCACCTTGGTGTCTGTGTCGTCTTTCCGGGACTCTGCTGGACAGAGTCCCGGCTCGCGACACAGCCTGGCATGCCTGCAGCCCTCCCCATCCCGTTGGTGAGTGTGGACTTAGAAATCTAGGAGAGTGGCTCCTGCCACACACCTTGGGAGGCACAGTGGCCAACCACGGTGCCAGAGGTGAGTTTCCTAGTGGGTTTTTCCAGCTGTTACCCCGTTGCTGTCCACATTTTCTCCTAGTAATTCTCTACTTGTAGTGGTCAGTGTGTAGGGGTGTAAGACTACCCTGGTTTCTCTACTTTCAGGTTTAGACTAAGGGACAGAAGAGCTGGGCACAGAAGGTGGTGGTACTTCAAGCCATGAAGTCAGTGCCATTGGGCACCTGGCTCTTTAGCCAGTGGCCAAAATGTGCTGCAGCCAGCTGGACTATGCTGCCTGCTCAGCAAGGAGCAGCTTTTCTGAGGGCCCAGAGCATCAAGGCTGAGGGGGCTGGGTTTCGCCTGGTGCTCAGACAGGTACAGAACTGGAAACCTCTTACCCCAGCCCTTCCAGTGAGGGAAGGCTAGCTACACTCAAGCTGGCTCCAGGCCAAGGAGTACGCAGATTCTTAGTGTGTGCAGAGGGAAGCCAGTGAGCAGCTAGCCTTCTTAAAGCCCTCCTCGGGCCACCAGCCAGACTCGGTCCCGACTACCCAGGTCTACATGGCCATGGTAGAGTTTGGGCAGGGCTGCTTTGGAGGTGTACATGCCAGGAAGGCCCGGGGTGGTCCTGGGCTCAGCTGCTCCCTGGCTGCCATGTGAGGAGGGATCCACCAGCCACTAGGATTCTTAGAGGCCGTGTTGAGACAGGATCCCCTCTCCGTTCCCTCAGAAATGTCAGCTTGCTTCTCATGCTGGCTGGTCCCGTGATCCAAGCCCACTCAGGGTGCGTTCCTGAGGCAGCAGCTAGTCACTGACTTCTCTCAGGATCCCAGAACTATGCTGTGTTAACTGAAAGCCCCCCACGAGGACAGACAAGGCAGTGAGACTGAGTGTCAGGTAGGTTGACTGGCTTCCTGATAACTGCCCTGCTGTCCCATGGTGCCACCTGTCCCCTCAGTCCCAGAGGGGGACCGTGCCTTGGCCCCCCTCACACAGGCCTAGGGCTCCACAGGAAGCTGGGTAGTGGTAGTAAGATACCCCTGGTCTGTGGCCCTGCTCTGGAGCCACAGACTGGGGGATAGGGAGTCCCAAGCCTCCACCAGAGGCTCACCCACCCCCATGTGCTCCCGAAGGCTCTTAGACTTGGATTTCTTTTCGTCTCTGGCACTGGAGGACTTGGGAAGCACTAGTTCTCTGTTCTGATTAGGGAGCCTCAGGGAGGCCAGGTTAGGCTCCATCCTCCCTATGGCTGGAGAGGTGCCTGCAAGCCCCCTGGGTTCTAAGAGCCCATTTGCTGCTCTCTGGTGGGGCCTGAGGATGGGGTGGGGGCACACTCTGCTGCTCTTGGGGGCCCCACTGTTCTCACCTGCCTCACCCCCACAAATGGCTGGGAAGTCACATCACTGGATAGTTGGGAATAAAGTGCTCCTGAGTCAGAGCTGGTCTCCGTGTCTTGCAAATGGGGCTCTGGGTCCTCACACCTCTAGAAGGGGGGATCTGGGAGAAGCAGGCCTGGGCTGGCTCCTGCCTCTGGCCCTCGGTGAGGGATTCAAGAAGCAGAGCACGGCTCCACCCCTGCCAGGCGCAGCTTTTTCCCGTATGCCAGGAGTCCAGTGCCCAGCCAAGCTTCTTCTCCCAGGGCTAGCTGATGGTTGTGTATTGGTGCTGGCCACCCTCTGCCTCCCATAAAACGGGGACATCCATTGAGCCCACACAGTTAAGGAGCCAGGGCCTGTCTGGGAAGCCTTTTGTGGGGGATTCCCAGAGGAACTGAGACAGCACTGGCTGTAGTGGTGGGACAGCAGAGCCTAGAGTCTGCTTTCTTCCTGCCCTGATATTTGCCCCACCCCCACCAGCAGCCAAGGAGAGAAATGGGGCCTGAGGCAGGGAATGTGTGGAGGAAGCTCCCTGTGCCCACCTTTGTGGAGACTGACAGCGTAGGAGTCAGCGAGGCACTGGAGAGATGGGGACTTTGCCTTGACCAAGGGGTTGGCTGGAAAGGGGCTCTGCTGGGCAGTGTCACCTGGAGAACACAGTCACTGGTGCCACTGAAGGATACAACCTTGTCAATTCCAGAAGACTGCTTCAGGGTGGAGGGGGTGGGGCAACAGGAAGAAGAAATATAAAAGGCAAATATCTGACCCTCTTAGTTTCGCTGGTAGAAGGGAGATTCTACCTCCCACCCACAAAATGAGAATTCCCCAAATATAAGAAGCAAAGTTCTGTTGCTAGGCAGAAAATAATAAACATGAGTCAGGCCATGGTGTAGTTTGCTTGTAATGTCAAAACTTAATAGAGTCAAAGGGATCAGTAGTCATCCTTGGCTACATTTTGAATTTGAGGCCAGCTAGGGCTACAGATTTGTCCTGAAAGCAAGCAAGCAAAGCAAGAAATACACAAACGAACGAACGAACAGAAAAGGCCAAGCTTCTGCCTCTATACCAAGGCACCATTTGGAAGAAGCTCCACAGTCCTGGATTTCATTGTTCATTGTTACAAGGACGCCCTTGACCGAGCAGCATGTTGGCCAGTGACCTAGCCAGAACGGAGTCTAGTATGTCATGAAACTGAGCAATTCCCACCTGTGAGTACACTCCATTTTAGTGATGAGGGACAACCTGAATATTTGAGAGCTTCAGGAAGACTGTGGGATGGAACCTGTTGGCACCCATCATGAGTGAGACTGACTAAAGCCCAAGGTAGGAAAAAGCAGAACACAGCCCCGAAACCCACAGCTTTGATTGATTAGTGTGTGCGTGCCTGTGTGTGTGTGTGTGTGTGTGTGTGTGTGTCTATACACGTGTACAAACCATATGCAAGTGTGGACGTTAGAGGACAACTTTCAGGAGTCAGTTCTCTCCTTCCACCAAGTGGGTCCCAGAGATCAAACTCAGGTCATCAGAGTTGGGGGCAAATACTTTTACCTGCTGAGCCATCTCACCAGCCCCACATTGCTTTTTGAGATGTGGTCTCAGTGGGACGTGGGGCTTGCCCATTCACCAGGCTGGCTGGCCAGTGAGTCCCAGGGATCCTCCCCAGCACTGGATTGAAAGTGCATGCTACCATGCAGCTTTTTATGTGGGTGCTGGGAACTGAACTCAGGCTCTTATGCTTGTGCAGCAAGTGTTTTTCTGAGCTGTCTCTCCAGCTCCATATGGCTGGCTTTATTATGATTTTTAGTTAATTAATTAAAAAGAAAGAATCAGACTATGTAGCCCTAGTTGGCTTGGAACTTGCTATGCAGGACAGGCTAACCTTGAACTCAGAGATCACCTGCCTCTACCTCCTGAGTGCTGGAACTAAAGCCATATGCCACCACACCCAGCCTTCACTATGATCTTGTCTACAGAAAGGAACTTCTGATAGACTTCCTATAGAGTTGATCAATAACCTGACCTGGGTTGTTACACCATGGCAAAATCAAGTTTTCCTTTTTCTTTGACATTCTAGAACAGTGCTACCCAAGAGATCTTACTGCTATGGTAGAAAAGTTCTACACTTGCACTGTGAAATCTGGTGGCCACCAGCTACATATCGCGAGTCAGACACCTTATTAACATAATAGGTTTCAGGTTACTTGGGTTCCGGTTTTCTGTACGGGGCCTGGATTCCTGGGAACCACGTGACCCAGGCTGTTGCAATATATATGCGTTGCAACTTAGACTCTCTAGGGTGGTGATCAGGGAGTGGCAAGCTCTAGGCATCAGTCCCATGATCTGCCAATGGAAGCAAATGTCACAAGGCGTTTCTTGTGGCTCCAGTGGTTGGGCCGTTGCCTCAGGCCTGCTGTGTGGCTGTCATTAGGACTTTCACCCTAGGCTCAAGCCTGTCTCCCACATCCTGTAACTAGTCAACCTAGGAGGGCAAGGAGAAAAAACTGTCCTTTATGTCCCTCTGACCAAATTAGTATAGGCCTCAAAGTATGTCTGTTAAACATCCAAGAAGGTTAGTTCTACCACTCTGGTAATTTTTTTTTTTGAGGCAGGGTCTTCCTGTAGCCCCAGCTGTCCTAGAACTCACTATGTAGACCAGGCTGGCCTTGAACCCTTGAACTCACAGAAATCCACCTGCTTCTGCCTCCCAAGTGCTGGGATCAAAGGCATGCACCACCACGCCTGGCAGTCTCTTACCTCTTTAGGACTCAGTTTCTCCATCTGAAAAATATATCTGTAAGTGGCACTGTTCAGGTTTGTTGTGAAGATTGAATAAAATATGAAACCAAGTGTGGCATAGCATGCCTGTCATCTCAGCACTGGGAAGGCAACAGAGGTAGGACGATTGGAAGTTCAAAATCAGCCTGAAGTGCATAGTGACACCCTGTCTCAAAAACTGAAGGACAGGGACTGGAGAGATGGCTCAAAGGTTATGAACACATACTGCTCTTTCAGAGGACCTGAGTTCAGATTTGAGTGCTCAGGGTGAGAGATCGACAACCGCCTGTAATTCTAGTTCCAGGGGATCCCACGACCTATTCTGGTCAGTGATATAGCACTTCCTAAACATTCACATGGCCCTTTGATTCTATCCCTAACACCGGGAAGGAAAAAAAAAAAACCCTATTGGGCAGGACCCCAGAGTGCTCCAGGGGACAATAATTGTCAATGTGAGGCGTCCTGCTGGTAAGAAAGCTCAATCTTCTTGGAAATTTGATACTATTTGGGAAAGAGGGCTGAAAAGGGATTGTGTAAAAAAGACAAGACAGGTATTGCAAAGTGTACTTTAAAGCTGGTGAGATGGCTCTTGCCGCCAGGACTGACAACCTGAGTTTGATCCCTGGGATCCCTAAGGTAGGACAGAACTAGGGATGGAGACATGGCTCAGCAGTTTAGAGCACTGGCTACTCTTGCAGAGGACCTGGGTTCGAGTTCCAGCACCCCAGTTCCAGGGGTTAGCCAACATTCTCTTCTGATCTCTGTGGGCACTGCACGACACGGGTGCACTCACATACATGCAGGTAAAACACTCATAAATATAAAATAAAAATAATTTAAAAACTTTTAAAAAGGGCAGAACTTAAGTCCTGCAAGTTGTCTTCTGACCAACACACACATGCTGTGGCATGTGCACACCCATACATATGGACATACACAATAAATGATAAAAACACATAAGTTATGAAGGGTGGAGAGATTGCCTAGAGTTAACAGTGCTTACTGTGCAATCATGAGGTCCTGAGTTTGGATCCTATCATCCACATACCAGCCAATTTAGGCATGGTCCACTGTTATCCTATAGCCCTAGCACTGTGGGAAACAGAGGCAGGAGAATTACTGGAGTTTGCTGGCTGCCAGCATAGCCAAAAAATTGAGCTCCAGGCTTAGGGAGAGACCCAACCTCAAAAAAGTAATGCTTCCTTTGTCTTCCATTTGTGCACAAGCACAGGTATGTGCAAACCCCACCCCCACACGTACAAGGGCACATACGCACCACACATTTACAGAATTAGAATATTAATTTAAAATTTTTTTATTTTATTTTATGTACATGTGTGGGAAAAGTTGGGATCGTGGGAACGGCTGTAAGTAGTTCACAGGTGACAAATTTTCCCAATTCTTAATATCACACTTAGCACCAGGTTTTACCTCATGGGCTTATGGCAGCCACAAAGTCAAAAATGCAATTGGTTCCAAGTTTCAATGAGTTCTCCCCACACCCTAGTGGACAAATACCATCTATTAACATTCTTTCTGTCTTCCCACTTCAGGTCAACACGGACTTACTCCACTTTGGGTATAGGATGTACTTTCCAACGATCCTCTTCTTCATCAAAAAAGGCTCTATTCATAATTTCATTCTTCTTTTCCAAGGGGATAAAGTTTTCTATAATAAAGTGCCTGTAAGAATACACACAGATGAATACAGATGAAAAACAGACACAGCCAGGCAATGGTGTATACCTATAGTCCAGCTACCTGGGAAGCTGAGACAGAGGTTGACTTGTGTCTAGGAGGTCAGCCTGGGCTACAGTGATATCCTCTCTCCAAAACCAACAGCAAAACAGATTAGAGTGTTGCTTATCTGGTATATGAACGGGGGGTAATTAGGTAAGAGTCAAGTCATTCATCAACATTTACCAAGCAGGTGCCATGAGACAAGCATCATACATAGAGCTGAGATAAATGGCACCAGGTCCCTGCCTGATGTAAAGTGGTAACAGTAAGCTGGGATGGACACAGGACAAATGTCTCAGAGGTGCAAGTTACTAAGGAACAGAGTGTATACTTGAGAATCACTTTCTTGAGGGGGAAACAATTTAGGGACATGTAAATTTCTTTTATTTGACATTTCAGGAATTATTATTCATAACACATTCTTCTATTTATGCATAGAAAATGTGAATCTATGGTTATCCATAATTTCAGCATCCAGAGATAACTACCATTATTTTGAC
>NW_008340044.1:0-397 GCF_000622305.1 Nannospalax galili
CATAAGTCAATAAATGTCATAAATCATATAAATCAGTTCAAAGACAAGAACCGCTTGGTCATCTCAATAGATGCAGAGAAGGCCTTTGACAAAATTCAACATGCATTTATGTTCAGAGTCCTAGAGGGAATTGGACTGGAGGGAACATACCTCAAAATAATTAAAGCCATATTATAACAAACCCACAGCCAACATCATTCTAAATGGAGAAAAACTGGAAGCATTCCCATTGAAGTAAGGACCCAGACAAGGCTGCCCATTATCTCCACTTTTCTTTAACATAGTGCTTGAAACTCTTGCAAGAGTAATAAGATAAGAGCAGGAATTTAAAGGAGTAATAATCGGAAAAGAAGAGATAAAATTATCCCTTTTTGCAGATGATATTATATCTAAGAGA
>NW_008340045.1:0-1909 GCF_000622305.1 Nannospalax galili
ATACATGCAGGCAAATACTCATACACATAAAATAAAAATAATAAATAAAATTTTTTTTAAATGCAGAGAAAACATTAAAAAAGAAAGGCATAAAGATATCCTATAGGGTGGGTGTGGTGGTGTACAACTTTAATCCCAGCTCTAGGAAGACATAGGTAGGCAGACCTCTGTGAGATCAAGTCCAGCCTGGTTTACATAGTGAGTTCCAGGCTACAGGGGCTACAGGAAAACCATGTCTCAAAAAACACCAAAAAAGGGGGTGATTCAAAGGGATAAACGACTTTACACTGCTAGAGGACACAATGTAAACATACAAAATTCAGTTGCATGAAATTATCAAAAGGAAGTTAATATCTAAGACACTATCCCTTACAGAAATGCCCCAAACCATACAATTACAAATCTAATAGGTTCATAATCAATGTGGCAAATCTCTGTGTAAAATAATGAAGAAATCGAGAAATATCTAAATGGTCGTGAATTAGAACACTCAATACTCTAATCTAGCAACTCTTCTGTAACAGGCTGATAGATCCAGTGCAGTTTCAATTTGCATAATGGTTATATGAAAAGGCAAAAGACCCAGAATAACTAAAAAATGATTTTGAGAAAGAAGAGGTCGATTTTGGAGAAATCACAGTGCCTAATTTCATGATTTACACAGCAACAGGAATAAACACTGTGTGGTGTTTATTAGGAAAACAGTAGACAGCAGAACAATGGACAGGAAAAAGGGTTTAGATGTGATCCCAAACATGCATGGTTGACTGACTGCTGACAGAAATAGTACTGAGATAGGGAAAAGGTGATATTATTCCAACATGTGGGGCTGAAACAATCTGGTAGATGTCTGTGTGCTAAAATCTATACCTCAGCTCATAACTTGTATAAAAATGAACTTAAAATGGGTCATAGACCCAAAGATGAAGCTTAAATTAAGTGAGGGAAAAATTCTTTGTGAATTTGTCTTGGGCAAAAAGTTCTTAGATTCAATAATGAAAGCATTATCTATATGACAGAAAATTGATAAATTAGATGTTATCGTATATTTACACTTTCTTTTAGAAAGGCAATTTGTATAGCCACTAGCAGTTTGAACAATAAGCATTCAGTACAGCAGTATGTCCCAGCCATCCTACTCACATATTCCAAGAGTGGAGATGAAAACTTATATTCACCTTTAAAGGGTGGGGAAAAGAATTTACGTGAATATTTCTTTTTAAAATTTTATTTATTAATTTTATTTTCTGTGTATGAGTGTATTGCCCTTGCCCATTTGCCCCGACCCGCGGAGCAACAGCATGGGGCACCGAGACTGAACCTGGAGGAATGAATTGACAGTGGGCACGAAGAAATGGAGACAAGACAGTATTCTGATCAAGTCTCTTTTATTGAGCAATCACACAGTGTTAATATAGTAAAGCGGAGGGTGGGGGAAGGTAAAGGGCGGAGAGAAGGTGGGGAGAGTGGAAGGTGGCAAGGCCCTGCTGGGGAATGAGCCCTGGTGGTTTCACAAGATAAGGAAGTAAAATGTAGAAAAAGGTCAGGGCAAGAAAAACATGTTTTTACAAGGCCACCTGGTTGTTTCAAACTGGGGCAGGGGTACACTTAAGGCTTGGCCTTCAACATCTCCTCCCTTCTACTTTAATAAAGGTAATCCAGACTCCTCTTGCGAGAGGCTATAGTTCTCACAGCTTTTGCTCTTGGTACTTTTGGGGAGGCGAGGCAGAGCAGTGAGGGACCTTTGGGTCCCTGCCCGGGTGACTGCGCCTGTCTTAGGTTGGAAGGGATCTCCCCCAAATCGTACACCCGTCATGGGTTGAGGCCGCAGCTTTGGCGGCCCTCCTGTCTTAGGTGTTTTAGTGAGGGGGCCACTTCTCTTACCCATCTCTGGCTGCCAGTCAAGCTC
>NW_008340045.1:2951-3362 GCF_000622305.1 Nannospalax galili
ATCCAGCAGTCCTCGGCTATAGAGGGGGCTGTTTGGTTTAGCAACATATGGGTAAGTTCTAGTAAGCTTAGCGTCTGTGGGTCAAGGTCTAGTTCTTCTCTATCCTCAGGCAACGCTAAGGGGTGGTAATTGAGTTTAGGGTACAGGGCTTGAACTCTTTGTTCTATCTCCTTATTTACTCTTGTTTGTCGTGCTTTGTCTTGAACCCCACCACCATCCGTATATCCTATGGGGGCCTCTAGGTCCCAACATAGGTCCTCTCCAACATTGCCATGACATTGGGAGGGTGCCAAATTTTCCCCATCAATGCCCAGGGGTGTCCTGGGTTGTCTTACCTCAGTCCAGTAGTTCTTTTTTCTGTAAGAGCATTGTTGAGCAAAGTTATAGCAAACAGAGTGTATGGTCTGATAG
>NW_008340046.1:0-552 GCF_000622305.1 Nannospalax galili
ATGTCTGAACACAGGCGAATATAGCCAGTTATATCTGTCTTCTTTCTATAAAGTCTAATGGCTGCCTGACAGGCAGGATTAGCATTTTCGTATGCCAACAGTTTCACATACTCCAACCCTGCATCAGCACTTCCAAATATCCTTCCTGCTGTGGTCATAAAGCGATGAACAAAATCTGCAAATGGCTCATCGGGCCCCTGCTTAACAGAAGTGAGAGAAGTTCCCAGGTCCCCTTTAACTGGAAGCTTCCTCCATGCCTTTAGAGCAGCAGCTCGAATTTGCGCATAAAGACCTGCATCATACTGTATCTGTTTTTCATTAGTCTCATACTCACCTCCACCTATCAATATATCAAAACTCCATTCATTTCCACATTGTTGATTCCTCTTAGCTGTCTCCTTACAATTGTCATAATATTCTGATTTCCATAGCAAATAATCACCTCCACTAAGAACTGCCTTCACCAACTGATTCCAATCAGTAGGAGTTAGCCAATTTTCAGATTCAGTTTCTATAATAGCTACAGTAAACGGAGCTGTAGCTCCATACTGA
>NW_008340046.1:1110-8525 GCF_000622305.1 Nannospalax galili
ATCTCTTTCTTTAAAGATTTAAAATTTTCATTGTAGAGGTCTTTAATGTCTTTGGTCAGGTTTATTCCAAGATATTTTTTTGCAGCTATTGTGAAGGGGAGTGTTTCCATGTGCTCTTTCTCTAATTGCTTGTTATTGGTATATAGAAAGGCTACAGACATTTGTAGGTTAATTTTGTAACCTGCCACTTTACTGAACGTGTTAATAATTTCTAGGAGTTTTCTCGTGGAATTTTTGGCATCTCTTAGATATAATATCATATCATCTGCAAAAAGGGATAATTTGATCTCTTCTTTTCCAATTATTACTCCTTTAATTTCCTGCTCTTGTCTTATTGCTCTTGCAAGAGTTTCAAGCACTGTTAAAGAGAAGTGGAGATAGTGGACAGCCTTGTCTGGTCACTGATTTCAATGGGAATGCTTCCAGTTTTTCTCCATTTAGAATGAAGTTGGCTGTGGGTTTGTTACATATGGCTTTAATTATACTGAGGTATGTTCCCTCCAGTCCAATTCCATCTAGGACTTTGAACATAAATGCATGCTGAATTTTGTCAAAGGCCTTCTCTGCATCTATTGAGATGACCATGTGGTTCTTGTCTTTGAGCGCATTTATATGATTTATGATGTTTATTGACTTATGTATATTGAACCATCCCTGCATCTCTGTGATAAAACCGACTTGATAATGGTGGATGATCTTTTTGGATGATCTTTTTGATGAGTGTCTGCGGGTAGCTACTCCGTAGTGCAACTCGGTTCCGACCTGCAGAACTTCCACCTGGGTACCTGGATTGGGGGGGCGGGGCTGTGGATTGAGCAAGCGACAAGAGAAATGGAGACAAGACAGGAGTCTGATCAAGTCTCGTTTATTGAAGCTCAAGCAAGAATTTTTATAGAGAATGAAAACAAAGGAACACAGACTGCAAACCATACATCAGTCAGAGCATAAGGGCTCTGACGCACATTAAAGGAGGAATCTCTGATTATAGAAGAATAGAACCGTATGTAGAAAAGAGAGCAAGGCCATGGGCCAAGGCTATCTAGCAAAGCTATCTGGCCCCGTCTTTAAGCCAAGGTTATGGGCTAAAGTTGTAAGCCCCGGCTGCGAGCCAAGGCCGCGGGCAAATTGGAAAGCTGTCAGCTCAGGCCTGTCAGCAGTTTTGAGAGGTAGCTGAGACTCAGTTGAACCTCAGGCTCCCAGGCTCCCAACACCTAACCTGAACCAGAACCTGTATCCTAGCCCTGGGCCTTGGCACTATCCATAGCCCTAGCCCTATCCTAACCCTAACTCTAACCCTAACCCTAAACCTAACCCCAACCTGAACCCTAACATGAACCCGAAACTTAACCCGTACCCAAACCCAAACCCTAATGCTAACACTAACCCTAAACCTAACCCTAACCTCTGAACCGAACCCTAACCCTAACCCTAAACTGAACCCGAACCTGAACCCAAAACCGAACCTGAAACTGAACCCTAACCCTAACCCTAAAACTAGCACTAGCTCAGCCCTAGCCCTAGCCCTAGATCTAGCAATAACCATAACCATAACCATAACCATAACCCGAACCCGAATCTGAACCCTATCCCTAACCCTAACCTTAACGCTAACCCTAATCTCTAAACCTAACCCTAACCCGAACCGGAACCCGAACCCTAACCCTAACACTAACCAGTGCCATAACCCGCACCCTAACCTGAAGATCAACCCTAATCCTATCCCAAAGCAGAACACTAACCTGAATCCCAACCCCAACAACAACCGCAAACCCAGCCACAGCCCCATCACCAAAGTGAACCCAAACAAGAACCCTAGCTCTAGCCCTAGCCCTACTCCATAACTCTTAACTCTAACCCTAGCCATAGCCATACCCCAGCATAGCCCTAACCCTAAACCTAAACCTACCTCTAACCTTACCCCAAACTCATAACCCTAACCCTAACACTAAGACTAACCCTAACCTCTACCTCTAACCCTAACCCTAGGCCTAGCACAAGCCCTAGCCCTAGCCCTAAACCTTAACCCTTAACCCTAACCCTAGCCCTAGCCCGAGCCCTAGCCCTAGCCCTAACACTAACAATAACTGTAACCCCTAACCCCAACCTCTAACACTAACCTTAACTCTAACCCTAAACCTAAACCCTAACCCTAACCCCAAACCTAACCCTAACCCCCAAAACAACCCGAACCCCAAACCCAACCCCAAACCCTAATCCTAAACTTAACCCTAACCCAACCCTATCCATAACACTAAACCTAGCCCCTAACCATAACCCAGCCCTAACACTAAACCTAACCCTATCCCGAACCCGAACCTAAACCCTATCCCTAAACCTAACAGTAACACTAACCCTAAACTCTCACCCAAACCCAAACCCGAACCCGAACCCTAACCATAAACCATGTCCTAGCCCTAGCCCTAGCCATATCCGTAACCCTAACTCTAAACCAAACCCGAACCCAAACCGAACGTAAACCCTATCCCTAACCCTAACAGTAACGCTAACCCTAAATTCTCACCCTAACCCAAACCTGAACCATAACCATAACCTCTAACCCTAACCCGAACCCAAACCCAAACTCAAACCCGAACCCGAACCCTAACCCTAATCCTAAACCTAGCCCTAGCCCTAGCCCTAGCACTACCTCCTAATCCTAACCTGAACACTAACCCAACCCTAACCTCTAACCCTAACCTGAAACGAAACTCCAACCCGAACCCTAACTCTAACCCTAACCTCTAACCCTAACCCTAAACCTAAACCTAAACCTAACACTAATGCCAACATTAACCCTACCACGAAACCTAACCCTAACACTACTGCAACCCTAATCAGAAGGTGAACCTGAATACGAACACCAGCCCCAAGTCCCACTCCAAGCCCAGCCCCAGCCCCAGCCCCAAACCAAACCCAAACACAAAACCGAACCTAACCCTAACCCTAGCCATATCCCTTTCCTTAGCCCTAGCTGTAGTCCTAGCCCTAGCACTAACCCTAATCTTAACCATAAATATAACCCTAACCCCTAACCCCTAACCCCTAACCCTAACCTTAACCCTAACCCTAACCGTAGCCTTAGCCCTAGCCCTAACCCTAAACCTAACATGAACCCGAACCTGAATCCTAGCCCTAACCCTAGCCCTATCCATAGTCCTAGCCCTATCCTAACCCTAACCCCAACCAGAACCCTAACCTGAACCCAAACCTTAACCAGAACCCAAACCCAAATCCTAATGCTAACACTAACCCTAACCCTAAACCTAACCTCTAAACCTAACCCTAATAACCCTAAACCGAACCCAAAACCGAACCCTAAACCTAACCCTAAAACTATCTTTAGCACTAGCCCTAGCCTGAGCCCTAGCCTTAGATCAAGCCATAATCCTAACCCTAACCCTAACCTAAACCTAACATGAACCCGAACCTGAATCCTAGCCCTAACCCTAGCCCTATCCATAGTCCTAGCCCTATCCTAACCCTAACCCCAACCAGAACCCTAACCGGAACCCAAACCTTAACCAGATCCCAAACCCAAATCCTAATGCTAACACTAACCCTAACCCTAACTTCTAACCTAACCCTAACCTGAACCTGAACCCGAAATCGAGCCCAATCCCTAACACGAACTAGAACCCAAACCCGAACCTGAACCGTAGCACTAACACGGAATGTCACATGAACCAAAACCAGAACCCAAACCCTAACCCTAACGCTAACCCATACCAAAACCCAAACTCTAAAACTTACCCTAACCCTAACTTCTAACCTAACCCTAACCTGAACCTGAACCCGAAATCGAGCCCAATCCCTAACACGAACTAGAACCCAAACCCGAACCTGAACCGTAGCACTAACACGGAATGTCACATGAACCAAAACCAGAACCCAAACCCTAACCCTAACGCTAACCCATACCAAAACCCAAACTCTAAAACTTACCCTAACCCTAACTTCTAACCTAACCCTAACCTGAACCTGAACCCGAAATCGAGCCCAATCCCTAACACGAACTAGAACCCAAACCCGAACCTGAACCGTAGCACTAACACGGAATGTCACATGAACCAAAACCAGAACCCAAACCCTAACCCTAACGCTAACCCATACCAAAACCCAAACTCTAAAACTTACCCTAACCCTAACTTCTAACCTAACCCTAACCTGAACCTGAACCCGAAATCGAGCCCAATCCCTAACACGAACTAGAACCCAAACCCGAACCTGAACCGTAGCACTAACACGGAATGTCACATGAACCAAAACCAGAACCCAAACCCTAACCCTAACGCTAACCCATACCAAAACCCAAACTCTAAAACTTACCCTAACCCTAACTTCTAACCTAACCCTAACCTGAACCTGAACCCGAAATCGAGCCCAATCCCTAACACGAACTAGAACCCAAACCCGAACCTGAACCGTAGCACTAACACGGAATGTAACATGAACCAAAACCAGAACCCAAACCCTAACCCTAACGCTAACCCATACCAAAACCCAAACTCTAAAACTTACCCTAACCCTAACTTCTAACCCTAACCCTAACACTAACAAGAACCCGAACCCGAAACTGAACCTGAACACAAACCCAAACCGCAACCCCAACCTCAAGCCCAACACTAGTTCCAGGCTCAACCCAAGCCCCAGCCCCAGCCTTAGCACCAACCTGCACCCTAAACCTAAACCTAGCCCTTGCCCTAGCCCTAGCCCAATGCGTAGCCCTAGCCCTAACACTAACACTATCCCCTAACCCTAACCCTAACCTGACCCAAAACCAAA
The DNA here is from genome assembly GCF_000622305.1 of Nannospalax galili. Lineage (NCBI taxonomy): Eukaryota > Metazoa > Chordata > Mammalia > Rodentia > Spalacidae > Nannospalax > Nannospalax galili. The sequence goes on from NW_008340046.1 coordinate 5,893, forward strand.
CCCGAAATTGAAACCTAACCCAAACCCGAACTGTAACCCTAACCCTAAGCCTAAACCAAACCCTAGCCCGAACTCTTAACCCTAACCCTAACCCTAACCCTAACCCTAAACCTAGCCATAGCCCTAGACCTAGCCCAAGGCATAGCCCTAACACTAACACTAACCCTAACCCCAACCCTAACCCTAACCAGACCCAAAACTGAACCCTAACCTGAACCCGAACCGTAACCCTAACTCTAACCCTAACCCTAAACCTAGAACTACCCCTAGCCCTAGCCCTAGCCCTAGCCCTAATTCATAACTCTAATCCTGTTGGGAAACCCTGCTGTTAGGGTTGCAGTTTCTCCATATCTGGATAGCCCTGAGAGACTCGGCGCCTAATGGAGAGACTCCCCTTTTCAGCAGGGGGCCTCCTGCTCTCTTCCTGGCTCACCTTGAAGTGCCGCCAAACACAGATGCCTTATCTGAAACATGACCTCTGGCATAGAAACTACCAGTTTTTTTCTATATGATGATCAGGCATTGCCTGATAGTCTGGAAGACAGAAGCCCACTACCACATGTAAATAAAGCATACTATGAGCACCTATCAACTGAGGCTTTTGCTACTGCCTCCACACTATAAATTCTCTAGTTCTCCCACTGAATAAACGGAGCTGTTTCACTGTGTCTGGGGCTGGGAGCTGTGTCATTGCTGTTTCACTGCGCAAGGGACCAGCCTGGGATCAGTCTCCCCAGAAGAGCTGTCTTCTGTCAGCACTCACTGGCCATCCTGACCACGTTCACCGCTTCTGTTCTCCCTGCCCTGCCCGCGTGGATCGGTGGCCAATGACCCGCGAGCACAAGGAGAGCCTCCCGCAGCTGGCCCGAGCCTTCCCGCAGCTTGGCGCAGAGCCTGCCTGCAGCTGCCTGCATAATCCTAACCCTAACACAACCCTAACCTGTAACCCTAAATTTAACCCTAACCCGAACCCGAACCTTAACCCTCACCCAAGCCCTAAACCTAACCCTAACCTTAACCCTAATCCTAACCCTAACCCTAAATGTTATCCCTAACCCTGAACCTAACCCTAACTCAAACACTAACCCGAATCTGAACCCAAACCCTAATCAGAACGCAAACCTGAAAATGAACCCGAAATCGAACCCCAATGCCAGACCCAGCCACAGCCCCAACCCCAGCTCCAACCCGAACCTGAACAGGAACCCAAACCCTAAACCTAAACCCAGCCCTAGCCCTAGGCCTCTCCCTAGCCCTAGCCCTTTCCCTCACGTAACTCTAACTCTTACCCCTGAACCCTAACCCTAGCCCTAGCCCTAGACCTAACCTGAAGCCTAATCATAACTCTAACCCCTAACCCCTAATCACTAACCCTAACCTTAAACCTAACCCTAAAACTACCCTAAACCTAACCCTAACCCTAACACCTAACCCCTTAACCTAACCCTAAACTCTAACCCTAAACTTAACCCTAACCCTAGCCCTAGCCCTAGACCTAACCTGAAGCCTAATCATAACTCTAACCCCTAACCCCTAATCACTAACCCTAATCCTAAAACCAACCCCAACCCCAACATCTAATCCTAAAGTTAACCCTAAACCTAACCCTAACCCTAACACCTAACCCCTTAACCTAACCCTAAACTCTAACCCTAAACTTAACACTAACCATAAACCGAACCCTAACCCTAACATTAACGCTAACACTAACATTCACCCGAACCTGATCCTAACCCTAATCCTAACAGTAACCCTAATCACTAACCCTAATCCTAAACCTAAACCTATCCCTAAGCCTAACATTATTGCCTAACACCTAACCCCTAACCCTAACCATAAACCTATCCCTAACCCTAACCCTAATCCTAACCCTACTCTAACTCTAACCCTAACCATAACCCCTAACCCTAACCACTAACTCTAACACTAACCATAAACCTAACACTAAACCTAACGGTAACCGTAACTCTCACACTAACCATAACCCTAACCCTACCCTAACCCTAACTCTAACTCTAAGCCTAACACGTAACCCTTATCCCTAACCCTATCCCTAACCCTCCCCTAATACTAACCATAACCCTATGCTTAACACTAACACTAACCTTAACCCTAACCCTAAACTTACCCCTAACCCCCAATGCTAACCTGAAACCTAACACTAACCCTAACCCTAATGCTAAACCTAACCCTAATCCTATGCCGAACACCTAGCCCAAACACTAACCTTAACCTAACCCTCCCCTAACACTAACTCTAATCCTAACCCTACCTTAACCCTAACCCTAATGCTAACTCTAACCTTAACCCTAACCTAAACTCTAACCTTAACCCTAACCCAAACTCTAACCTTAACCCTAACACTTACTCTAACACTAAACCTTAACCCTAACTCTCACTGTAACCTAATCCAAAACCTAACCCAATTCTAAACATTACCCTAATCATAATACTAATCCTAAACCTAGCCCCCACTCTAAACCTAACCCTATTGCTAACCCTAACCTACACCCTAAAAATAACACTAACTCTCACCATAACCTAATCCAAACCCTAACCCTAAACCTAAACATAACCCTAATCATAACATTAATCCTAAACCTACCGCTAACCGTAAAGCTAACCCTAACCCT
>NW_008340046.1:8627-54473 GCF_000622305.1 Nannospalax galili
AACCCTATCACGAAACCTAACACAAACCCTACCAGAAAACCTACTGTGTTTTCTATTGGAAAGCAAGCACTTACTAACAGAAGTGACACATATTTTACTTAAGCAAACTGACTGACATTGATGCCACAGTTCTTTTATATAAACTCATAACGATCTTTGTGAAATGAGACATGCTACTGTTCTTTCGTTTTAACTACAGTAAGTACCTACCCTAACCCTCACCCTAATGCTAAACCTAATCCTCATCCTAATGCTAACCCTTACTCTCACCCTAACCTAATCCAAACCCTAACCCTAACCTAACCCTAACCCTAACCCCAACCCTAACCCTAAAACTAACCCTAAACCTATCCCTAACTCTAACCCCAACACTAATGGTAACCCTCACCCGAATGCTAATGCTAACTCTCACCCTAACCAAATCCAAATCCTAACACAACCCTAACCATAAACCTAAACCTAAGTCTAAAGTTAACCCTAACCATCACCCTAACCCTAACCCTAACTCTCACCATGACCTAATCCAAATACTATCGCTAACTTTAACCCAAACCCTACAAGAAAAAGGACTGTGCATTTTGGGGAAAAGCAAGCTCTTAGTAATAGATGTGACACATAATTTTCTTAAGCAACCTGACTTACATTGATGCCATTCCTTTTACGTACAACTCATAAAGACTTTTCTTAAATGAGAAATGCTACTGGTCTTTCATTTTAACTACCCTAAGTACATTTCCCTAACTCTAACCCAAACACAAACCCTAACTCTAACTCTAATCCTAAACCTAACCCTAACCCCTAACCCTAACGCTCACCCTAAAGCTCACCTTAACCTTAAGCCTAACACTAAACTAACCCTTAACACCTAATGCTAACCCTAACCCTAACTGTAACACTAACCCTAACCCTAATCTTAATCCCTAACCCTATCCCTAACCCTAACCCTAAAGCTAACCCTGCCCTAACCCTAACCCTAACCTAAGCCTAACACCTAACCCTAACACTACCCCTAACCCTGAAACTACCCTAATATTTACCCTAACCCTAACACTAACCTAAACCCTAACCCTAACCCTAATCCAAATTCTAACCTTAACTGTAACCCTAAACCTAACACAAACCCTAACCCTAACCCAAACCCGAACCCGAACCCTAACCCTAAAGTCTAACGCTACCCCTAACCCGAATCCAAACCCGAACCCTAACCCTAACACTAACCAGAACCAGAATCAGAACCTAAACAAGAACCCTAATCCCAACACAAAACAGAACACGAACACGAAGCACAACCACAACACCAACACCAACCCCAGCCCCATTCCCATCCCAAGCCCCAACTCGAACCTGAACCTGAATCCTAACCCTGACCCTAGCCCAACCGTAGCCCTAACACTTAACCCTTAACCCTAACACTAGCCCTAGGCCTAGCCCTAGCCCTAACATTAACCCTAACCCCAAACCTAACCAGTAACAGTAACTTTAACCCTGAACCTAACCCGTAACCCTAAACCTAAACCTAACACTAACCCCCAAAACAACCCAAACACCAAACCCTAATTCTAACCTTAACCCTAATCCAACCCTAACCCTAACACGAACCCTAACCCTAACCCCTAACGATAACCCAGCCCTAAACCTAAACCTAACCCTAACCTTTAACCCTAAACTTACACCGAAACCTAACCCGAACCCGAACCCGAACCATAACCCTAGCCCTAGCACTAGCTCTAACCCTAACCCTTACCTGAACCCGAAGGCCGAACTTGAATCCTAGCCTTAGACCTAGCCTTACCCTAACCCTAACCTGACCATAACATGAACCCAAATCTGAACTCAAACTTGAAACCTAACCTTAACACTAATCTGAACTCGAACCTGAACCCGAACCCAAACCCAAACCCTAAACGTAGCCCTAGCACTAGACCTAGTCCTAGCCCTAGCCCTAGCACTAGCCCTACCCCTGAGTCTTAACTCTAACCCTAAACCAAACCCCAAACCTAGCCCTAGCCCTAGCCTAACCCTAACCCTAACTCTCACCCTAACCTAAACCCTAACACTAACCCCTGACCTAATGCCTAACCCGTAACCCGAACACGAACCTGAACATACCCATAGCCCTATCCCTATCTCTAGTGCTAAACCTAATTCTAACCTGAACCCTAGCCCTAGCTCTAGCCCTAGCCCTAGATCTACCTAACATGAACCCAAATCTGAACTCAAACTTGAAACCTAACCCTAACACTAATCTGAACCCGAACCTGAACCCGAAACCAAACCCAAACCCTAAACGTAGCCCTAGCACTAGACCTAGTCCTAGCCCTAGCCCTAGCGCTAGCCCTACCCCTGAGTCTTAACCCTAACCCTAACCCTAACCCCAACCCTAGCCCTAGCCCTAGCCTAACCCTAATCCTAACTCTCACCCTAACCTAATTGTAACCCTAACCCTAACCTTTAACCCAAACATAAAACTGAACCCGAACCCAAAAAGGAACCGGAACCCCTACCCAAACCCCATTTACAAACACCACCCCAGCCCCAGCTCAGCCCCAGCCCGAACCCAAACCCTAACTCGAAATTAAACAGGAACTTGAACTTGCACCCGAACCCTAACCCTAACCCTAACCCTAAACCTGGCCCTAGCCCTAGATCTAGCCCTAGCCCTAGCCATAACCATAACCATAATCCTAACCCCTAAACCCAACACTAAACTTAACCCTAACACTAACCCTAGCCCTACCCTAGCCCTATCCCTAACCCTAGCACTACCTCTTAATCCTAATCCTAAACCTAACCCTAACCCAACCCTAAACTCTAACCCTAATGCTAAACCAAACATGAACTTGAACCCTAACCTTGACCCCTAACCCTAACCCTAAGCCTAACCCTAAAACAAATGCTAACCCTAACACTAACCCATACCCATACCCAAACCCGAACCCTAACCCCAACCCTAATCAGAAGGTGAACACGAATACGAACATGAACTCCAACCCCAAACCTAACCCCAACCAAAGCCCCAGCCCCAGCCCAAAACTGAACCCAAACATGAAAACGAACCCTAACCCTAACTCTAGCCATATTCCTTTCTCTAGCCCTAGCCCTAGCCCTAACCCTAATCCTAACCATAACATAACCCTAACCCTTAACCCCAACCCTAAACTTAACCGTAACTCTAACACTATCCCTAGCCCTAGTCCTAGCCCTAGCCCTAGCACTAACCCAAACCCTAACCATAATGCTAACCCCTAACCCCTAACCCTTAACACTAACCTTACCCCTAACCCCAACCCTAACAATTACCCTTAAACCTAAATCTAACACTAAACCCCACTCTAAACTGAACCTTAACCCAAACCTGAACCCTATCCATAGACATAGCCATAGCCCTAACCCTAACTCTAACCCAAACCCTAACCCTAACCCTAACCCTAAACCCAAACCCTAACCCTAACCCTATCCCTAACCCTAACCCTAACCCGAACCCTATCCCTAACCCTAACCCTAACCCGAACCCTATCCCTAACCCTAACCCTAACCCGAACCCTATCCCTAACCCTAACCCTAACCCGAACCCTATCCCTAACCCTAACCCTAACCCGAACCCTATCCCTAACCCTAACCCTAACCCGAACCCTATCCCTAACCCTAACCCTAACCCGAACCCTATCCCTAACCCTAACCCTAACCCGAACCCTATCCCTAACCCTAACCCTAACCCGAACCCTATCCCTAACCCTAACCCTAACCCGAACCCTATCCCTAACCCTAACCCTAACCCGAACCCTATCCCTAACCCTAACCCTAACCCGAACCCTATCCCTAACCCTAACCCTAACCCGAACCCTATCCCTAACCCTAACCCTAACCCGAACCCTATCCCTAACCCTAACCCTAACCCGAACCCTATCCCTAACCCTAACCCTAACCCGAACCCTATCCCTAACCCTAACCCTAACCCGAACCCTATCCCTAACCCTAACCCTAACCCGAACCCTATCCCTAACCCTAACCCTAACCCGAACCCTATCCCTAACCCTAACCCTAACCCGAACCCTATCCCTAACCCTAACCCTAACCCGAACCCTATCCCTAACCCTAACCCTAACCCGAACCCTATCCCTAACCCTAACCCTAACCCAAACCCGAACCTGAACCCTAACCATAACCCTAAAGTCTAACGCTACACCTAACCCAAATCGGAACCCGAACCCTACCCCTAACACTAACCAGAAGCCAAACCCGAACCGTAACCCTAAATTTAACACTAAACGTAACCCCTATCATAACCTCTAACTCTAACTCTAACCCAAACCCGAACCCTAACACTAACACTAACCAGAACCAGAATCTGAACGAGAAACCTAATCTGAAGCTGAACCCGAACACTAACCTGAAACCAAAACTAACCCCAACCCCAACCCCATTCCCATCCCCAGCCCCAACACGAACCCGAACCCTAAATCTAACCCCAACGCAACCCTAAACTCTAACCCTAACCCTAATGCTACCCTTAACCCTTTACCCTAACCCTAGCCCTAGCCATAGCTCTAGCCTAGCCCTATCCCTAAACCTAATCATAACATAACCCTAAAACGTAATGCTAACCCTAACCCTAACACTAACTTCTAACCTTAATCGTAACCCTAAACCTAACCCAAACCTGAACCTTAACCCTAAACCTAAGACTAAGCCTAACCCCAATCATAAACTCTAACCTTAACCCTAACCCTAACCCTAACCAGAACCAGAACCCTAACACTAACAAGAACCAGAACCCGATCCAGAAACCTAATCCAAAGCTGAACCCAAGCACGAACCTGAAACCCCAACTCAACCCCAACCCCAACCCCAGTCATATCACCAGCCCCACCCCGAACCCAAACCCTAACACTAACCCTAACCCTAACCCAACCCTAACCGCTAACCCTAACCCTAACCCTAAGCTAGCCATAGCCCTAGCCTAGCCCTGTCCCTAAACGTAATCCTAACCACAACCCTAACCCCTAACCCTACCCCTAACCCTAACCCTAACCCTAACATCTAACCTTAATCCTAACCCTAACCCTAACCCGAAAACGAAACTGAACCCTAACCCAAACCCTTGCCTGAACCAAATCCCTAACCCTAACCCTAAATTCTAACCTAACCCTAACCCGAATCCGATACCGAAACCAAACCAGAGCCCTAACCCTATCCATAACCCGAACCCTAACCCAAACTCAAACCGTAACCTGAACCCAAACCCTAGCATTAGCCCTAGCCCTAGCCTTAACCCTATCCTTAACCATAACTGTAACCCTAAGCCTAATACCTAAGCCCTAACCCCTAACACTAACCTTTACCAGAACCTGAAGCCTAACCCTAACCCTAATCTCTAACCCTAACCCTAACCCAAATCTGAACCAGAACCATAACCCTAACACCAACAAGAACCAGAACCTGAACCCAAACCTGAACCCTAATGTGAACCCAAACCCGAACACTAGCGCTGCCCCAGGCCCAGTCCCAACCCGAACACGAAACCTAACCTTATACCTTACCTGAACCCGAACCTGAACCATAACCCTAACCCTAACCTCTAACCTAAGCCTAACCTGAACCCGAAACTGAACCCAAATCCTAACCCTAACCCGAACCCTAACCAAACCAGAACCCTAATCCTAAAACTAACCCTAACCCTTACCCTAGCCCAATGCCCTAGCCCTAGCCCTATCCCTAACCCTTAACCCTTCACCCTAACCCTAGCCCTAGCCCTAGCCCTAGCCCTAACCATAACCCTAACCCCTAAACCTAACCCTAATGCTAAACATAACCCTAACCCCAAGAACAAGCCCAAAACCAACACCAACCCTTAATCCTAAGCCTATCCCTAACCCATAACCCTAACCCAACCCTAACCCTAAACCTAAACCTTACCTCTAACCCTAAGCCTAACCCTAACTCTAACCCTAACACAACCCTAACCACTACCCTTAACCCTAAACCTAACCCTCACCCACACTCTAACCCAAACTTTAACCCGAACCTGAACATGAACCCTATACATAGCCCTAACTCTAGCTCTATCCCTAACCCTAACTCTAACCTGAACCTTAGCCCTAGACCTAACCCTAACTCTAACCTGAACCGTAACCCTAACCCTAATGCTAAACCCAAACCCTAACCCTAAACTTAACCATAACCCTAACCTCCAACACTAGCCCCAAACCTAATCCAACCCTAACATCTAACTCTAACCCTTCCCAGAATCCGAACCTAAACCCGAACCCTAACCCTAACCTTAAGACTAACCCTAACCCCAACCAAAAACTCTAACCCTAACCCTAACCCAAACCCGAAGACAAACCCTAACACTAACCAGATCCCGAACCCAAACACTAACCCTAACCCTAAGACTAACCCTAACCCCAACCCTGTCCTCTTAACCTTACCCTCACCCTAACCCTAACCCCAACCCTGTCCTCTTAACCTTACCCTCACCCTAACCCTAACCCCAACCCTGTCCTCTTAACCTTACCCTCACCCTAACCCTAACCCCAACCCTGTCCTCTTAACCTTACCCTCACCCTAACCCTAACCCCAACCCTGTCCTCTTAACCTTACCCTCACCCTAACCCTAACCCCAACCCTGTCCTCTTAACCTTACCCTCACCCTAACCCTAACCCCAACCCTGTCCTCTTAACCTTACCCTCACCCTAACCCTAACCCCAACCCTGTCCTCTTAACCTTACCCTCACCCTAACCCTAACCCCAACCCTGTCCTCTTAACCTTACCCTCACCCTAACCCTAACCCCAACCCTGTCCTCTTAACCTTACCCTCACCCTAACCCTAACCCCAACCCTGTCCTCTTAACCTTACCCTCACCCTAACCCTAACCCCAACCCTGTCCTCTTAACCTTACCCTCACCCTAACCCTAACCCCAACCCTGTCCTCTTAACCTTACCCTCACCCTAACCCTAACCCCAACCCTGTCCTCTTAACCTTACCCTCACCCTAACCCTAACCCCAACCCTGTCCTCTTAACCTTACCCTCACCCTAACCCTAACCCCAACCCTGTCCTCTTAACCTTACCCTCACCCTAACCCTAACCCCAACCCTGTCCTCTTAACCTTACCCTCACCCTAACCCTAACCCCAACCCTGTCCTCTTAACCTTACCCTCACCCTAACCCTAACCCCAACCCTGTCCTCTTAACCTTACCCTCACCCTAACCCTAACCCCAACCATAAACTCTAACCCTAACCCTAACCTTAAGACTAACCCTAACCATAACACTAATCCTAAACCCTAACCACTAACCCTAACCCCTAACACTAACCTTAAGCCGAACCCAAATCCTAATCCTATCCCTAATCCCTAACCCTAACGCAAACCCTAATCTGAAACCAAACCCAAACCCAAACCCTAATGCTAACATTAACCCTAACCCTAACCCTAACCTCTAAACCTAACCCTAACCCTAACCCTAAAACTAGCTATAACACTAGCCCTAGCCCTAGCCCTAGATCTAGCCATAACCCTAACCCTAACCAAAACCTGAGCCCAAATGTGAACCCAATCCAGAAACCTAACCCTAAACTCTAACCCTAACCCTAAAGTCTAACCCTAACCATAACCTGAACCCGAACCCGAACACTTACCCTAACACCAATGAGAGCCAGACCCCGAACTCTAACCCAAAGCCAAAATCTAATCCTCTCCTGAACCCGAACACTAACATGACCCCAAGTCCAACCGCAAACCCAACCCTATCCCAAGCTCAGCCCAAGCCCCATCCCCAGCTTTAGCCCCAACCTGCACCCTAACCCTAACAGTAACCCTAACCCTAGCCCTAGCCCTAGCCTGAACCCAATGCCTACGCCTAACCCTAACCCTAACCCTAGACCTAGCCCTAGCCTGAGCCCAATGCCTAGGCCTAACCCTAACACTAACCCTAACCCTAACCCTAACCCCCAACCCCAACCTCTAATCATAAACTTAACCCTAACCCTAACCCTAACACCTAACCCGTAAACCTAAACCTAACCTCAAACCCTAACCTTAACCCTAAACCTAAACCTAACCCTAACCTTAACGCTAAAACTAACTCTCACCCAAACCTTATCCTAACCCTAACCCTAACCCTAACTGTAACCCTAATTTGTATCCCTAATCCTAAATCTAACCCTATCTGTAAGCCTAACACTATGGCCTAACACCTAATCCCTAACCCTAACAGTAACCCTAACCCTAAACATAACCCTAACCAGTAACCCTAACCTTAACTCTAACCCTAAACCCTAACCCTAATCCTAAGACTAACCCTATCCCCAACCATAACACTAACCCCTAACACCTAACCCTAACGGTAACTGTAACCCCAAACCTGACCCTAACCCTAATGCTACCCCGAACTCAAACCCTACCAGAAAACCTACTATGCTTTCTATGGGAAACAAGCACTTAGTAACAGATGTGACACATATTTTTCTTAAGCAACCTGACTGACATTGATGCCACAGTCCCTTTACATACAACTCATAAAGACCTTTGTGAAAGGAGAAATTCTGCTGTTTTTTCGTTTTAACTACAGTAACTATCTGTAACCTTAACCCTAACTCTAACCGTAGCCCTAACCCTAACCCTAACACTAACCCTAACCTTCACACTAACCCTAACCACTAACCCCTAACTTTAAACTTAAGCCTAACCCCAACCCTAACAATTACCCTTAACCCTAAACCTAACACTAAATCACACTCTAAACCGAACCTTAACATGAACCTGAACCCGAGCCATATCCATATCCCTAGCCCTAGCCCTAACTCTAACCCGAACCCTAACCCTAACCCTAACTCTAAATCCAAACCCTAACCCTAAACCTATCCATAATCCTAAACTCTAACCCTAAACATAACCCTAACCCCAACCCTAACCCAACACTAACCTCTAACCCTAACACTAAACCTAACCCTACCCAGAACCTGAACCCGAACCCTAAGACTAACCCTAACACCAACCATAAACTCTAACCCTAACCCTAACCTAAACCCAAACCCGAACCCTAACCCTAACTCTAACCAGAAACCAAACCCGAACCCTAACCCTAAACCTAACAGTAAACCTAACCCCAATCATAAAATCTAACCCTAATCCTAACCCAAACCCGAACCCAAACCCAAACCCTAACACTAACACTAACCAGAACCAGAACCCGAATGAGAAACTTAATCTGAAGCCGAACCTGAACACTAACATGAACCCAAAACCAACCCCAACCCCAACCTCAGTCCCAACCCCAGCCCCAACCCGAACCCTAACTCTAATGCTAACCCTAACCCAACCCTAACCCTAACTCTACCCTTAACGCTTAACCCTAACCCTAGACCTAGGCATAGCCATAGCCCTAGCCTAGCCCTATCACTGAACCTAATCCTAACTATAACCCTAACCCCTAATGCTAACCCTAACCCTAACCCGAATCTGAATCCTAACCCTAAACCCAAGACTAAGCCTAACCCTAATCATAAATTTTAACCCTAACCCGAACCCGAACCCTAACACTAACAAGAACCAGAAAAAGAACCTGAACCAGGAACCTAATCCAAAGCTGAACCCGAGCACGAACCTGAAACCCCAACCCAACCCCAACCCCAATCCCAGTCATATCACCAGCCCCAAACCGAACCCAAACCCTAACACTAACTCTAACCCGCCCTAAAACTAACCCTAACCTTTCACCCTAAACCTAAAGCTAACCTCTAAGCCTAATGCTAATGCTAACCCTACCCTTAACTTTTAAGCCTAACCCTAGCCCTAAGCCTAGCCATAGCCCTAGCCTAGCCCTATTCCTAAACCTAATCCTAACCATAACCCTAACCCTAACCCTAACCCTAACCTCTAAACTTAATCCTAACCCTAACCCTAACCCAAAAATGAACCTGAACTTTAACCCACACCCTTATCCAAACCCGATCCTAACCCTAATCCTACCTTCTAACCTAACCCTAACCCTAATCTGAAACCAAAACCAAACCAGAACCCTAACCCTAACCATAACCCGAACCCTAACCCAAACCCGAACCATAACCTGAATCCAAACACTAGCCATAGCCCTAGCCCTAACCCTAACCCTAACCATAACCATAACCCTAATACCTAAACCCTAACCCCTAACACTAAGCTTTACCCAAACCTAAAGCCTAACCCTAACCCTAATCTCTAACCCTAACCCTAACCCGAATCTGAACCCAAACCCGAACCATAACCCTAACACTAACCAGAACCAGAACCAGAACCTGAACCTGAACACTAATGTGAACCCGAACCCCAAACCCAGCCCCTGCCCCAGCCCCAGTCCATACTCGAACACGAACCATAACCTGATACCTTACCCGAACCCGAACCCAAACCATAACCCTAAACCTAACCTGTAGCCTAACCCTAAACTGAATTCGAAACTGAACCCGAATCCTAACCCTAACCCGAACCCTAACCGAACCAGAACCATAATCCTATCACTAACCCTAACCCTAAACCAGCCCAATGCCCTATCCCTAGCTCTATCCCTAATCCTTAACCCTTCAACCTAACCGCAGCCCTAGCCCTAGTCCTAGCCCTAACCATAGCCCAAACCCCTAACCACTAACCCCTAACTCTAACCTTAACCCTAACCCTAACCGTAACCCCTAACCCTAACCCTAATGCTTAACATAACCCTAACCCCAAGAACAAGCCCAACCCAACCCCAACCACTAATCCTAAGCCCATCCCTAACCCATAACCCTAACCCAGACCTAACCCTAACCCTAACCCTTACCTCTAACCTTAACCCTAACCCTAACCAAACCCTAACCACTACACTCAACCCTAAACCTAACCCTCACCCACACTCTAACCTGAACTTTAACCCAAATCCGAACCTGAACCCTATCCATAGCCATAGCTCTAGCCCTAGCCCTAACCCTAACTCTAACCTGAACCCTAGCCCTAACCCTAATGCTAAACCCAAACCCTAACCCTATACTTAACCATAACTGTAACCTCTAACCCTAACCCTAACCCTGACCCCAAGCCTAACCCAACCCTAACCTCTAACCGTAACCCTAACCCTACCCAGAAACCCAACCTAAACCCAAAGCCTAACCCTAACCTTAAGACTAACCCTAACCCAAACCATAGACTGTAACCCTAACCCTAAACCAAACACGAACCCAAACCCTAACCCTAACACTAACCAGATCCCAAACCTGAACAATAACCCTAACCCTAAGATAACCCTAACCCCAACCATAAACTCTAACCCTAACCCGAACCCAAATCCAAACCCAAACCCTAACACTAACACTAACCACAACCATGACCCGAACCAGAAACCTAAGCCAAAGCTGAACCCAAACACGAACCTGAACCCCAAGCCAATTCCAATCCCAACCCCAGTCCCATCCTCACCAGGAACCAGAACACAAACCCTAACCCTTAACCCTTCATCCTAACCCCAGCCCTAGCCCTAACCCTAACCATAACCCCTAACCGTAACCACAAACTTTAACACTAACCATAAACCTAACACTAAACCTAACCCTAACCCTATCACAAAACCTAACCAAAACCCTACCAGAAAACCTAGTGTACTTTCTATTGGAAAGCAAGCACTTACTAAGAGAGGTGACACATATTTTACTTAAGCAACCTGACTGAAACTGATGCCACAGTCCCTTTACATACAACTCATAAAGACCTTTGTGAAAGGAGAAATTCTACTGTTTTTCCATTTTAACTACAGTAACTATCCCTAACATTAACCCTAACCCTAACCATAGCCCTAACCTTAACCTTAACCCTACCACTAACCCTAACCCTAACCACTAACCCCTAACTCTAACCTTAACCCTAATCCCAATCCTAACAATTACCCTTAACCCTAAACCTAACACTAAACCACACTCTAAACCGAACCTTAACCTGAACCCGAACCCGAGCCATATCCATAGCCCTAGCCCTAGCCCTAGCCCTAACCCTAACCCTAACTCTAAACCCAAACCATAACCATAAACCTATCCATAACCCTCAACTCTAACCCTAAACATAACACTAACCCCAACCCTAACCTCTAGCCCTAACACTAAACCTAACCCTACCCAGAACCTGAACCCAAATCCCAAGACTAACTGTAACACCAAACATAAACTCTAACCCTAACCCTAACCTAAACCCAAACCCAAACCCTAACCCTAACTCTAAACAGAAACCGAACCTGAACCTTAACCCTAAACCTAACACTAAACCTAACCCCAATCATAAAATCTAAACCTAACCCTAACCTTAAGCCAAACCCGAACCCGAACCCTAACTCTAACCTGAACCCGAGCCCTAACCCTAACCCTAAACACTATCCCTAACCTTGAACCTAACCCTAACCCAAACAGTAACCTGAACCTGAACCCAAAACAGAACCCGAACCCTAACACGAACCCAATCAGAATGCAAACCTGAACATGAACCCAAAACTGAACCCCAAACCCAGGCCCAGCCCCAGCCCCAACCCGAAACTGATCATGTCCCCGAATCCTAAACGTAAACCGATACCTAGTCCTAGCCTTCTCCCTTGCCCTAGCCCTTGCCCTATCCATAATTCTATTAACCTTCAACTGTAACCCTAGCCCTAGCCCTAGACCTAGCCCTAGTCTTAGACTTAACCTTAAGCCGAACCATAACCCTTACCCATAAGACCTAACTTTAACCCTAACCCTAACCCTAACCCTAAACCTAACCCTAACCCCAAAACCAACCCCAACTCTCACCCCAACCCCAACCCCTAATCCTAACATTAATCCTAATCCTAACACTAAACCCAACCCTAAACCCTAACCCTAACCCAACCCTAAACCTAACCCTAACCTCTAACCCTAAAACTAAACCTAACTTCTAACCCTAAACCTAACGCTAATAACCCTAACTGTGCCCTAAACCTAATCCAAATTCTAATCATAACCCTAACCCTATCCATGAGCACTAAAACTAACCTAACCCTAAAGGTAACCCTAACCATAACCCTAATCTTAACCCTCACCCTAACCCTAAACCTAACAGTAATCCTAACCCCTAACAATAATTCTAAACCTAACCCTATCCCTAAGCCTAACACTATTGCCTAACCCCTAACCCTAATCCTAACCCCAAAGCTAACCCTAATCCTAACCCTAACCTTCACCCTAACACAAACTCTAAACTTAACCCTAACCCTTACTCTAACACTAACCCTAACCTTAACTCTAACACTCACCTTAACCTAATCAAAACCCTAACCCAACACTAACGCTTACCCTAACTCTAATCCAAACCATAACCCTAACCCTAGCCCTAAACCTAACCCTAATCTAAGCCCGAACCTCACCCTAACGCTAACACTAACTCTCACTATAACCTAATCCAAAACCTAATCCTAACCCTAAACCTAACCCTAATTATAACGCTAATCCTAAACCTACCACTAACCCTAACCGTAACCCTAACCCTAATGTAAGCCTAACACCTAACCCTAACACTAACCCTAACCTGAAAACAACCCTAACATTTACCATAATGCTAACACTAACCTTAACCCTAACCCTAACCCGAATCCAAATTCTAACCTTAACCCTAATCCTTTCCCTAACACTAACCCTAACCTTAACCCTAACCCTAACTCTCACCCTAACCTAATCCAAACCCTAACCCAACCCTAACCCTAACACTAAAACTAATCCAAACCCTAATCCTAACCCTAACCCTAAAACTAATGGCAACACGAACCCTAACCTCCACCCTAATGCTAAAACTAACTCTCACACTAACCTAATCCAAACCCTAGCCCTAAGCCTAATGCTAATCAAATGCTAATCCTAAACCTAACGCTTACCCGAACCCTAAACCTAACCCTAACCCTAACCCTACACAAACACTATCCCTAACGCTAACCCTAAATCAAACCCTAACCCTTTTGCTACCAATAACCCAAATCCTACCAGAAAACCTATTGTGTTTTCTATGGGAAAGCAAGCACTTAGTACAGATATGACACATATTTTTCTTAAGTAGCGTGACTGATATAGATGCCACAGTCCCTTTACATACAACTCATAAAAACTTTGTGAAATGAGAAATGCTACTGTTCTTTCATTTTAACTACAGTAATAACCTATCCCTGACCCTAACCCTAACCAAAACACTAACCCTAACCTTAACCCTAATGCAAACCCTAACCTTAACCCTAACCCTAATGCTAACGCTAACCTTCACCCTAACACTAACACCGACACTCACCCTAACCTATGCCAAACCATAAACCTAACCGTAAGCAAAAACGTAACCCTAACCCTAATCATAATGCTAATCCTATACCTAACACTAACCCTAACCCTAACCCAAACCCTACCCTAACCCTAACCCTACCCTAACCCTAACCCTAACCCTAACCTTAACCCTAACCCTAACAAAACCCTAACTCAACCGTAACCTCTAAGCCTAACCCTAACCCTAACCCTAACCCTAAACTCTAACCCTAACCCTAACCCGAATTCGAACATGAACCTTCACCCTATCGCTAAGCAGAAGCAGAACCTGAACCTGAACAAGAAACGTAATCCAAACGAAAACCCGAACATGAACCCCAACCCCAACCAAAACCCCAACCCCAACCCCAGCCCCATCCCCAGCCCCAATCCCAACCCAAAACCAAACCCTAACCCTAACCCTAGCCCTAGCCCTAACACTTAACTGTTAACCCTAACCCTAGCCCTAGCCCTAGCCCTAACCCTAACAATAACCCTAACCCCTAACCCCTGACCCCTAACACTAACCTTAACCCTAACCCTAATGATAAGCCCTAACCCTAACCCTAAACCTAACCCTAACCCCCAAAAAGCCCCAACCCCAAACCCTAATCCTAACCTTAACCCTAACCCAACCCTTAGCCTAAACCTAACCCTTTCCACTAACCATAACCGAACCCTAACCCTAAACCCAAGCCTTACATTTAACCCTAAACCTAAACAGAACCCTTACCCGAACCCAAACCTGAACACTAGCCCTAGCTCTAGCTCTAACCCTAACCCTAACCTGAAACCAAACCCAAAATTGAATCCTAACCCTAGCCCTACCCTAACCCTAACCTTAATATGAAATCGAACCCAAACCTTAACCCTAACCTTAAGCTGAACCCAAACCCAAACCCGAAACCGAAACCTAACACTAGCCCTCACCCTCCCCCTAGCCCTAGCCCTAACACTTAACCCTTAACCCTAAATCTAGACCTAGGCATAGCCCTAGCCCTAGCCCTAGCCCTAACCGTAACCCTTACCATAACCCTAACCCCTAACCCCAACCCTAACCTTAACCCTAACCCTAACCACTGACCCTAACACTAAACGTAAACCTAACCCCCAAACCAATCCCAAATCCAAAATCAACACCTAATCATAACCTTAACCATAACCCCAACCCTAACCAGAACCCAAACCTGAAACCTAAACATAACCCGAACACTAGCCATAGCCCTAGCACTAGCCCTAGCCATAACCCTAACCCTAACCCTAACCTGAATCCGAACCTTAACCAGAACCTTAACCCTAACCCTAATCCTAAACCTAACCATAACCGTAACTTCTAACCCTAACACTAACCCGTACCCTAACCTGAATCCGAAACTTAACACGAACCCTAAACCAAACGTGAACACGAACCCAAAACCCAACAGCAACCCCAACCGCAGCCCCAGACCAAGCCCCAGCCTCAGCCTCAGATGCAGCCCCAGACCCAGCACCAACCACAACCTGAATCTGAACCCGATCCCGAAACCCAACATCAACTCTAACCTCTAACCTTAACCCTAACCCGAACCCGAACCAGAACCCGAACCCGAATCTGATCCCGAGACCTAGCCCTAAACCTAAACTTAACTCTAACACTACCCCAAACCCAAACCCGTACCTGAACCCTAGCCCTAGCCCTAACCCTAACCCTAAATCTAAACTTAACCCTAACACTAAACCTATCCCTAACCCTAACCAGAACCCGAACCCAAACCCTAATTCTAACCCATACCCATACACAAATCCAAAAACGAACCTTAATGTTAACCCTAAACTTAACTCTAACACGAACCCTAACACTAGCCCTAACCCTAATGCTAACCCTGACTGTAACCTCTGACCCTAACAAATCCAAAAACGAACCTTAATGTTAACCCTAAACTTAACTCTAACACGAACCCTAACACTAGCCCTAACCCTAATGCTTAACCCTGACTGTAACCTCTGACCCTAAACCTAACTCTAACCATAATCCCAACCCGAATGAGAAACCGAAACCTAACCCTAACCCGAACCCGAACCCGAATCCAAACCCCAACCCTAAACCTAAACATAACCAGAACCCAAACCCAAACCTAAATCTTAACCCTAATCCTGACCCTATCCCTAACTGTAACTTCTAAATGTAACCTTAATCAGAAACCAAACACAAACTCGAACCTGAACCTGAAACCATACCTGAACCCGAACATGAACCAGAACCAGAACCCTAACCCTAAATTTACTCCTAGCCCTAGCCATAGCCCTAGCCCTAGCCCTAACGTTTAACACTTAACCCTAATCTTAACCCTAGCCCTACACTAGTCATAGCCCTAGCCCTAGCCATTGCCCTAGCCCTGACCCTAAATCTAACCATAACTCTTACCCCTAACCCCTAACTCCTAACCCTAAACTTAAACCTAACCCTAACTTTAACCCCTAACCTTAACCCTAACCTCTAACCCTAAACCTAAACCTAAGTAACCCTAAAAAGAACCCAATCCGAATCCTAACCCTAACCCTAACTGTAACCCTAAACCCAGCCTTAGCACGAGCCCTAGGCCTAGGCCAAGACCTAGCCCTAACCCTAACGCTCACCCCTATCCATAACCTTAACCCTAACCCTAACTCTCACCCTAACCTAATATAAACCATACCCCTAACCCTAACACTAAACCTAATCCTAATCCTAAACTTAACTATCACTAACCCTAACCCCTAACCCTAACCCTAACCCTAACCCAAACCCAAACTGTAACCTCTAAACCTAACCCTAACCAGAAACAAACCGGAAACTGAACCCAAACCCGAAACCTATCCCTAGCCCTAGCCCTAACTCTTAACCTTAACCCTAACCCTAAGCCTAGCCCGAACCCTAGTCCTCACCCCTAGGCCAAGCCCTAGCCCTAACCCTCACCCTAACCTTAACCCTAACCCTAACTCTCACCCTAACCTAATGTAAACCCTAAACCTAAACTTAACCCTAACCCTAACCCTAACCGAACCCAAACTCGAACATGAACCCAAATCCTAATCCTAACGACAACCCTAACCCGACACCAAAATGGAACACCAAACCAAATCTGAAACCTAACCCGAACCACAACATGAAATCCAACACCAACCCTAACCGCAGCCCTAGCCCCAGCCCCAGTTCCAAACCGAACCCAAACCGGAACCCTAACAATAACCTCTAACCCTAACCCGAAACCAATCTTGAACCCGAACCCGGACCCGAGGCCAAGCCCTAGCTCTAACACTAACCCTAAACTGAACCTGAAGTCCAACCCAAACGCCAGGCCTAGCCCTAGCCCTAGCCCTAACCCTAGCCCTAACCCTAACCCCAACCTGTAACCCCAACCCTAAACCTAACCCTAACCCTATCCCTAACCTCTAAACTTAACCCTAACTTAACACTAACCTGAACCCGAAAGCGAACCCTAAACCTAACCCTAACCCTAACCATAACACTAACCCTAACCTGAACCCTAACCCGAACCCTAGCACAAAACCAAACACTAACCATAGCCTAATGCTAACACTAACATTATCGTCTAACCCTAACCCTAACCTCTAGCCGTAATCCCAACCCTAACCCGAACCCGAACCTGAACCCTAACCCTAACCCTAACCCTAGCCCTAGCCCTAGCTCTAACCCTAACCCTATCCCACACCCTTACCCAAACCTGAACCCTAACCATAAACCCCAACCTAATCCTAAGCTGAACCTGAACCTGAACCGTAGCCCTAGCCCTAGCCCTAGCCCTAAACCTAACCCTAACCCTAAATCTAACTTCTAGCCTTAACTCTAAACCTGACCCGAAATCTAACCCTAGCCCTAGCCCTAGCCCTAGTCTAAACCTAATGCAATCCCAAATGCTTACCTAACCTGAACCCTAACCCTAATCTCCAACCTAACCTTAAGCCGAACCTGAACCTGAACCGTAGCCCTAGCCCTAGCCCTAACCCTAACCGAATCCAAACCCTATCCTGAACCATAGCCCTAGCCCTAGTCAAGTTATAGCCCTAAACTTAACCCTAACCGTAACTGTAATCACAACCCTAAACCTAACCATAACCCTAACGCTAACCCTAACCATAACCCTAACCCGAACCCGAAGCTTAACCCTGATCCTGACCCTAACCCTAACCTGAACACGAACACAAAACCAAACCCGAACCCGAATCTGAAACCTAACCGTAGCCCTAACCCTAAACCTAGCCCTAGCCCTAGCTCTAGCCCGAGTCCTAGGCCTAGCCCTAGCACTAACCCTATCCCTAACCCTTCATCATAACCATAACCCTAACCATAACCCCAATCTTGTCACAATAACCTAATGTAAACCCTAACCCTAACCCTAACCCTAACTGTAAATCTAACCCTAAACCTAACCTGAACCCTGAACCGGAACCCTAAACTTAACCTCTAATATAACACTAACCCGAGCCTGAACCCGAATGAGAACTCTAGCCCTACCCTTGCCCTAACCCTAATCCTAACCCTAACCCTAATCCAAACCCAAACTGTAACGTCTAACCCTAACCCTAAACCTAAACCTAACCCTAACCAGAATCGAACCCAAAACTGAACACAAACCCAAACACTAACCCTAGCCCTAACCCTAAACCTAGCCCTAGCCCTCGCTCCTAGGCCTAGCCCTAGCCCTAACCCTAACCCTAACCTTAACCCTAACCCTCTCACTCTAACCTAATGTAAACTCTAACCCTAAACTTAACTCTAACCCTAACCCTACCCCTAACCCTAACCCTAACCGAACCCGAACTCGAACCCGAACCCAAATCCTAATCCTAACCAGATCCCTAACCCGACCCCAAAACGGAACACCAAACCAAACCTGAAACCTAACGCAAATCACAACACCAACTACAACCCCAAATCTAACCTCAACCCCAGCCCCAGTCTTAGCCCCAGCTCCAACCCAAACCCTAACCTGAACCCTAATGATAACCTCTAACCCTAACAAGAACTCGAACTTGAACCCGAACTGGATCCGAGGCCTAGCCCTAGCTCTAACCCTAACCCTAACCTGAACCTGAAGCCAAACATTAACCCCAGGCCTAGCCCTAGCCCTAGCCCTAACCCTAACCCTAACCTGTAACACTCACCCTAAACCTAACTCTAACCCTAACCCTATCCCTAACCTCTAACCTTAACCCTACCATAACCCTAACCAGAACCCGAAAGCGAACCCTAAACCTAACCCTAACCCTAAACATAACACTAACCCTAACCCAAACCCTAACCTGAAACCTAGCCCGAAACCGAACACTAACCCTAAGCCTAATGCTAACACTAACGTTTAACCCTAACCATAACCCTAACCCATAAATGAACCCCAAACCGAAACCGAACCCGAGCCCGAACCCAACCCCTAACCCTAACCTTAATTCTAACCCAAAAACTAACCTAACCCTAACCTCTAATATTAACCCTAACCCTAACCTTAACCGTAACCTCTTACTCTAACCCTAACCCTAACCTGAACCTGAACCCAAATGAGAAACTTAACCCGAACCCTAACCCTAATCCTAACCCTAAACCTAGCCCTAGCCCTAGCCCTAGCCCTAAGAATGAACCCTAGCCATAACCTTAATCCTAGCCCTAGTGCCAACCCTAATCCTAATCTCTAACGTAACCCTAAACCGAACCCTAACATGAACCCGATCACAAGCCCAAACCCGAACCGTATTCCTAAACCTAACATCTAACCCTAACCCTAACCCAAATTCGAATCAGAAACTGAACCGTATTCCTAGCCCTAAACCTAACCCTAACCTGATCCCAAACCAGAACCAGAATCCTAACCCTAACCCAAACCTGATGATTAATCGAAACCGAAACTGAACCCTAACCCTAATCCTAACACTTACCCTAACCTGCAACCCTAACCCTAACCCTCACCCTCACCCGAACCTGAATATGAACCTGAACCCTAACCCTAACCCGAACCAGAACCAGAACCCTATCCAGAACCCGAAAATCCATCCGAGACCCAACCCCAGCCACAACCACTGCCCCAGCCCCAGTCCCAGCCCCAGCTGCACCTGAACTCGAAACCAAACCCAAAACCAAAACCTAACCCTAACCAAAACCTTAACATTAGCACTAGCTCTGGCCCTAGCCCTAGCCATAACTCTTAAGCCTTACACTCACCCTAACCCAAGCCCCACTGCAGCCCCATCCCTAGCCCTAGCCCTAATCCCTAACCCGAACCCTAACCACAAATCCTAACCCAAACCCTAACCCTAAGCCCTAACCCTAACCGTAACCCTAACCCCAACACCAAACCCTACACTTAACCCTAACACTTACCCTAATCCCAGCCCTAGCTCTAGCCCTAGCCCTAGGCCTAGCCATAGCCCTAACCCTAACCCCAATCCTAACCCTAGCACTAACCCTAAACTTAACACTCACCCTAACCTTAATGTAAACCCTAACCCTAACCTGAACCTTAACCCTGTACTTAACCCTAACCCTAACCGATTCCGAACCCGAAACCAAACCCGAACCTGAAACTGAACCTTAACCCGAACCCGCACACTAATCTGAACCCGAACCTGAACCCTAAACCAAAACTGAACAATAATCTGAGTACCAACCCCAACACCAAACCCAATCCCAGGCCAAGTTCCAGCCTAAGCCCCAGGGCCAACTGAACCCAAAACCGAAGCCTAACTGTAAGTTCTAACCTGAACCTGAACCCCAGCCCTAGCCGTAGCCCAGCTCTAGCCCTAAACCTAACTGTAACCCTAACACTAACCTGAACTTGAACCCAAACCCGAAACCTAGCTCTAGCCCTAGTCCTAACCCTAACCCTAACCGTAACGCTAACCCTAACCTCTAATCTTAACCCTAACCCTAACCCTAACCCGAACCCGAACCCTAACCCTAGCCCTAGATCTAACCCTAACCCTATGCCAAACCCTTACCCAAACCTGAACCCTAACCCTAACCTCCAACCTAACCCTAAACCGAACCCTATCCTGAATCCTAGCCCTAGCCTTAGGCCTAGACCTAACCCTAACCCTAACTGTAACTGTAATCCTAACCCTAAACCTAACCATAGCTCTAACTCTTACCCTAACCATAACCTTAACCTGAACTCTAACCCAAAATCGAACCTTAACTCTGACCCTGACCCTAACCCTAACCTGCAACCCTAACCCTAACACTCACACTCGCATGAACCCAAACCTGAAGCTGAACCCTATCTTTAACCCGAACCCGAACCATAACCCTGACTCTGACCCTAACCCTAACCTTAACCTCTAACTCTAACTATAACCCTAACCTGAACACGAACACGAAACCGAACCTGAACCTGAACCTGAAACCTAACCCTAGCCCTAACCCGAAACCTAGACCTAGCCCTACCTCTAGCCCGAGTCCTAGGCCTAGCCCTAGCATTAACCATAACCCTAATGCTTAACTCTAACCATAACCCTAACCCTGTCAAAATAACCTAATGTAAACCCTAACCCTAAGACTAACGCTAACCTTAACCCTAAACATAAATCTAAACTTAACACCAAAACCTAACCTGAATCTGAATGCAAACCCTAGCCCTAACCCTAGCCATAACCTTGCCCTAACCCTAACCCTAACCCCAACCCAAATTGTAACCGCTAACCCTAACCCTAAAACTAAACCTAACGCTAAGAACGCGAAACTGAACCCGAACCCGAACCCTAACCCTCGCCCTAACCCTAAACCTAGCCCTAGCCCTAACTCTGAGCCTTAACCCTAACCCTAATCTTAGCCCTAGCCCTACCCCTCGCCCCTAGGCCTAGCCCTAGCCCTAAGCCTAAACCTAACCCTAACCTTAACCCTAACCCTCACTCTCACCCTAACCTAATGTAAACCCTAAACCTAAACTTAACCCTAACCCTAACCCTAACACAAACCCTACCCCTACCCCTAACCCTAACCCTAGCCAAACCTGAAACCGAACCCGAACCCAAACCCTAATCCTAACCACAACCCTAACCCGACCCCGAACCAGAACACCAACCCAAATCCGAACCCTAACCTGAACACCAACACAAACCCCAACCACAACCCCAAACCCAGTCCCAGTCCCAACCCCAGGCCCAGCCCTAGACCAGCTCCAACCAGAACCTGAAACTGATCCTGACCCCGAACCCTAATGATAACCTATAACCCTAAACTGAACCTGAACTCGAAACCGAACCTGGACCGGAGCCCTAGCCCTAGCTCTAACCCTAACCCTAACCCTAATCCTAACCCTAACCCTAACCCTAACCCTAACCCTAACTGTAACCTCTAACCTGAACCTAAAATGAACCTGAAACCTAATCCTAACTCTTAACCGTAAGCTTAACCCTAGCCCTAGGCCTAGGCCTCAACCCTAGACCTAGCCCTAGCCCTAATCCTAACCCTAACCCTAACCTTAATCCTAACCATAACTCTCACCCTAACCTAACGTAAACCCAAACTCTAAATTTAACCCTAACCGTAACCAAACCCGAACTCGAACCCAAACCTGAACCCTAACCCGAACCCTAACCTGAACCCGAAACTGATCCCTAAAACAAAATTGAACACTAACCCGAATACCAACCCCAACACCAAACCCAACCCCAGCCCCAGCGCCAGCCCTAGCCCCAGGGGAAACTGAACACAAACCCGATCCCTAACCATAACCTCTAACCCGAACCTGAACCAGAACCCCAGCCCTAGCCATAACCCAGTCCTAGCCCTAACCCTAACAGTAACCCTAACACTAGCCCGAATTTGAACCCCAAACCAAAACCTAGCTCTAGCCCCAGCCCTAGCCCTAACTGTAATTGTAATCCTAACCCTAAACCTAACCATAACACTAAGTCTAACCCTTAAAATAACCCTAACCCTAACCCTAACCCTAACTCTTAATCTTAACCTTAACCCCAGGCTTAGCCCTAGCCCTCGCCCCTAGGCCTAGCCCTAGCCCTAACCCTAACCTTAACCCTAACCCTCTCACCCTAGTCTAATGTAAACCCTAAACCTAAAGTTAACCCTAACTCTACCCCAAAGCTAACCCTAACCAAACCCGAACTCGAACGCAAACCCAAATCCTAATCCTAACCAGAACCCTAACTCGATCCCAAAACTGAATACCAAACCAAACCCGAAACCTAACCTGAACCACAACACGAACTGCAACACCAACCCTTACCGCAGCCCCAGCCCCATCCCAGTTCCAACCCGAGCCCGAACCTGAACCCTAATGATAACCTCTAACCCTAATCAGAAACCGAACTTGAACCCGAACCCAGAACCGAGGCCTAGGCCTAGCTCTAACCCTAAAACTAACCTGAACCCAAAGCACAACCCGAACCCTAGGCCTAGCTCTATCCCTAGCCCTAACCCTAGCCCTAACCCTAACCCTAACCTGTAACCCTAACCCCAAACCTAATCTTAACCCTATCCCTTGCCTCTAACCTTAACACTACCCTAACCATAACCTGAACCCGAACCCGAAAGTGAACCCTAACCAGAACCCTAACCCTAACCAGAACCCTAACCCGAACCCTAGTCCAAAATCGAACACTAACCCTCACCCTAACACTAACACTAGCATCTAACCCTAACCATAACCTTAACCCATACATGAACCCCAAACCGAAACCGAACCCGAACCCGACCCCTAACCCTAACCCTAAACCTAAACCTAACCCTAACCTCTAACATTAACCCTAACCCTAACTTTAACCCTAACCTCTTACGCTAACCCTCACCCTAACCCTCACCCGAACCCAAACAAGAAACCTACCCCAAATCCTAACCCTAATCCTAACCCTAAACCTAGTCCTAGCCCTATCCCTAAGTATGAACCCTAACCCTAAGGGTAAATCTAGCCCTAGCTCTAACTCTAGCCCTAACCCTAGCCCCAGCCCTAGCACCAACCATAACCCTAAGCCAAACACTAACATGAAACCGATACCGAACCCATACCCGAACAACAACCTGAACCTGAAACCAAAACCGAACTCTAAACAGAACCCAAACACGAACCCAAACCCAAACCGTATTCCTAAACCTAACATCTAACCCTAACCCAAATCCGAACCCGAACCAGAAACCGAACCCTATTCCTAGCCGTAAAACTCACCCTAACCAGATCCCAAATCTGAACCGGAATCCTAACCTAACCCAAACCTGATGATTAATTGAACCTGAAACCAAACCGTAACCCTAATCCTAATCCTAAACCTAACCTGAAACCCTAACTCTAACCCTCACCCTAACCTGAACCTGAACCCAAACCTGAACCCTAACCCTAACCCGAACCTGAACCAGAACCAGAACCCTATCCGGAATGCAAACATCAATACAAAACCCAACGCCAACCAAACCACTGCCCCAGCCCCAGCCCCACCCCCGACCCCAGCCCTACCCCTAGCCCTAACTCCTAACCCCTAAACCTAACCCTAACCCTAACCCGAACCTGAACCAGAACCAGAACCCTATCCGGAATGCAAACATCAATACAAAACCCAACGCCAACCAAACCACTGCCCCAGCCCCAGCCCCACCCCCGACCCCAGCCCTACCCCTAGCCCTAACTCCTAACCCCTAAACCTAACCCTAACCCTAACCCTGACCCTAACCCTAACCCCTAACCTAACCCTAAACCCAACCCCAACACAGCTCCCCCACCTCTACCCTTAACTCTAAGCCTAACCCTAACTCTAACTTGAACCCTTACCCTAAACATAACCTCTAACCTAACAGTAACCTGAACCCGGACCAGAAACCGAATCAGAAACCTAGCCCTAGCACTAGTCCTAACCCTATCCCTATCCCTAGCCCTAAATCTAACCCTAACCCTAACTCTAACCCTAACCCTAAAACTAACCCTAACCCTAACCCTAACCTGAACCCGGACCCAAACTCTGACCGTGACCCTGACCCTGACCTTAACCTCTAACCCTAACACTAACCCTAACCCAAATTGGAACCCGTACCCTAACACTATTCCTACCTCTAGCCCTAGCACTAACCCTAACCCTAACACGAATCCTAACTCTAACCCCTAACCGTAACCCTAACCGTAAATATAACCCTAACCCGAAACCAAACCTGGTCCCAAAGGCGAACCTGAATCTTAACCCTAACCCTCACCCGAACACTAACCTGAACCTTAAACTGAACCTGAACCTTAACCCTTTCCCGAAATCTAACCACTAACCCTAAGCCTAACCCGAACACGAACACGAACCCGAACCCTAACCCTACCCCGAACCCGAACCATAACCCAAACCTGAACATCAACCCGAACCCCAACCCCACCCCCAGTCCTAGCCCTAGCCCCAGCCCTAGCCCTAGACCTAGCCCTAAGCCTAACCCTTAACCTTAACCCTAATCCCAACCCCAAGCCCAACCCCTACCCCTACCCCTACCCCTAACTCTAACACTAACACTAACGCTAACCCTAACCATAACCATACCCCTCACCCTAACTCTCACCGTAACCTAATGTAAACCCTAACCCCAAACCTAACCCTAATATGAACCCTAACACTATCCCTAACCCTAACCCTAACCCTAACCCTAAGCCTAACACTAACCGAAACTGAACCCGAACATGAACACAAACCCCAACACGAACCAGAAACCTAACCCGAACCCATTCCCGAACCTGAACACGAACCGTAACCAGAACCCTAACCCTAAACCTAATCCAAGCTCTAGTCCTAGCCTTAGCCCTAGCCCTAACGTTTAACACTTAACCTTAATCTTAACCCTAGCCCTAGCCCTAGTCATAACCCTAGTCCTAGCCATTGCCCTAGCCCTAACTCTAACCATAACTCTAACCCTAACCCCTTATCCCTAACTCTAAACTTAAACCTAACCCTAACCCTAACCTTAACCCCTAAACTTAACTTTAACCTCTAACCCTGAACCTAAACCTAACTAACCTGAACACGAACCCAATCCGAATTCTAAATCTAACCCTAACCCTCACCCTAACCCTAAACCCAGCCTTAGCACTAGCCCTAGCCCTAGCCCTAGGCCTTTCCCTAGCCCTAACTCTAACCCTCACCCCTATCCATAACCCTAACACTAACCCTAACTCTCACCCTAACCTAAGATAAACCCTAACCCTAACACTAACCCTAACCCTAACCCTACCCCCAAACCCAGCCCAATCCCCAGCCCAGCCCCAGCCCCAGCCCAACCTCAACCCCAAACCAAACCCTAACACAAACCCGAACTTCAACCCTAACCATAAACTTAGCCCTAGACCTAGACCTAGCCTTAGCCCCAGCCCTACCTCTAACTCTTAACCATAACACTAACCCAAGCCCTAGCCCTAGCCATAGCCATAACCCTAACCCTAACCCTAACCCTAACCCTTACCCTAACCCAACCCTAACCTCTAACCCTAACCCTAACCCTAACCGTAACGCTAACCCGAAACCGAGTAGGAACCCAAACCCTAACCCTAACCTGTACCCGAACCCTAACCCTAACCCTAATCATAATCCTAACCTCAACCCCTAACCCTAACCTTAATCCAAACCTAACCTCTAACCCTAACACCCTAACACTAACAAGAACCAGAACCTGAACCTGAACCCGAACCCTAATCGGAAATCGAAGCCGAACCCCAATCCAAACCCCAACCCTGACCCCAAACCCAGCCCCAGCCTCATCCGAAGCCCCAGCCCCAGCCCCAGCCCCAACCCAAATCCGAACTCGAACCCTAACCCAAACCCTAGCCCTAGCCCTAAACCTAACCCTAACCCTAACCCCAACTTGAACCCAAATGAGAACCTGAACTTGAACTAGAAACCTAACCCTTAACCCTAAATCTAAACCTAGCCCTAGCCCAAGATCTAGCTCTAGACCTAGCCCTAGCCATAACCCTAACTGTAACCCTAACCTCTAACCTAAGTGTAACCTGAACCCTAGCCCTAGCCCTAGCCTTATCCCTAACAGTAACCCTAACCCAAACCCGAACCCAAACACGAACCCTAACCCTAACAATAACCAGAACACGAACCCGAACTTAAACCCTAACCCTAAAACTAACCCTAACCCTAACTCCAACACTAACCTCTAATATTAACCCTAACCCAAACCCAAACCCAAACCGGAACCCTAAACCTAACACTAACCAGAATCCAGACATGAACCTGAATCCTAACCCTTACCCGAACCCAAACACTAACCTGAACCCCAACACACACCCCAACACCAACACTAGCCCAAGCCCCAGCACCAGCATCAACTCCAGCCCCAGCTACAACCCGAACCCAAACACAAACCCGAACCTGAACCATAACCCGAACCCTTACCCAAGCCCGAACCCTAACCCTAACCCAACCTCAAAACTAACCCTAACCTGAACCCGAACGTGAACGCAGACCCTAGCCCTAGCCCTATCCTTAGCCCTAGCTGTAACTCTAACCCTAACCCGAACTTGAAACTGAACCCTAGCCCTAGCCCTAGCCCTAACACTACCCCTAACCCTAACACTAACACCAACTCTAACCCTAACCTCTAACCCTAACCCTAACCCTAACCCTAACCCAAACCCTAACAAACCCTAACCCTAACCCTAACCCAAACCCTAACAAACCCGAACCCTAACCCTAACCTTTACCCTAAACCAACATTAAACTCTAAACCTAATACGAAGCCTAACCCTAACACTAACACTAAACCGAACCTGAACCCGAACCCTAACCCTAACCGCTAACCCGAACACTAACCCTAACCCTAACCCTAACCTATTACCCTAATCCTAACCCTAACCCGAACCTGAACCCGAACCTGAAACCTAACCCTAATCTCCAACCTAACACTAAGCCGAACCCGAACCTGAAAACTAGCCCTAGCCCTAGCCCTAACCCTAACCCAGATCCGAACCCTATCCTGAACTCTAACCCTAACCCTAACCCTAACCCTATCCCTAATCCTACCCCTAAACCTAACCATAACCCTAACTCTAACCCTAACCATAAACCTAACCTGAAATCTAACCGAAACCCAAACCTTAACCCTGACCCTTACCCTAACCCTAGCCTGAACCTCGAACCCTAACCCTAACCCTAACCTGAACACGAACACAAAACCAAACCTGAACCCGAACCTGAAAACTAACCCTAGCCCTAACCCTAAACCTAAACCTAGCCTTAGCCCTAGTCCTAGGCCTAGCCCTAGCACTAACTCTAACCCTAACCCTTAACCCTAACCATAACCCTGACCCTGTCACAATAACCTAATGTAAACCCTAACCCTAAGCCTAACGCTAACCCTAACCCTAAACGTAAATCCAAACTTAATACCAAAACCAACCCAAACCCCAACTCCAAATCCAACCCCTAACCCTAACGTTAATCCTAACCCTAACCCCTAACACGAACCCTAACCTTAACCAGTAACCTAACCCTAACCCGAACCCAAACCAGAACCCGAAACCTAGCCCTAGCCCTAGCCCTAACCCTAACCCTAAACCTAAACCTAACCCTAAACCTAACCCGAACCCTGAACCGGAACCCTAAACCTAACCTATAACCTAACACTGACCCAAGCCCAAACCAGAATGTGAACCCTAGCCCTAACTGTAGCCCTAGCCCTAGCCCTAGCCCTAACCATAACCCTAACCCTAACCTTAACTGTAACTCTAATCTAAACCTAACCCTAACCAGAACCTGAATGTGAACCGTAGCCCTAACCCTAGCCCTACCCTTACCCTAACCCTAACCCTAACCCTACCCCTAACCCTAACCCTAACCCTAACCCAAACTGTAACCTCTAAACCTAACCCTAAACCTAACCCTAACCCTAACCAGAAAAGAACCTCAAAATGAACCCGAACACAAACCCTAACCTAAGCCCTAACCCTAAACCTAGCCCTAGCCCTAACACTAACCCTTAACCTTAACCCTAACCCTAAAACTAGCCCTAGCCCTCACCCCTAGGCCTAGCCCTAGTCCTTACCCTAAACGTAACCCTATCCTTAACCCTAACCCTAACTCCACCCTAACCTAATGTAAACCCTAACCCTAAACCTAAACCTACCCCTACCCCTAAACCTAACCCTAACCCTAACTGACCCCGAACCCGAGCCTGAACCCAAACCCTAATCCTAACCACAACCCTAACCCGACCCAGAACTGGAACACCAACCCAAACCTGAACCCTAACCAGAACACCAACACGAACCACAACCCCAGCCCCAAACCCAGCCCCAGCCCCAACCCCATCCCCAGCCCCAGCCCAGATCCAACCAAACCTGAGCCTGAACCTGAACCTGAACCCTAACGATAACCTCTAACACTAAACCGAATACGAACTCTAACCCAAACCCGAACCCGAGCCCAGCCCTAGATCTAACCCTAACCCAAACCCTAACCCGAACCCTAGCCCCAAACTGAACACTAACTCTAAACCTAACCCTAACCTTAATGCTAACACTAACACTAATGTCTAACCCTAACCATAACCCTAACCCGTATATGAACCCCAAACCGAAACCGAACCTAAATCCGACCCCTAACCCTAACTCTAATCCTAACCTTAAACCTAAACCTAACCCTAACCTCTAACATTAACCCTAACCCTAACCTTAAAGCTAACCTCTTACCCTAACCCGAACCTGAACATGAACCCGAACCCGAACAAGAAAACTAACCCGAACCCTAACTCTAATCCTAACCTTAAACTTAGCCCTAGCCCTATCCCTAAGCATGAACCCTAACCCTAACCCTAAACCTAGCCCTAGCCATAGCTCTAGCCCTAACCCTAGCCCCAGCCCTAGCACCAACCCTAATCCTAACCTCTAACACTAAACCTAAATGTAACACTAATCCGAACCCTAATATGAACCCGATCCCGAACCCAAAACAAAACAACCTGAACTTGAACCCAAAACCGAACTCTAAACCGAACCCAAACATGAACTCGAACCCAAACCGTATTCCTAAACCTAACATCGAACCCTAACCCTAACCCAAACCCAAACCAGAACCAGAAAAGAAACCCTATTCCTAGCCCTAAACCTAACCCTAACCCGATCCCAAACCTGAACTGGAATCCTAACCCTAATCCAAACCTGATGATTAATCGAACCCGAAACTGAACCCTAACCCTAATCCTAACCCTAACCTGCAACCCTAACCCTAACCCTCACACTCACCCGAACCTGAACCTGAACCCTAACCCTAACCCAAACCAGAACCAGAACCCTATCCGGAACACGAACATCAATCCAAAACCCAACCCCAACCACAACCACTGCCCCAGCCCCAGCCATAGCCTCAGCCCCAGCTCCCCCTGAACTCAAAACAGAACCCAAACCCGAACATGAAACCTAACCCTAACCAAAACTTTAACCCTAGCCCTAGCTCTAGGCCTAGCCCTAGCCATAACTCTTAACCCTAACACTCACCCTAACCCCAGCTCCAGCCTCAGCCCCCTCCCTAGCCCTAGCCTTAATCCATCACCCTAACCATAACCCCTAATCCCTAACCCCAAATCCTAATCCAAACTCTAACCCTAACCCCTAACCCTAACCATAACCCCAACCCCAACACCAAGCCCTGCACTTACCCCTAACACTAACCCTAACCCTTACCTGAACCCTAGCCCTAGCTCTAGCCCTAGCCCTAGGCCCAGCCCTAGCCCTAACCATAAACCTAACCCCAAACCTAATCCTAACACTAACCCTAAACTTAACTCTCACCCTAACCTAATATAAACCCTAACCC
Source organism: Nannospalax galili (assembly GCF_000622305.1). Classification (NCBI taxonomy): domain Eukaryota; kingdom Metazoa; phylum Chordata; class Mammalia; order Rodentia; family Spalacidae; genus Nannospalax; species Nannospalax galili. The sequence continues at coordinate 39,685 of NW_008340046.1, forward strand.
TAACCTGAACCCTAACTCTAGACCTAACCCTAAACCTAACCTTAACCAAATTGGAATGTGAACCCAAACCCGAACCCGAACCCGAACCCAAACCCTAACCTGAACCCGACCCTGAACCCTAACCCAAAACTGAACACTAACCCGAATACCCACCCCAACACCAAACAGAACCCCAGCTCCAGGGCCAGCCCTAGCCCCAGGGCCAAGTGAACCCGAAGCCAAAACCTAACCATAACCTCTAACCCGAACCTGAACCTGAAGCCATAACCTAACTGTAACCTCTAACCTGAACCTGAACCTGAACCCCAGCCCTAGTCATAGCCTAGTCCTATCCCTAACCCTAAGCCTCATCCTAACCCGAACTTGAACCCAAACCCAAACCCTAGCTCTGGCCCCAGCCCTAGCCCTAACACTAACCCTAAACCTAACCATAAACCTAACCCTAAACCTAAGCCGAACCCTGAACTGGAACCCTAAACCTAACTTCTAACAACACTAACCCAAGCTCAAACCCGAATGAAAACCCTAGCCCTAGCCCTAGCCCTAACCATTACCCTAACCCTAACCCTAACCCTAACTGTAACCTCTAATCTAAACCTAACCTGAATCCAAACCCGAATGTGAACCCTACCCTTAACTCTAGCCCTACTCTTGCCCTAACCCTAGTGTTAGCCCTAACCCTAACCCTAATATTTAACCCTAACCCTAACCATAACCATAACCCTGTCACAATAACCTAATGTAAACCTTAATCCTAAGCCTAACCATAACCCTAACCCTAACCCTATTCCTAACCCAAACCCTAAACCTAACCCCAAACGAACCCCAACCCCAAGAGCAACCCCAAACCCTACCACTAACTTTAACCCTAACCCTAACCCGAACCACTAACCCGAACCCTTACCCTAACCATAACCCTAACCAGATCCTGAACCAGAACCCGAACCCTAGCCCTAGCCGTAGCTGTAACCCTAACCCTAACCCGAACCTGAACCTTAGCACTAGCCCTAGTCCTAACCCTATCCCTATCCCTAGCTCTAACCCTAATTCTAACCCTTACTCTAACCCTAGCCCTAAAACTAACCCTAACCTGAACCCGAACACAAAACCTGACCCTGACCCTGACCCTGACCTTAACCTCTAACCCTAACCCTAACCCAAAACCTATTCCTACCTCTAGCCCTAGCCCTAGCCCTAACCCTAACCCTAACACGAATCCTAACCCTAACCCCTAACCCTAACCCTAACTGTAAATCTAACCCTAACCCAAAACCGAACCCGATCCCAAAGCCGAACCTGAATCCTAACCCTAACCCTCACCCGAACACTAATCCGAACCTTAAACTGAACCCAAACCCTCACCCTTTCCCTAACTCTAATGACTAACCCTAAGCCAAACCGGAACCCGAACACGAAACCGAACCCTAACCCTACACCGAAGCCAAACCCGAAAAGTAATCCAAACCTGAACACCAATCCGAACCCCAACCCCCCCCCCAGCCCTAGCCCCAGCCCCAGTCCAAGCCCCAACATAAACCCGAACCTGAAACTTAACCCTAACTCAAACCCTAACTCTAGCCCTATCCCTAGGCCTAGCCCTAGCCCTCACCCTCACCCTAACTCTAACCCTTACCCTATCCCTAACTCTAAACCTAACCCTAACCCTAACCTCTGACCCTAACCCAAACACGAACCCCAACCCTAACCCTCGCCCTAGCCAAGCCCTAATCCCAGCCCTAAACCTATCACTAACCTATAACCCTAAACCTAAACCTAACCCTAAAACTAAACCTAATGCCAACCCAAACCCTAACACCAACACCAACCCCAACCTGAACCCTAACACTAACTCTAACCTGAACCCTAACCCTACCCCTACCTCTAACCTTAATAGCCCTAACCCTAGCTCTAAACCTATCACTAACCTATAACCCTAAACCTAAACCTAACCCTAAAACTAAACCTAATGCCAACCCAAACCCTAACACCAACACCAACACCAACCTGAACCCTAACACTAACTCTAACCCGAACCCTAACCCTAACCCAAACCCTAACCCAAACCCAAAACAGAAACCAAATCCTAACTCTAACCCTAAACTTAACGCTAATCCTAACCCTATCCCTAAACTCTAAACTTAACCCTAACCTTAACCCTAACCGCTAACCCTAACCCTAAACCTAACTTGAACCCTAACCACAACCCGAAACCGAATCCAAACCACAACCCAAACCCGAATCTGAACCCTAAGTCGAAGTTGAACCTGAACCCGAACGCAAACCATAATCCGAACTCTAACCCTAACCCTAACACTAACCCTAAACTCTAACCCAAACCCCAACCCTAACCCTAACCTAAACCTGAATCCGAACCTGAACCCGAACCCTAGCCAAGCCGGAGCCCTAGCCCTAGCCCTAACCCTAACACTAACCCCAACTCAAGCCCTAATCATAACTTATAACCCTAACCCTAACCCTAACATAAACCTAACCCGAAATTGATACCAAATCTGAACCCGATTCCTAACTCTAACCCTAACCTGAAGACTACCCCGACCCAGAACCCTAACTATAACCCTAACCCAAACCTCTAACCATAACCCTAACCCTAACCCAAACATGAACCGACCAGAACCCTAACCCGAACCTGAAAATGAACCTGAAAACAAACATGAACGTGAACCCCAACCCCAGCCCCAGCCGCAGCCCCAGCTCCAGCTCCAGCGTGAACGCGAACCCGAACCCGAACCCGCAGCCTAACCCTAAACCAAACCCTAACCCTACCCCTAGTCCTAGCCCTAGCCCTAACCCTTTACCCTAAACATAACCCTAAGGCCAGCCCCAGTCCCAGACCTAGCCCTAGCCCTAGCCCTGACCCCTAACCCCTAACTCATAATCCTAACTCTAACCCTAACCGTACCCCTACCCCTAAACCTAACTCTAACCTTAACCCTAACCCTAACCGTACCCTAACCCAATCTTCTAAACCTAAATCTAACCCTAACCCTAACCCAAACCCAAACCCTAATCCTAAACCTTAGCTGAACCCTAACCCTAAGGCTAACCCTAACCCAAATCCTAAAAGAAAACCTACTGTGCTTTCTATGGCAAAGCAAGCACTTAATAGTAGAAGTGACAAATATTTTTCTTGAGCAACCTGATATTGATGCCACAGTCCTTTTACATACAACTCATAAAGACCTTTGTGAAATGAGAAATGCTACTGTTCTTTAATTTTAACTACAGTAAGTACCTAATCCTAACCCTATCCCTAACTCTAATCCTAAACCTCAACCTAACGCTAACCTTAACACTCACACTAACCTAATCCAAACCCTAACCCAAACCCTACCAGAAAACAAACTGTGCTTTCTACGGGAAAGCAAGCACTTAGTAACAGAGGTGAAACATATTGTTCTTAAGCAACCTGACTGAAATTGATGCCACAGTCCTTTTACATACAACTCATGAAGACTTTTGTGAAATGAGAAATGCTGCTGTTCTTTCGTTTTAACTACAGAAAGTACCTATCCATAACCCTAAGCCTAACAATAACCCTAACCCTCACCCTAGAGCTAACCCTAAATCTCACCATAACCTAATTCAAAACCTAACCCTAATCCTAACACTAACCCTAACCCTAATGCTAACCCTAACTCTAACAATAACCCTAACCCTAAGCTAACCCTAACCCTTACCCTAATCCTAAACCTAACCCTAAACCTATTGCTAAACCTAACCCAAACCCTACCACAAAACCTGCTGTACTTTCTATGGTAAAACAAGCACTTAGTAAGAGATGTGACACATATTTTTCTTAAGCATCCTGACTGTCATTGATGGCAAGTCCTTTTACATACATTAGAAACGTGGTTAAATGTGAAATGCTACTATTCATTCATTTTCACTATAGTAAACACATTGTGAGAAGTATTGTGTTTTATACAGGAACTTAGGTACAGATGCGACACATATTTTTCTTAAGAACCCTGACTGACATTGACGGCATGTCCCTTTTGCATACAACTCATAAGGAACGTGGTTAAATGCAAAACGCTACTGTTCATTCCTTCCACTGTAGTGAATACATTGCGAGAAGTACTGTACATTCTACAGGAAAGCAAGCACTTAGATATAGATGTGACACATATTTTTCTTAGGAAACCTGACTGAAATTGTTGACAAGTACCTTTTGCATACAACTACTTAGGAACGTTGTTAAATGCAAAATGCTGCTGTTCATTTGCTTTCACGGTATTAAATACATTGCAAGAAGTAGTATTCTTTCTATAGGAAAGCATGCACTTAGATACAGATGCGACACATATTTTTCTTAAGCAACCTGACACATTGATGGCAAGTCCCTTTTGCATTCAATTCATAAGGAACGTGGTAAAATGCCAAATGCTTCTGTTCAGTACTTTCCACTGTATTAAATTCTTTGCTGGAAGGACTGTTCTTTCTACAGTAAGCAAGCACTTAGATACAAAATCAACACATATTTTTCTAAAGCTACCTGACATTGATGGCAAGTCCTTTTTACACACAACTCATTAGAAATGTGGTTAAATGCAAAATGCTTCTGTTCTATCGTTTCCATTGTAGTAAATAAATTGTGAGAAATACTGTGCATTCTACAGGAAAGCAAGCACTGAGATGTAGAAGGGAAAATATTTTTCTTAGGCAACCTGAGTGATGTTGATGGCAAGTCCCTTTTGCATACAATTCATAAGGAACGTGGTTAAATGCAAAATTCTACTCTTCATTCATTTTCACTGGAGTAAATACATTGCAAGAAGTACTGTGTTTTCTAAAGGAAAGCATGCACTTAGATACAGATGGGAAATATATTTTGTTAAGTTACATGACTGACATTGATGGTAATTTCCTTTTACATACAAATCATTAGGAACGTGGTTGTCCTAGTTTGTTTCTTCATTGCTGTGAAAAAACACTCTGACCACTACCAACTTGGGGAGGAAAGGGTTTATTCAGCTTACATCTCCCAGGTCGCAGTTCACCAGGGAGCCCAAGGTAAGAACTCAGGGCAGGAACCTGGAAGCAGGAGCTGGAGCACAAGCCATACTGCTTACTGGCTTGCTCCCTTGGCCCCTGCTCAGCCTGCTTTCTTATGCAACACAGGGCCACCTGCCCAGGGGTGGAACTACCCACAGTGGGCTGGGCCCTCCCACATCACACATCAAGAAGATGCCCTTCAGACTTGGCCACAGGCCAGTCCAATAGAGGCAATTCCCTGATTGAGGCTCCCTCGACCCAGGTGTGTCAAGTTGACACTAAAGCTATCCAGTACAGTGGTTAAATGCAAAATGCTACCATTCATTCATTTCACTGTAGTAAATACATTCTGCGAAGTACTGTTCTTTCTATAGGATGCAAGCACTTAGACACAGATGCAAAACATATTCTTTTAGAGCAACCTAAATGACATTCATGGCATGTCCTTCATACAAACAACTCAAAAGGAACGTGGTTAAACGTGATATTTTACTGTTCATTCCTTTTCACTATAGTAAATACATTGCTGGAAATACTGTTCTTTCTACAGGAAGCAAGTACTTAGATACAGAATTGACACATATTTATCTGAAACAACCTGACTGACATTGATGGAAAGTCCCTTTTATATACAAACCATTAGGAACATGGTTAAATGCAAAATGTTTGTGTTCATTCGTTTTAGCTATAGAAAATGCATTGCTAGAGTACTGTTCTTTCTACAGGAAAGCAAGCACTTAGATATAGAAGCGACACATATTTTTCTTAGGCAACCTGACTGACATTGATGGCAAGTCCGTTTTGCACTCAATTCATAAGGAATGTGGTTAAATGCAAAATGCTACTCTTCCTTCGTTTTCACTACTTTAAATACTTGGAAAGAAGTACTCTCTTTTCCACTGGAAAGCATGCGCTTAGATACAGAAGGGACACATAATTTTCTAAAGCTACCTGACTGACATTGATGGCAAGTCCGTTTTGCACTCAATTCATAAGGAATGTGGTTAAATGCAAAATGCTACTCTTCCTTCGTTTTCACTACTTTAAATACTTGGAAAGAAGTACTCTCTTTTCCACTGGAAAGCATGCGCTTAGATACAGAAGGGACACATATTTTTCTTAAGCTACCTGACTGATACTGATGGCAAGTCCCTTTACAACTCATTAGGAACTTGGTTAAACGTAAATTGTTTCAGCTCATTCGTTTTCACTGTTGTAAATACATTGCTAGAAGAACTCTTCTTTCTACGGTAAGCAAGCACTTAAATACGAAATCCACACATGTTTTTCTTACAGTACCTGACTGGTATAGATGGCAAATCCTTTTGCATACAATTCATAAGGAATGTGGTTAAATGCAAAATGCTACGCTTCATTCATTTTCAATACAGTAAATACTTTGGAAGAAGTATTGTATTTTCTACCAGAAAGCATGAACTTAGGTACAGATGGGACACAGATTTTTCATCAGCTACCTGACTGACATTGATGGTAAGTCACTTTTACATACAATTCATAACGTGTTTAAATACAAAATGCTTCTGTTCATTCGTTTTCCCTGTAGTAAAAAATTTGCTAGAAGTACCATTCTTTCTACAGGAAGCAAGCACTTAGATTCACAAGCGACAGATATTTTTATTAAGCTACCTGACTGACATTGATGGCCTGTCCCTTTTACATACAACTCATTAGGAAGCTGGTTAAGCACAAAATGTTTCAGTTCAATTGTATTCACTGTAGTAAGTGCATCACTAGTATTGTTCTTTGTATGGTAACCAAGCACTTAGATATGAAATCCACACATATTTTTGTAAAACAAACTGACTGACACTGATGGCATGTCCCTTTTGTGTACAATTCATAAGAAACTTGGTTAAATGGAAAATGCTACTCTTCATTCCTTTTCACCACAGTAAATACATTGCAAAAAGTACTGTGTTTCCCACAGGAAAGCATGCAATTAGATTCACAAGCGACACATATTTTTCTTAACCTACCTGACTGACATTCATGGCAAGTCGTTTTTACATGAAACTCATTAGGAACTTGGTTAAATGCAAAATGCTTCTCTTCCTTCATTTTCACTCTAGTAAATACAATGCTAGAACTGCTTTTCTTTCGACATGAAGAAAGCACCTAAAAACAGAAGGGACACATATTTTTCTAAAGCAAACTGAATGACATTGATGGCAAGTCACTTTTGCATTGAATTCATAAGGAACGTGGTTAAACGCAAAATGCTTCTGCTCTTTCCTTTTCACTGTAGTAAATACATTGCTAGAAGTACTGTTCTGTCTACAGTAAGCAAACACTTAGATACAAAATCCACACATATTTTTGTAAGGCAACATGACTTCCATTGATGGCAAGTCCCTTTTGCATGCAATTCATAAGGAACGTGGTTAAATGCAAAATGCTACTCTTCATTCGTTTTCACGACAGTAAATACTTGTCAAGAAGTACTCTCTTTTCCACAGGAAAGTATGCAGTTTAATACAGAAGGGACACAAATTTTTCTAAAGCTACCTGACTAACATTGATGGCAAGTCCCTTTTACACACATCTCATTAGGAACTTGGCTAAACACAAAATGCTTCTGTTCATTCGTTTTCACTGTAGTAAATACTTTGCAAGAAGTACTCTGTTTTCTACAGGAAAGCATGCACTTAGATATAGATGGGACACATATTTTTCTTACACTACCTGACTGACATTGATGGCAAATACCTTTTGCATAGAACTCATAAGGAACGTGGTTAAACGCGAAATGCTTCTCTCCATTTGTTTTCAATGTATTAAATACATTGCTAGAAGTCCAGACTTTCTACAGAAAGGAAGCACTTAGATACAGAAGGGACACACATTCTTCTAAAGCAACCTGACTGACATTGATGGCAAGTCCCTTCTGCATTCAATTCATAAGGAACGTGCTTAAATGCAAAATGCTTCTGATCATTCATTTTCACTGTAGTAAATACTTTCCATGAAGCACTCTGTTTCCTATGGGAAAGCAGGCACTTAGATACAAAGGAGACACATATTTCTCTTACAATACATGACTGATGTTGATGGCAAATCCCTTTTGCATACAGTTCATAAGGAACGTGGTTAAATGCAAAATGCTACTGCTTCATTCGTTTTCACTACAGTAAATACTTGTCAAGAAGTATTGTGTTTACCCTAACCCAAACCCTCACCCTAACTCTAACCCTAACCCAACCCTAACCCTAACCCTAACCCGAACCCTAACCCTACTGTGTTTTCTACGCCAAAGCAAGCACTGAGATACAGAAGCGACATACATTTTTCTGAAGCAACCTGACTGACATAGATGCCACAGTCCTCTTACATACAAATCATAAAGAACGTTGTTAAATGCGAAATTTTGCTGTTCTTAGATTTTCAGTATGGTATATACATTGTGAGAAGTACTGTGTTTTCTACAGGAAAGCAAGTACTTAGATACAGATGTGACACATATTTTTCTTGAGCATCCTGACTGACATAGATGCCACAGTCCTTTTACATACTACTCATAAAGATCTTTTTAAAAAGCAAAATGTTACTGTGTTTTCATTTTCACTATAATAAATACATTAGGAGAACTACTGTGTTTTCTAGGCAAAAGCAAACACAGTAAGCAAGCACATAGATATAAAATCCACACATATTTTTCTAAAGTAACTTGAGTGACATTGATGGCACAGTCCCTTTACATAAAATTCATAAGGAATGGGGTTAAATGCAAAATACAACTTTTCATTCGTTTTCACCACAGTAAATACTTGGAAAGAAGTATGCTCTTTTCCACAGGAAAGCATGCACTTAGATAGAGAAAGGACATGTCTTAATCTACCTGACTGACATTGATGGCAAGTGCCTTTTACGAACAACTCATGAGTAGCTTGGTTAAACGCAAAATGCTTCTGTTCTTTACTTTTCACTGTAGTAAATACATTGCTAGAAGTCCAGTAATTTCTACAGAAAGCAAGCACTTAGGTACAGAAGGGACACATTTTTTTCTAAGCTACCTGACTGACATTGATGGCAAGTGCCTTTTACGAACAACTCATGAGTAGCTTGGTTAAACGCAAAATGCTTCTGTTCTTTACTTTTCACTGTAGTAAATACATTGCTAGAAGTCCAGTAATTTCTACAGAAAGCAAGCACTTAGGTACAGAAGGGACACATTTTTTTCTAAGCTACCTGACTGACATTGATGGCAAGTGCCTTTTACGAACAACTCATGAGTAGCTTGGTTAAACGCAAAATGCTTCTGTTCTTTACTTTTCACTGTAGTAAATACATTGCTAGAAGTCCAGTAATTTCTACAGAAAGCAAGCACTTAGGTACAGAAGGGACACATTTTTTTCTAAGCTACCTGACTGACATTGATGGCAAGTGCCTTTTACGAACAACTCATGAGTAGCTTGGTTAAACGCAAAATGCTTCTGTTCTTTACTTTTCACTGTAGTAAATACATTGCTAGAAGTCCAGTAATTTCTACAGAAAGCAAGCACTTAGGTACAGAAGGGACACATTTTTTTCTAAGCTACCTGACTGACATTGATGGCAAGTGCCTTTTACGAACAACTCATGAGTAGCTTGGTTAAACGCAAAATGCTTCTGTTCTTTACTTTTCACTGTAGTAAATACATTGCTAGAAGTCCAGTAATTTCTACAGAAAGCAAGCACTTAGGTACAGAAGGGACACATTTTTTTCTAAGCTACCTGACTGACATTGATGGCAAGTGCCTTTTACGAACAACTCATGAGTAGCTTGGTTAAACGCAAAATGCTTCTGTTCTTTACTTTTCACTGTAGTAAATACATTGCTAGAAGTCCAGTAATTTCTACAGAAAGCAAGCACTTAGGTACAGAAGGGACACATTTTTTTCTAAGCTACCTGACTGACATTGATGGCAAGTCCCTTTTACGAACAACTCATGAGTAGCTTGGTTAAACGCAAAATGCTTCTGTTCTTTACTTTTCACTGTAGTAAATACATTGCTAGAAGTCCAGTAATTTCTACAGAAAGCAAGCACTTAGGTACAGAAGGGACACATATTTTTTCTAAGCTACCTGACTGACATTGATGGCAAGTGCCTTTTACGAACAACTCATGAGTAGCTTGGTTAAACGCAAAATGCTTCTGTTCTTTACTTTTCACTGTAGTAAATACATTGCTAGAAGTCCAGTACTTTCTACAGAAAGCAAGCACTTAGGTACAGAAGGGACAAATTTTTTTCTAAGCTACCTGACTGACATTGATGGCAAGTGCCTTTTACGAACAACTCATGAGTAGCTTGGTTAAACGCAAAATGCTTCTGTTCATTCGTTTTCACTGTAGTAAATACTTTGCAAGAAGTTCTCTCTTTTATACAGGGAAGCATGCACTTAGATACAGATGGGACACATGTTTTTCTTACAATACCTGACTGACATTGATCGCAATTCCCTTTTGCATTCAATTAATAAGGAACGTGGTTAAATGCAAAATGGTTCTGTTCTTTACTTTTCATTGTAGTAAATACATTGCTAGAAGTACTGTTCTTTTGGGGGTAAGCAGGTACTTAGAAACAGAAGGGACACATATGTTTTCTAAAGCAACCTGACTGATATTGATAGCAAGTCACTTTTGCACTCAATTCATAAGGAACGTGGTTAAACACAATATGCTTCTGTTCTTTACTTTTCACTGTAGTAAATACATTGCTAGAAGTCCAGTACGTTCTACAGAAAGCATGCACTTATATACAGATGGGACACATATTTCTCTACAATACCTGACTGACATTGCTCCAAATCCCTTTTGCATACAATTCCTAAGGAACGTGGTTAAATGCAAACTGCTGTGCTTCATTCGTTTTCACTATAGTAAGTATTTTGCAAGAACTATTGTGCTTTCTACTGGAAAGCATGAACTTAGATGCAGATGGGACATATATTTTTCTTAAGCTACGTGACTGATATTGATGGCAAGTCCCTTTTGCATAAGGAACATGGTTACACGCAAAATGTTTCTGTTCTTTACTTTTCACTGTAGTAAATTCATTGCTAGAAATCCAGTAGTTTCTACAGAAAGCAAGCACTTGGGTACAGAAAGGATGCATTTTTTTCTAAAGCAGAGAGAATGACACTCTTGGCAATACTCTTTTGAATACAATTCGTAGGAAACGGATTTTAACGCAAAATGCTTCTCTTCATTCATTTTCACTGTTATAAACACATTCTTAGAACTACTTTTATTCCAACAGAAAGCAATCACTCAGATACCCAAGTGACATATTTTTCTAAAGGAAAGAGACTTAAACTGCATGAACTTAGATACAGAAAGGATACATATTTTCCTAAAACTACCTGAGTGACATTGATGGCAAGTCCCTTTTATGAACAACTCATTAGTAACTTGGTTAAATGCAAAATGCTCCTGTTCATTCGTTTTCACTCTAGTAAATACTTTGCAGGAAGTACTCTCTTTTCTACAAGAAAGCATCTGCTTAGATACAAATGGGACACATATTTTTCTTACACGACCTGACTGACATTGACGCTTAGATACAAATGGGACACATATTTTTCTTACACGACCTAACTGACATTGATCGCAATTCCCTTTTGCATTCAATTAATAGGGAACGTGGTTAAATGCAAAATGGTTCTGTTCTTTACTTTTCACTGTAGTTAATACATTGCTAGAAGTCCAGTACTTTCTACAGAATGCGGGCACTTAGATACATAGAGGACACACATGTTTTCTAAAGCAACCTGACTGACATTGATGGCAAGTCACTGTTGCATTCAATTCATAAGGAATGTGGATAAATGCAATATGCTTCTGTTCTTTACTTTCACTGTAGTAAATACATTGCTAGAAGTCCAGTACTTTCTACAGAATGCAGGCACTTAGATACATAGAGGACACACATTTTTCTAAAGCAAGCTGACTGACATTGATGGCAAGTCACTGTTGCATTCAATTCATAAGGAACGTGCTTAAATACTTTCCATGAAGCACTCTGTTTTCTGCAGGAAAGCAGGCACTTAGATACAAGGGAGACACATATTTCTCTTACAATACATGACTGATGTTGATGGCAAATCGCTTTTCCATACAGTTCATAAGGAACGTGTTTACATACAAAATGCTATGCTTCATTCGTTTTCACTATAGTAAATACTTTGCAAGAAGTATTGTGTTTTCTACCGGAAAGTATGAACTTAGATACAGATGGGACATAATTTTTTCTTAAGCTGCCTGAGTGACATTGATGGCAAGTGCCTTTTGCATAAGGGACCTGGTTAAATGCAAAATTCTTGTGTTCAGTCCTTTTCACTGTAGTAGCTACATTACTGTAACTACAAGTACTGTTCTTTCTTCAGTAAGCAAGCACTTAGATACAAAATCCACACATATTTTTCTAAAGCAATCTGAGTGACATTGATGGCAAGTCCCTTTTGCGTACAATTCATAAGGAACGTGGTTAAATGCAAAATGCTTCTGTTCTTTACTTTTCACTGTAGTGAATACATTGCTAGAAGTACTGTTCTTTGTTCAGTAAGCAAGCACTTAGATACAAAATCCACACTTATTTTTCTAAAGCAACCTGAGTCACATTGATGGCAAGTCCGTTTTGCATACAATTCATAAGGAACGTGGTTAAATGCAAAATGCTTCTGTTCTTTACTTTTCACTGTAGTGAATACATTGCTAGAAGTACTGTTCTTTGTTCAGTAAGCAAGCACTTAGATACAAAATCCACACTTATTTTTCTAAAGCAACCTGAGTCACATTGATGGCAAGTCCCTTTTACATACAACACATTAGGAACTTGGTTAAATGCAAAAGGTTTCTTTTCATTCGTTTTCACTGTGGTAGAAACACTGCTAGAAGTACTGTTCTTTCAACGGGAAGCAAGCACTTAAATTCACAAGCGACACATATTTGTCTTAAGCTCCATGACTGACATTGATGGCAAGTCCCTTTCATATACAACTCATTAGGAACTTGGATAAACACAAAATGCTTCTCCTCTTTCGTTTTCACTGTAGTAAATACATTGCAAGAAGTACTCTCTTTTCTATAGGAAAGCATGCACTTAGATACAGATGGGACACATATTGCTCTACAGTACCTGACTGACATTGTTGGCAAATCCCTTTTGCATACAATTCCTAAGGAACGTGGTTAAATGCAAACTGCTGTGCTTCATTCGTTTTCACTATAGTAAGTATTTTGCAAGAACTATTGTGCTTTCTACGGAAAGCATGAACTTAGATGCAGATGGGACATATATTTTTCTTAAGCTACGTGACTGATATTGATGGTAAGTCCCTTTTGCATAAGGAACATGGTTACACGCAAAATGCTTCTGTTCTTTACTTTTCACTGTAGTAAATTCATTGCTAGAAATCCAGTAGTTTCTACAGAAAGCAAGCACTTGGGTACAGAAAGGATGCATATTTTTCTAAAGCAGAGAGAATGACACTCTTGGCAATACTCTTTTGAATACAATTCGTAGGAAACGGATTTTAACGCAAAATGCTTCTCTTCATTCATTTTCACTGTTATAAACACATTCTTAGAACTACTTTTATTCCAACAGAAAGCAATCACTCAGATACCCAAGTGACATATTTTTCTAAAGGAAAGAGACTTAAACTGATGGCAATACTCTTTTGTATACAATTCGTAGGAAACGGGTTTTAACACAAAATGCTTCTCTGCTCGTTCGTTTTCACAGTAGTAAACACATTGTAAGATCTACGGATATTTCTACAGGAAAGAAGCACTTAGATATACAAGCAAAACACATGTTTCTAGAGCAAAGAGAATTACACTGATGGCCATAGTCTTTTACATACAATTCGAAGGAATCGGGTTTTAACACAAAATGCTTATGTTTCTTCGTTTTCACTGTAGCAAACACATTGTTAGAAATGCAGAATGCTACTCTTCATTCGTTTTCACGACAGTAAATACTTGGCAAGAAATACTACCTTTTCCACAGGAATGTATGCAGTAAGATACAGAATGTGCACATATTTTTCTAAAGCTACCTGACTGACATTGATGGCAAGTCCCTTTTACAAACAACTCATTAGTAACTTGGTTAAATGCAAAATGCTTCTGATCATTCGTTTTTACTATAGTAAATACTTTGCAAGAAGTAGTCTCTTTTCCACAGGAAAGCATGCACTTAGATACAGAAGGGACACATATTTTCCTAAAGCTACCTGACTGGCATTGATGGCAAGACCCTTTTACGTACAACTCATTGGGAACTTGGTTAAACGCAAAATGCTCTGTTCATTCTTTTTCACTGTAGTAAATACATTGCTAGAAGTCCAGTTCTTTCTACAGAAAACAAGCACTTAGACTCACTAGCGACACATATTTTTGTTAAGCTACCTGAGTGACATTGATGGCAAGTCCCTTTTGCATTCAATTCATAAGGAACGTTGTAAAACGCAAAATGCTTCTGTTCAGTCCTTTTCACTGTGGTAAATACATTCCTAGAAGTACTGTTCTGTCTACAGTAAGCAAGCACTTAGATACAAAATCCACACATGTTTTTCAAAGCATCCTGACTGCCGTTGATGGCAAGTCCAAATTGCATGCAATTCATAAGGAACATGGTTAAATGCAAAATGCTACTCTTCATTCGTTTTCACGACAGTAAATTCTTGGCAAGAAATACTACCTTTTCCACAGGAATGTGTGCAGTAAGATACAGAATGTGCACATATTTTTCTAAAGCTACCTGACTGAC